>NW_026067972.1:6391365-6481747 GCF_014885135.2 Alexandromys fortis
GAGAGAGAGAGAGAGAGAGAGAGAGAGAGAGAGAGAGAGAGAGAGAGAGAGAGAGAATGTAGTAGCTAACTTTGTAATCTGTCTGACATTCTTCCCTGGCTAAGAGTGGGAGGAGGCAGCTGAGAAGCTGATGTCAGAAGCCTTTGTGGGGCAACAGGAAAGGGAAGGTAGGAGAACTAGATGGGCTGCTGGAGGCAGAGGCCCTGGGGGACACTTGAGCTCCTCTCCTGAGAACAATCAGTAGGTTATGGGTAGCAGTTGAGCTCTAAAATGACTCTGGTGCAATCACATGGGTCAGAAACAAAGCACAGACAGAACCCAGAGCTCAGAAGGGATGCCACTTGTGTCTTGACTGGAGTGAGATGTAATAAGTGACTCACAACTAGAACAGGACTGAGTCCAGGGAGTAAAACAATCAGCTACACCAAAAATGCAATAGGAAACAATTTCAGATGAATATATTTATTCTAATGCTTTTCTATATAAAAAGCACATCTCCACTATGACACGATAGATAAGAAACTACACATTCAG
This sequence comes from Alexandromys fortis, assembly GCF_014885135.2. Classification (NCBI taxonomy): domain Eukaryota; kingdom Metazoa; phylum Chordata; class Mammalia; order Rodentia; family Cricetidae; genus Alexandromys; species Alexandromys fortis. The sequence continues at coordinate 6,391,900 of NW_026067972.1, forward strand.
AGATGATTGTTCAATGGTTAAGAACACTGGTTCTTCCAGATGATTGTGGTTCAATTCCTAGCACCCACATAGTAGCTCACAACTGTCTATAACTCCAGTTCTGGGGATCCTACACCCTCACACACACAGGCAGAAAATCAATGCAAATATAAAATTGAGAGAGAGAGAGAGAGAGAGAGAGAGAGAGAGAGAGAGAGAGAGAGAGAGAGAGAGAGAAATTAGACAGGCAAGGATGTGAGTGCTAAAGTGACCTCTCCTGGTCCAAGAACTGTTACACAAAGTTCCTGCTTCAGCCTCTAAGGAGTGAGTCAGCAGCTCTTTCCTCTACCCCAGACAGCCATCCAACCCATGGTGGGACCTCTTCCTTTCCCTCCCACAATCCAGCATATGGAGCTCTCTCACATATCCCCAAAGAAAAGATGGAGTCCACAGGAAGCTTGCAGAGGACCACGTACCCGTCTGGGAGCCACTGAGGCATAGAGGAGTCACCATCATCTGAAATCTTTAAAAAGAGAAGAAAAAAGTTAGCTCATGGGAAATGGAAGAGTGCCTATGGGTTGGGCAGTGAGCAAAGTAGGTCATATGAACCATTCTGTGACAGAACCAATCTGAAGTCTAAGCCAATACCCTATTACCATGGGCATCAAATAGACTGCTGTCGTGAGCAGTACCTTCTCCACAGTAAACAGAAAGATCTCAGGGCTGAGATCCACTGGGAGAAGCTAGCTGCTGGAACTCTTACCTTCTTTATATAAGCAATTGGGAGACAGCAGGAGAAATGAATTTCTTGGGATCCCATTTATTGAGGTAAAAGGACAACTTGGTATAGCTTGGGGTCCTTGAACCTCAGGCTCACTATGTAAAGATAAGAATGAGTCTAGCCCCTACATTTTATAAACTATCTAGTAAGAGGTTATAGGGCAGATTAAATACTTGGGCTATGATTTTGGTGGATTTTACAGTACATGAAACTTAGGATAAGAAGTTGAAAACTGAGGTACCAAACAATCAAGAAAAAAACAGTTACAAAACCCCACTTTTTAAAGGTTTCTACATAAAACAAGAGCACAAAGCCAAATGAACAAGAAAAAATTTTAAGCAGTGCAGAGAAGAGAGAGTTCTAAAGTTAACAGGGGTCTCCAGGAAAGCCATCATGCAGGCTTTTGAATAACAAGAAATCAATACTGGCACGTCTGGGGCCTCCTAGTGAGCTTTGTTCCTTTTACCCCAACTGCCTTGGTCCTTAAATATCCTAGTGCAAATGAGCTCCAAAAGGGGGACAAAAATAAGGTGTTTATCTCTGGATGGAGTGACAGACAGAAGAGTATGAGGAGCTAAGACGGGCTAACGGGTGATGGAAAGGAGGGCAACAGTTCAGGTGGACTTAGGATTGGAGGCCCTCCTCTGTAAACACCTGCCAGGTTCCCCAAGCTTTAACCCATCTGTCTACTCCATCTCTATTCCAGCTCATCTGCCTCCCATCCTAGTCCTGGAGGGGAGGACAGTGGTAAGGGGAAGGCTAGGAATGTGCCAACAGGAGAAACAACAGTGGGTGAGAGCAATGGGGAACAAGTCTTCCAAGGATGCTGGGGCAGAGGCCGAGATCAGTGCATCCCTAGACCCTACCAACCAGGCCATATCTTCCCTCTGGAAGCAGCTACTGTACTGAAAGGATTCTTACCTCTTTTTTTTTTTTTTTAATTTTTGGAATTTGACATTTGCCAGAAACTACTTGGCTTCAGAAAACAGACAAAAAAAGTCTTTGGGAGCTAGGCCCAGATCGTGAACATTTCCTGTGCTCAGAGAGGGCAACAGTTTGCAGAAGCACAGAGCATGCATTCACAGCACACTGAAGGAGGGAGGGAGCAGGAAGAAATCTAGCCAATACTTATACAAGGTATGCTCACAGACGGAGATATACCTAAAGAAAAGTCCAGGTGAACATGAATCCTGTGCTTATAGGTTCAGAACCTATGAACAAACTCATCTGAACAGGATTCAGTGTTGTTAGAGCCAAAGTCACAAGCAACACAAATCCTCACTAAATTCAAGAGCCATAACTAACAGGCACAGGGCATTGGTGTTTCACAAGGCTTGCGATGGCCACACAACAGGTATATATGTTCAGAGGCTTATGCCCAACCAGAGGTCAGGGAGTTAGCTCAAAAGCATGAATGCACTTTCATACTTAGGGTTCAGACCCTAAATATATCTGTCGTAGCTCCTGAACTCAAATATAAAGTATGTGAACATGCTGGGCTCAGTCAGGGTTGGTTACAACATATGCCAGAGTTGGCAACAAGTAGGAAATGGACACACGCTGTGCAAACTAGGAGAAGAGGAGGGCAATCGAGTGTGTTGCAGTGTCAGACTGAATACAAGTGGAAGCACACACATGCTATATTGAATGTGCATCCATGACAGCACACACACATTCTTTCACTACGTTCCAGGGAACATGGCATGAGCACACACAGCAGAAGCATGCATACAAACTTCTGGAAAAACACGTTATCCAATGGGAACCACAGCTCAGAGGCACAGATCATGCACACATATACATACACACAGTAATCAGAGAGCAGTAGAAAATAAACAACAAAATAGGCTCAAATGACCAGAGGCACAACCTGAAGAGCTTCTTGCTTTCCTTCTGTAGGAGAAAAAGAGCAGGAAAAAAAAAAAAGGGCAGAAAGGTTAGTAGGTTCAGTTCTATTGCAGGAATCCAAAAGAATGGCAGCTAATCCTAGAGGGACATGGAGAAGAGGGACTCTGAACATTGGGGGAGGCCATAAAGGACACCTGACTGACTCCCAGAATCCTTACTTCCTGTGTCGGCTGGTCTGGTTTTTAGTCTGAATAAACAGGGAGTACTTAATGCAAAGGACAAGGTCTGCTTGGGGATTCCACTTGTCCTTTTCCTCTCCCAAAGCAGTCTGTGTTCAGAGTCAGGGCTGCCAAGACTCCTGCAGGCAGCACAAGCTGCTAAGCACATAGTACCTTCTTTCTGCAAAAGCCATATGAGCTAACTTCATCTGTATATAGCTCCTCAAAACCTAAGCTTGGTGGCTGAGCCCTTTCCATTTCACAGTGCAGACTTGGCTGTGGACCTGGGCATTTTTCTCCAGACTAAATAAGGCCCATAAGGCCTTATTTGGCCCATAAGGCTGGGCCAAAGTAGGACCTAGAGTTACAGCCAGGATCAAGATATTGAACATGGAAAGACCTTGGAGTGTCAACTGCTCTAACAGAAATCACAGTGATCTGAATACTAAAACTATGACTCCAATCTCAGGTTTGATTATTATGTATAAATCTCATAGCAACACTCCAAGGGAAATGGACATTTTTAGACTGGCCAAGCAAGTCACAGCAGAAGACAAAGTCTCCTTTTCTACTCATCAGCGACTATGCTGCTTTACAGGACCACATGTGGCCAGGCCCACAGGCTTCCTTCTCTATGAAATCATCTGACTAGGCCCTTCCACTTTCTTGTCTCTTCATATGAAAAGTCCATCACTATCATACTGCAAATAGAAGAAACTAATTTGTAAGTTATCAGTTCTATTTCTGATGGCCAAATGGATCACTTGTTTAGAGAGAAGAATGAATTCTGTAATAGGAATCCTCCACAATAGTGTGGCACCAGGAAGGTGAGTGAGGATTGAAAGATAAGTTCTTCCTGGAGCAGGAACAGGACTCTTTCACATCCACATCACACCCTTCTGAGGATACTTTTTCTCTCTGAATAAGAAAATTAGGCAAGAAATACTTTGACCCTAAAGACTCAAATTGAAAATATTTTTCCTTCTCCACTTCTTAAACACAGCCTAGATATCATACCATATTCTGATTACCCCCTCCCTGCCATTGGTTTCTCCAAAATTTTATTCTCAAGACTAAAATATAATCAATTTCAGGTGAGGAAATGGCTCTGTGAATAGAATGCTGCTGCAGAGGCCGGAGGACTGGAGTTCAAATGCCCCAGACTCAAACAGATGCCAGACAGAAAGATAGCCCACCTTTAACTCTAGCACCTGGAAGACAGAGATGTGGGATCTTTGGAACAACCTGGTTTGCTAGACTAGCTATATTAGCAAGTTCTGGGTTCATTTGAAACCCTGCCTCAATGACCAAGGTGGAAAGTAATCAAGACTCCTGACATTAACCTTAAGCCCAAGAATGTGTACACACACACACACATGTAAACACACAAACACACATAAATTTTTAAAATATACAATAAGCTGACAAAGCCATCAAGGCTCTTAAAGATTTGATCCTAATCCCCAAATTTTCTTCTACCACCTACTTTCATGGACTTTACAATCTCATTTTCTCACATAGTCAAAAATCCACATATTTATTTACTCATTCCATCTTCCAGGCTGACACAGCTTTTCCTGATGCCCATCCAGGTGGTAGTTAATTAAGTCCTACTAAGGCATCTAAGATCTTTTTATCTTTGTCCTCTTTTTAGTACTTATCATATCATGCTTTGACAAATTCCACCATCACACACATGAGAATATGACAAATGGATAGATGTGGAATCTCAGCTGGATATTAACAGTAGTTACACCACACCTTCAGATCCCTGCTTAACCTATTAACTGACTATTGCATAGCACCTGCATGACGCATGCTTAGTTTAAACTGAGGATGTTTTAAAACACACACACCACCACAAAATACCTCCTTTTTCCCTCCCCCACCACAGCCAGACAACTGGATTCTTCCTTCTTTTCACTCAGTAAATATGTGTTGTCATTTTAAAGAAAAGGGCCCCCAAAGTGAGTAGTGCTATTAGAAGGTATGGCCTTGTAGGAGGAAGTGAGTCACTGCTGAGGCAGGCTTTGAGGTCTCATATATGCTCAAGCCATGCCTAGTATCACAGACCACTTCCTGTTAGCTTCTTATCAATATGTAGCCAGCACCATTTCTTCTACACACCTCCATGTCCTGTGATGATGATAATGAACAAAATTTCTGGAAAAGTAAGCCACCCCAATTGAATGTTTTTTCCTTTATAAGAGTTGCCGTGGTCGTGGTATCTCTTCACAGCTGTAGAAATCCTAACTAGTACAGTATGGGCTGATAGTTCAATGCTCTGTAGTCTTAACTCCTAACTATCTTTTGACATTTTTTTCCTGATATGTATTCTAGAATGCCACTGACCTAATCCATACCCTCATTGCCTCTCATCAGGACTACAACAAGAAACTCTATGCTCACCTCCCTTTGCACTGGACATGGTCCTCTCCAATTTATACTTCATAATCTATTTCAAACTGTTCATCACAGTTTTCCTTTGCTTGGCAGCATCAGTGGCTCACCATGCCTTATTACAACATATACTTCAAAATTTTAAATTTTGACACCATTGTAACTTACCCTTCTGCCTTCCATCTGTATCTGTCCCATTTGCAAAAGTCTTACTGCATGCTGCCCACTGAATGCCTGCAAATCTCCCTCTCAAGCTCATGGAACAGACCAGAGCTTATTCTTCATGATTGAGATCAAATATTAAAACCTCTATGAAATTTCCTTATTTGACTTCTAAGGGCAGAATAAGCTATCTCTTCATCATGTGTCAATAGCCCTCACTCTTTTGTGTGGACTCTTCTGTGGCAGTACATTATCAATAGTATGTTTCATTGCAGTTGTCTGTATAAATATCTCCCTTTATACTTCTTGAGAACTGTGGACTTGTGCGTATGTGTGTATAATTGTATACACATGTATGTAGATGCCAAAGGTCAAGGTTAGTATTTACCTTAATCATTCTACACATTACTTTTTTAAAAAAAAAAATCTATTTATTTGTGCGTGTATGTGTAAATCATGCAAGTATTCACAAGTACCATGGCATATATGTGAAAGTCAGAAAAATTTGTAGGAGTCAGTTCTTTCTTTCCATCATGTGAGTTCCAGAGACTAAATTCCAGGTTGTTAAATTTGGTGGTACAAGCTTTTATCCACTGAGCTATCTTGCTGGCCTTTTACATTACTTTTAGAGATAGGGTCTTTGCCGAACTTAGAACTCAAAATTTGGCTAGACTGGTTGGCCAGCAAGCCCTAGAGAGCCTCCTCTTTCTGCCTCCACAGTGCTGGGATTACAGGGGATGTGCCTCAATGCCTGGTGCTTTATGTGAGAACTGAGAATCAAACTCAGATCCTAAAGTTTGTAAACATGCATTGTACCAAGTAAGCTATCCACCAGCCTGAAAACTGTGAATTTATTGAGAACATCTTGTGATCAAGGAATCTATGAACTTCTTGAGAATAAGCACTATATATTTGTGTAGTGATAAGAGCAGCGGGGCTGCGTCCTCGGCACCCGGCCGCCCGCATGGCTAGCTTATGCCCGAAATAATTACACGGAAACTGTATTCTTTTAAACACTGTCTGGCCCGGCTAGTTCCAGTTTCTTATTGGCTAGCTCTTACATATTGATCTAACCCATTTCTAATATTCTGTGTAGCCCATGAGGTGGCTTACCAGGGAGGATCTTAACCTGCATCTGTCTGGTGTGGGAGAATCATGGCGCCTCGACTCAGCTTCTTTCTCCCAGAATTCTGTTCTGTTTACTCCACCCACCTAAGGGTTGGCCTATCAAATGGGCCTAGGCAGTTTCTTTATTAATTAACCAATGAAAGCAACAGATTAGAAAGAAATCATTTCCACATCATATTTGATCTTCCCTTTTTAGCCAGAAGGCTTGGCAAACCTAAGTATTGTATTTAGCAAAAGGAATCTAGAAATTTCAGGACTTAGAAAACAAAATTTTTTAAAGAAAGGAAGGAAGGAAGGAAGGAAGGAAGGAAGGAAGGAAGGAAGGAAGGAAGGAAGGAAGGAAGAAAACCTCTCTTGTCCAGGACCAAAGAAAATATGTTAGAAGCCTGTACCATTTTCAGAGGGAGAGGCAGAAAAATCAGAAGTTCAAGGCTATACTTAGCTACACAGTGGACTGAATGTCAATGTAGTATATATAAGGTTGGCTTGAAAAAAAAAAAACCAAACTTTTTAAATTAAAAGTTGACAGGGAGGACTCATCAATAATACATTTAAGCAGAGATGTGGAGGAAAAGAATAAAAATAACATTTTGAGTCCTTAAAGAAAAGTATTTTAGGTCTAATGCATGCACGTGTAAGTCTCAGGTGAGAACAAAACTGGTGTGGGAGAATAGCAAGTTTTCAATGAAGAGCCAGTTCAAGCCCCCAAAAGACCTCTGGCTTTCATTCTGGGTGAAAGAAAAAAAATTACTCAATGTTTTGAATAAGAAGCAATGCAACCTTTTATAACAACGACTCTGATTGCTATTTAAAAACAGACTATAGAGAGACAGGAGTTTAAACAAGGAGACCAGTTAGACTACTGCAATAATCTAGATGAAAGAAAATGTGTCCTAAACAGAAATGAATGTCATGGAGGCAGAGATCATTGCTTAAAATGTAGATGATAGGTTAGCAGGATGGCTCAGCACAGAGTTAAACCCCTGGGACCCATATGCTAAACACAAAGAACTGACCCCTGTAAGTTGTCCTCTGACAGATGCACATGTACACACACAAACAGAGAAAGAAAAAGAGAGAGAATAAATCAATTAATAAAGATGAAGGTAGAGGATGCATAATTTACTAATGGATAGGATGTTAGTTTTCTGAGAAAAAAAGAAGTCAGGAATGACCACAATTTACTGACAAGGAAAATTAGATAAAAACAGAGTTGTTGGGGAATTGAGGCAAAAGATCTAGAGTTTGGTTTGGGATGTGCTCTGTCTGAGACACCTGTTTACTTCCTAATAATAATACTGAGTAGATATGGAGTGGTATTTGTGGAAGATGTTTGGACTTGAGCTGTAAGTCTCAGAATGACTATAAAATCCATAAGGTTAGAAGATTATCATTTCAGAGGTGAATATGAACAGAGAAAGGCAAGGTTGAGCCGTAGGGTGCTACAAAGTTGTAGAGATTAAAAAAAAAAGATAGGCAAGCATAATTTGAAACCAATGACAAAAGAAAATTACAACGATAAAGAGCCAGACAGTTTTTATGGAAGCCAAGTAAAGAGTCATAAAAGAATATGATCAAAGAGGAGGAATGTTCAGGAACAAACCCTACTCCCATGCCCAGTTCATGTCAGATAAATGTGCTAAGGCTATTTTAGAGGAAACAAATAGTTTAACAAATTATGCTGGGCAAAGAGAAGTACATAATGCATAAGAGTGAGGTTGGACCATTCTCTGCACCATGAATACACAACTATGAATGGATCACAGACCTAAATATACCAACTAGAACTATAAAACTCTCCAAAAAACAAAGGATTAGGGGCTGGGGAAATGGTCCAGTCAAGTGTCTGCTGTGTAAGCATGAGGACCTGAAGTCAGATCCCCAGCATCTGTGAAAAAGCAAAGCATGCTGGGAATCTGAATGCATGCCTTTGATCCCAGCACTTGGAAGGCAGGGGTAGGTAGATCTCTGCAAATAAGAGGCCAGTCTGATCTACAGAGCTAGTTCCAGGACAGCCAAGGCTACACAAAGAAATCCCATTTCAAAAACAAACAAACAAACAAAGCAGAACACGGTAGCATATATCTGTAATCTTAGTGTGGGGTGTGGTGTGGTAGAGACAAGCTGATCCTTAGAGTTCACTGGCCAGAGAATACAGCTAATCACTGAGCTCCAAACTCAGAGAGATCCTGTCTCAAAACATATGGTAGAAATTAATAGAATGGAGTTTCTTAACCTTCCTAATGCTGTGACCCTTAAATACAGCTCCTCCTGTTGTTGTAATCCTCAACCATAAAATTAATGTGATGCTACACACACAAGCACACATATAACACACACACACAAAATATTAACCTTTAGGATTTTGTATTAAACCATGGTTTCTTAGTCATGATAATCACAAAAAAAATGCTGATAAACTGAATTTTATCAAAACTCAAAACTTTTGTGTGCTACCCAGCTCCATAGAAAGACTTCTTAAAGTAACAAAATTTTTACCAGAAAAAAAATGTTTCCCTAGACAACATCAAGAAAATAAGGCTGAGCAGTGATGGCACACGCCTTTAATCCCAGCACTCAAGAGGCAGAGGTAGGCAGATCTCTATGAGTTTGAGGCTAGTCTGGTCTACAGAGCTAGTTCCAGGACAGCTAGGGCTGTTTCACAGAGAAACCCCCATCTCTAAATAACAAACAAAAAAACACCAAAGAAAAAAACAAAAAAATAAAGAAAATGAACAACATATAAAATCACATAAATATTTACAAATAATATAGCTGGTAATGAATGTATTTATATCCAGAACATTCAAATAGCTTGTATACAACTTAATAACAAGAAAACATTTTTTGAATGTGCCAGAAATTTAAGTGACATTACTTTAGTAATATAAAGAACCAATAAACACATGCAAAGGTGTTTAAAAAAATCAGACACTATGGAAATGCAAATCAAAACTTCACTGAGAAACTACTTCACAACCACAAGAGTAGTCAAAAGGACAAATACTGTTGCCAACACTAGTCTGAAATTAAAACCCTATGTTGCTGTTAGAGATATATAATAGTGTAACCACACTAGAAAATACTTTCATATTTCCCTAACTTGTCAAACACAGAATTACCACAGGAAACAGCAATTCTACTTCTGAGTAAAAAAATCTAAGAGAATAGAAAACATATCCAATGTGGACATGGTGCAGTAAACCTATAATCCTAGCAGTCTGGGTACTGACTCAGAAGGAAAACAAACATATTCACACAAAACTGATACACACTCCAGTGTTCACAGCAGCATTGCTTTGTTGTTTTTGTTGTTGTTGTTTGGTTTTGGAGACAGGTTTCATTGTGAAACAGTCCTGGCTGTCCTGGAACTCGCTTTGTAGACCAGGCTGTCCTCAAACTCACTGAGATCCGCTAGCCTCTGCCTCCCAAGTACTGGGATTAAAGACATGCGCCACCATTGCTGGTGCATTATTCTTGAGAGCAAGAAGTGGTAACAATTCTCCAAATGACTATCAACAGAATGTGCACCCAATAAATATTACTCAGTCCCAAAAAAAATGAAGCCTGATATGTGCAAAACTACTAGTGACTAAAAAAAATGCTAAATAAAAGAAACCAGACACAAAGTGTCTGCTATTATAGGAATTCATTTATGGAAACTGTGCAGAAGACACACAAAAAAGTAGATTAGTAGTTATCAGAGGCTGAAGGCAAAGGGGTGGGAGACTGGTTGTCAATGGGGATTCTTAAGGTGTTAGAAATGTTCTTATATTAGATAATGGATGGTTTTATAATCATGTAAACAAACAAACAAACAATAGGAATGCCAGACCACCTTTGAAGGGATGTAAGGGCAATTTTAGGATATGTAAATTACTATACTAAAACTCTCATAATAAAAACAAGAAAATGTCTACCAGTTGTGTCTGGTTGCTGACTGACTCATCAGGAGGAGGATTAAAGACTGACCAGCAGTTTAAAGTATGGCAGTCATTTCCAGACTTTCTTGGCCCAGCCGGTCTCCTTCAAGCTTTAAGGAGTTGTAAAGGTGAACTGCTTTGTCAACACAGTGTTTCTGTTGCTGTGCAAAGAAATCATTTCTGGATGTTCAAGGAAGAAAAAAAACTGACTTCAGAATGAAGAAGAAAAGATCCTTTATAGACGGGGAATTATAGAAAGTGCTGTGGGCTGTTGAGGAATGAGAAGATGCGGCAGGCTGACATGGTGAATGCTGTGCCTCGGGTCAGAAGGAAACATACATACGCGAATACACTGAAAACAGAAAAAGCAAGGACAACTGAACGACAGAAGTTTCCTTTGGGGAGGGGCACAGTGGAACAAGAAAAGATAAACCCGAGACCAGTAATGACAAGTAAAGGAATTTGGATTGTTTTATACAGATATAAGTTAGAACAGCTCTAGAAGTATTTGAAAAAGTGGCATGATTTCAATTTTTTTCTTTCTAAATTGAATTTTATGACCTGGCATTACCATTCACATTATTTAAATCCTTAAATAATGAAGAGGTATATAGTGTATTTAAAATTTTTTAAAAAAAATCTCCATTCTATTCCACTAGTTTTTCACCCAATAAACCTTCTCCCAAGGAGAACAATATATGGCCATGTGCTACTTATCATTTGAGTGAACAGCAGGCTACATATGAGAATGTTGTATGTCATGTGGTCTAGGTCTACTGTAGACAATACCATCTAGGTTTATGTATGTATACTTTTGTGCTAACACAATAAGGAGGTTACCAATAGTGTCTTTCTCCGGCTGCATTTCTGTCAAGTAATACATGACGATACCAGTTTCTCATGTATCTTTCCCTCAGTATTATCTACTACAGCAGGCTCTATGAGGGTGAATATTTTCCCTCTCTTATAGAAATGGAAGGATCTCATACATACCATTCTGCACTATGATTTTTTTTCCAGGTTGACAAAACTTAGGTAGCTTTCCATTTGAATAATGAGCTACCTCACTTTTTTTATAGCTACATGGCACTGCATCCCATTGTTTATGTGTGCCAAAATTTTATTTCATTATATGTTTAAAGGACATTTAGGTTGCTTTCAATCCTTACTATTAAAAACAATACTTCAAAAATAGCCTTGTACATATGCCACTTCCACATGTAAAAATGTCTGCAGGATACATTCCTGGAAGTGAGGCTGAGGGCTCAAAAGGTGTGTATATTTATAACATTGATACATTTTTCCAAATGCTTTCCTTAGAAGCTACATCATCCCATCCCATCAGCAATGTATGAGTATCTGATCCTTACACCTCTGCCAGTAAGATATGTTTCTCCATTTTCATTTTGTCTTAGGAAACCGAATCAGGTTATATGCAAAACAGGATAACCCCATTTACATTTAAGATTGGATAAATATAGCATATGCTCTTTGGATAAATTTAATTTTGATTGGAAGAAGAAAATGTAAAACCACGTATTTCCACACTGCCTAGAAACAAATTCTTTCATTTCCTGCTGTTAAGAAACACATTTCATTTTAGTTCTCAGGTATTTGGGGAAAGCAGAAGGGGAATATGGAGGGCAGCTGGGCCCTTGGGCAGGGCCAGTATTATAAGCAGGTAGCTGCTGGGTGCTCTGTGTGGGCAAGGCCAGAACTAGGATGGCGACAGGGAGAGGCGGAGGTAAGGAAATTTCCAGTGGCCATGAAGAAGCACCATCAACTACCAGAAAGAAGTATTTTAAAATACAACATAGGATTCTTTTTCTCTGGCACCCAGGAATAAACGTGCTTTATTTCCCATTTTTGCTTCCCACGTCTACGACTGCAGCCTACTGTGGCCCAAATGTTCTGGTCTCTTTGGAAAGTCTACTTCCCATGGTTCCCTAATAGACTGGAAATGTCCTAAGGACAGAGACTAGAACTTCTTCTACTACCTTAGCATTCTCTTTCCTTCTATTTCCCATAGATTTTCTTAAGGTATGTATTAAAGCAGTTTACACTGATTCAAGCCACAGACCAACCCCATCAGCAGACGAATGCCATACTGAGTCAGCTGGAATCCCACACAGAAACTCAGAATACCTGAGGGGATGTCTTCTACTGAAAGATGGCTTGCCGTCTGCACTAGCTCTTGCAAAAGTTTTTTCTGCTTCAGTCTTTTCTCTCTCAGAACATTTTTAAAATTGTTGATACACTTGTTGAGGTAAATGGTCTCTGCACATACTTGTTCTAAACTCAGTTTGCTTTGATCAGGAGAGTCAGGCCTGGAACAAGTCTCATTTCCCAGACATGGGGCTAGAGGGAAACTGAGTAATGAGTTTGCAAGAGGTGAGTTATTAGAAGCAAGAGAGACGTGGCTTGGGTCTTGAGGTGTCTGATCACCCTGTGTAGAGATGCCTACTCCACCAGAGACCACACTGAGAAAGCTCTCACTCCCCTGACTTCCAGGACTCTCCACTGAACAATCATGCGCTCCTCCTGAACTTGCTGTCCTGAGAAGTCTATCACTGTTCTCTGATTGGGAACCACTTTCGTTGCTTTCCAGGTCCTCAGGACTGATGGATTCATTGTTCTCCAGCTTCTGAAACACCCCCTGAAGAGCCAAACGAAAGTGGTGGATTGCTCGACTCAGTTTAGTTGAGTGAAATTTAATTTCTACATCCTCATCCTCCTGGGAGCCACTTAGAATACAGGAGGACTTATCAAAGACATCCTTAAGGACCTGGGTAGCACAGTTCTCTTCTTCATTCAGGTCAATATGAACCATGTTACTGAAAGTCTCTGGCCCTATGATCATTTCTTCCACTGTGCTATCAGAGCTCAGAGTTGTAAACCTTCTAGATTTGTCTGCCAAAAGGTCCTCCAGCTGCCTTGAGCTCAGAATATCAAGACCAGCTTCACAGCCTAGAATTGTGTCCTCTGCATTTACCCTCTCTGCTTTCAGTGAGCTGGACAGTGAAAGGCAACTGCTGTCCTTGCTTTTATCGCTGTAGTCAGTTTGTGGTTTTGTTACTTTACATGCTTCACGTTCTTGGCTGCCCTGATTGAAAATCTGTGATTTTCCACAATCTTCCTCTTTTGACATTAACACCGAGGAAGACTCCCCAAGTTGAGAGAGGGGAGATAGTTTGGCACAATGATCATTGATTACCCGGGATGCTCCTGATGTTCCTACATCATCCTGCAGCTTAGACACATCATCCTGTTTTGCTAAACCATTCTTTGGTGGGAAGCAAAGGCCTTGCTGCTCAGAAACCTGGGGTCCTCTATGTTGATTCTGAGTCCTCGTCTGGTATGGTCCCATCATGTATCTTCTGTTCCCTGTTTCCATCTGAAGAGCTGGTTTACCCTGGTTTAAAGAGTTCCAACTATGGTCTTGAAGTTGTTGCAAGCATGATAGAGAGTCCTTTGTGGGATTCTTACACCCTTGTGGCCATATTGGCTCTTCTCTGGTAGCAACCCTGACCCCCACACTCTGCAAGAGGATGGATTTCTGCAAAATGAGATCCCTGTGCTCTAGATGGACAAGCTTCACCACAATAGGCCGGGGAGCAGGAGCTGTGCCTGCCCTATATGCCTCTCTGACGTACCTGTTGCACTGCACACCATTAACACAGAGGTGCTTAGCTAGGAAGCTGTCCACTAGCTCCACAGTGTTTTCCCCATCATGTTCAGGAAGACCATATAGATAAAGAATGGCTTCCTCTCTGGATCTTTCTACATGGGGTTCCTGGGCCTTTTCCCCATCACACACCTTGGCCAGAGAGCTGCTACCCACATGCAAACCTTCTATTTCACTCAATACTGAGTCTACACAGCTAGACACTTCATCCACAGAGCCCCGAACTTGGCTCAAGTGCTGTCGCAGCTCAGCAATCTCAGACTGAAGACGACTGATACCTTGCAGCTCTCTGATGATATAATCTACTACATCTCCCAAAGGTTCTTGCTGTCCATGGCTACAGTTTTGGCCAGGGTCTCTAGACAAAAGGAGCCTGGCTTGGTTTTTCTCTGAAGGCTCTGAACAGCTGGCAGGTGAGAGTTCCTGAGAATCAGACCCTGAAACACAGGCAGCAGAAGTCAGAGGAAGCTGGTTGCTGGTTTGCTGCTCAAAGATGCAAAGCTGGCCCAGGTCCCCATCTCTCTCTCCAGCAGTGGTGGAGTCTGTTGACTCACAGCAAGGGGGCAGGAAGTTGTCTTCTGGTAAGGATCCAGTAGGACCTGCGGACTTGCTCTTGACACCACATATAGTCTCTGCCCTAATCTTATCTGGTGAGAGGCTAGATGAAGGTCCCAACGTGAGCATGATTTCTTCCTCAGACTCTCGCAACAATCGTTTCATTTTCCCCCTTGGGAGAGGTGCTGGTTCTTTGTTTCTGTCTCTTATTTCTTGTTGGGATGTTTAATAAGAATTGCCTTAGAAGAGCCTGTCCTGCGTTTTCCTTTTCTTTCTTCCTTCTTTATTCTTTTTCTTTTCTTTCTTTTTTTGATTGGTTTTTAGCAATTATTGCTAGTTGAGGTCTTTGGCTTAGCCCACAGTGCTGCCTGGAATGACCTCATGTATGGGTATCAAACCTGACACAAGCCCCTGGTTCCTGGCTTGGCTCTTATCCTGTAGCTCATGAAAAAGAAAAATAGTACACTCAGATCAGAAAGAAACAGGAAACTTAAATCAGACCAAGCTTTCAAGCAGGATAAGAACAATGCCTTCAAAGACAGTAAGAATCTACCCTGACCAGCCTTAAAGGCTATAGGTATCCCTGCTCTTTCTTTGGCTCCCTTTAAAATATTGATTCAAACCAAATCAAGTCTTTTATGCTCTTAACAAGTACAAAGGTATCAGTATTGAGACAAGCTCCTGGGATGAGGATAAGTTGAGGTCAATTAGTGACTTCTTACTTGAACCTTCACAATATTCAGCATTAGACTCTGACTCAGGGATGATTGTGTAGATGTTTAACCACCATGCACACAATGAAAAGACCAACACAGGACGTTTCTTTCTTATCTATTTTGTTTTTCTGATGAGGATTCAGATAGCAACCATTCACTTGAAAAAGAAACCATGGCAAGTATTTCAGATTGAAGGAAGAAAAGTACCACTACAACTAATTCCAGAATACAGTGGTAAAGTACAGGTGTAGCACTGTTCAGAACTCAGATGGCAGTCAACATACTTAAGTCTAATGGGACAGACAACTAAAGGCCCACAAATAATAGACTCACAACAGAGTCAGATGGAAGCTCAGGCTCAGCCTGGAGCAGCACAATCCATATTCTGATTCAGTTTTTCTGGGACTCAAGAGACCATATCTATGTGATTGTGTTGCTTAAGTCTATCCTCCAAGGCACTATAGCTATGTGACTGTACTGCTCGGGTAATAGGGATGCTAATCCTCTGCTGCCTTAAAGAACAAAGCTGACCTAACAGCTACTCATTTTCAAGAAAAGTCACCATCTACAATTAGTCTATGGAGCTAAAATTTAAAAGCACTGTACCTCCCTGGAGTGAGAAGCAGCAGAAGTCATAGGACTTGGGATAAAGATGTGCTGGTTCTTTTACAGGAGATAACTAGGTCAAGAATTAAGAGACAGAAACTACATGAATTCTTATTTCCTAGCTCCCTGCCATCTTGACAGCTCCTATGAGAACTCTATTTTAACAAGGAACCCCTCACTTAAGTATTTTGTGAGGCCACAAACAAGTCCAATCCACCCACTACTGCTTTAACCTGTGTTATAATTTAGAAAATAGTGGCGCATAGCATAAGAGAAAGATGTCATCAACAAAGTTCAGGTGGAGGGTTTTTTATTTTTTTAATTGGGGAAAGTAAACTGGAAAAGGGGGGAGGGGAAAAGGGAATCTAGCCCCTGGGGACAGGAGTGGCAGAAGGGAAGAGAGAGAGAGAGACAGACAGAAATAGAGAGAGATGGAAGGTGGGCAGGGCCCTTTGAAAAGGGAATGTAGTGAATGTGCACAGGAGGTTCTCTTAGCTACAGCTGAAGACAGAGCCCTTCAGAACCCCAAGGGCAGGCCAGTACAAATGCCTGAATATTAACACCCTGAGTTTCAAGAAGCCAGGTTAATAGCAGCTTCTCCCTGTAAACAAACAAAACCCTTCAAACTTTCTTTCACTGCCTCTCAAAGGACTGAATTTAACAATTACCTGTTGGGCATACACGTTCTGAAATGGCACCAAATTCATTCAGCCATTCTGGCTTTTAGGCTTCAAAGCAAAAGATAAGTTCAATGTACTACCTGAGGATTAACCAGCCACTCTGCTCAGAGCTCAACAGACTATCAGAAAAAGGGCAACCTGTGAAGCCAGGAGACTCAAGTCAGCCTTCTTCCTCAGTCTCTCTTTGCTACTAATGAATGAAATTACAGGGGCCATATAGAAGACCCATCTGATCTCCAAGTCAATTTGAATTAATAAATACATAAAGGAGATGCCAGGTATTAAGCTAAATGCTAGGAATATAAGAAACAGTCTCTACTCTTAATATGTTACAGTTAGGGGGATGAGATTCCGATGAGAATGAATAACAATATGAAATGATATATAATACTGACAAATTGTAAACAAAAAGTATTTATTATAGGAGTGAAATATACAAAAGAAGCAATGCATAAAACCAGGACAGGTATAGGCCACAGAGAATACTTCCTTTGGCGAATCCTCTGCTTCAATCTAGGCCTCCAGCTGCCATCAGAGTGCTTATGCTACCACTCTGCCTGTCTCGCTGGCCTGTTCACTGTGGTCGACTCTCTAACTTCCTGCACTCACTCTGAAATGAGCATTCACTTTTTCCCCCTGAGGAATGCTTGGTGCTGGGAAAAATAAGCCTCTCCTTCAGGAGCTATCTGTATTTGAAAAGAAAACATAGGAAAAGAAAGTGAAGTAACTAGATTTAATGATGGAAATCTAAGACTTTGGGCCAGGAGTAGATACTTAAATTACATTCCATCAGCACCAACCTACTACAGCCAAGTCAAGAGAAACACTCCTCAGTATTCTTAAATGGCTGATTCATTTACTCTTCTCTCTGACTTATAAAGTAAACATGATTAAGGATGTGACTAGCTCTTGTAATAAAAATAAATAAATACCTCTGACCCAAATCTTGGCTTTAAGGAAACAACCAGGGACCTCTGGGAAACAGGCAAGGATTCTATGAACATATATCAAGCAATCTTTCAATTCTGTGAAACAATCCTAGAGGGCAGCAGGAAGTCTCCTCCCATCAAGGCTACATGATCCCTGGGCCATTTACTAATTATGCTGTAAGGTGATGTCGTGAGGAGTGATTCTAGGGCCAGTCCCCAGGTAGGGGGACTCTTAAGATGTCCATCTTTGCAAAAGAATCAATTCCTAGAGTATCTTTTCAGAAGAAAGAGCTCAGGACCCAAAGTATAAAGAACAAGATTAGTACAAAGAAATGAGAATGCCCTAGACCAAGGCCTAACCTAGACCCAGTCCTGCAGTTTCTAGGATGTACTATCTCTCAACATTCTTGTGGTCTACCTATACTAATGAATTCTCTTGTTTGGCTATTAAAGTATTTTTTTCTAAATTTTTAACTTTAAAGTATTTAGATGGGATAAGTACCTTAGCTTCTCAAAAGCCCAATTACCTAAGATTATACCCTTGAGTCAGAAGAATATCCTTATTGTTACTAAGTTCTTGCTTATGGGCCCAGAATTGATATGAACCATAAGAACATAATAAATTTTCTTCATTTATGTTCAAATTCCTAGTACCTAGAGTACAGGACCTCACTATGAAAAAGCACTGGGACTGGCACACAGTGAGATCTCAGTACCATGAGGAATTGATGGTATAACTGGATTAGAATGCAGTCTCCTGTTTAGTCTGATCCTCCTCTGTTTCCACGACAACATGAAAACTTCAAGGTTCAGGTTTCCTTCTAGATTAATGACCAACAACCTATTTCCATTGTAAAACTCAGCTGGAAATCTCTTCCCAGTAGCATGTATTCACAATTTTCCAGAACTTATTTAGGACAAAAATTACCAGGGTATCAGTTAGCTATTATCTCCCTAGCACATGAGACTGGTGGAGAGAATCCCCACTGCTGTTGTGGGCTGTTGAAAGGGCTCACCTGCCCTTTCAGCAAGAAAAGCTGCCCTGATCCTAGCGAAACTATAAAAAAGTAAAGAAAGCATGTAAAATTAATCTTAATATGTATTATTTAACCCCAAATTCAAAATATTATTACAACATGTAATCAATAAAAAATATCATTAATTATATATTTGTATTCTTTTTTATACTAAATCCTTGAATCTCATATTTTACATCTTATTTTCCAGAACATCTCAAAGCAGACTAACTAGTTGGGCATGGTAGCACACATCTATAATCTAAATATTTGTATATGTGTATACACATGCAGAGGTGTACATATGTCAGGGAACATGTGGGATTTGGTTCTCATTTTGTGGGATCTGAGGATCAGACTCAGGTCATTAGACCTAAATGTAAGTGCCTGGTCCACTCCTCCCACTTAGGAGACAGAGATGGGGGAAACAAGATTTCAAGGTCATCTTCAGCTATATACAGTTCAAGGACAATCTGAGCTACATGAGACTCTGTTTCAAAAAAAAATCAAAGTAGACTAAACAGTAACGTGTGGCAAGTGGTTACCATCTTGGACAACATGGACTTAGAAATCTGGGGTAGGAAATACTCTAGATAGCCTCTGAGTGCAGAGAAGAGTGTCATCACAGTGACAGTGAACTGTTTCTTTCGCTCAACTTTTTACCTGTTTACTTTAATCCTAGCTGGAAGTAGCTCATTTCTGTTTGTGGACCAGCTCACTTCTCCTTAACGCTACAAAGAACCAAATTCAAGTCCTAATTGCAAAAAATGAGACCCCTTTTTTCCCTCTCAATCCAACCATTTGTCAATATCCTGTAGCTCTGTGTAGCTTCTTTCCAATATTCTGGAGAAAACTACAGGACAAACATTGTTACTTCAGCAGAAGCTATCTATTGACATGGAAGGTTTGGAGACCTTCAGTGAGCAAGAGTGTAATCTTAATGCAGCTAGATGCACGGTCTACTAGAGGGGCAGATAATGATGGCAAAAGACTCATCTATTTAGAATTTTCAGTTTACATGATTCTCACATATTATTACAACCCTGTAAGGCAAGAAGAATTATTGTTTTGATTTCATAGAAGAGAAAAATAGAGCTTTGAGAGGGTAAATTAGACTTGATCAAGGTCACTAAGAAAGGCCAGGATTAAGTAAGTTTTCAATATGCAAAGTTAAGGCTTTTTGACTATACACATAAATAGACAAGTTATATGTATGTGTACATACATTCAAAGATGGAAAAGCTCAGGATGGACATTTGTTTATAAGGCATTTGTACACATGAGAGACATGTACATATCAGACTTGGACAGTATAGCCCCTCTCCACACATGTAAGAAAAAATATAGGAAGGTTTCTGAATATACCTAAGAACAGGAAGGTTACCTAAGTACATGTATAAATGCATAAATGGAGGGACAAATGAGCTCTATATATGAATTACAAAGAGGTAGAGATAAGTTTATATGTATATATAAATATACATTCATATACGATGGATAAAACGGTTGTCTATATGCAATGTATATACAGGAGAGGACCAGGTAGGTTAGTCATAAACACATATAGACATGTCAGGACAGAAGCTATGCACACATCCAATGGAATGGGCAGGTAGTTGTAGACATACAGCAGAATATACAGGAAGAATGGATGGCCAGATTATCAGCACACAAACACGTGTATGTGAAGAATCCACTCCAGTGCTGAGTATGCTATTTTTCACTCATTATAATGACCCCCACCAGCAACTTGGCTCAAGCAGTTATATAATTAATGTAGCTGTTCCATATTCCACCCACAAATGCTTTGCTTTTGTTCCTGCTTGTCGTTCAGAGTCAATCATATATTCAATATCACTTACCTTACTGCTGCAACCAAAATAAGGTTAAAGAAATGAAAAGGGGGAAAAAAAACCATTAAAGCCACAGATTCTCAAGTTTTAGAATGCAAGTGCTGCCTTTAAGAGGTAATCCATTTAGAAGCACTCCTTAGAATGACAGAGAAGCCACAGGACGAACTTTCTGAGCCACAGCACAGCCGCCTGCCCAACCGACAAACAGAGCCAAGGAGCTGTTATTCTCAGTTGCACCTAGCTGGCTGGCTCCTCCGTGCAAAGTTGATGATAGGAACAATGCCTAGCAGAGAAATCCCCTCAGTGAAGGCGGGGCAGGAGTCTGGTGGCTGCAAATCTAGGAATCCAGTCTGGTCCACACCTCTCTGCTGAGGGGGGATTCTGAAGACCAGGCTACTGAAGGCAACAGCAGCAAACTTCAACTGGATGTGGAATTCTAACTCAATCCTTTCCCGGCTTTGAGACTGAGAGGAAAGCAGGGCAGCTCCGGCTCCGCTTCTGCTCCTCCTCCTCTCCAGCTGCTTCCTGCCTGCATGCACTCTCCCATAGGGCACCAGCCCTCCTCACACGTTGCTGGCGCACACACCCCCTTCCCAGCACACTCACGCACACACAATCCTGCCAGCAAGCTCACTCACACACCCTTGGTGAGTGTCTCTCCCTGCTAAATATAGATCTTACTCTCTCTCCCCCTCCCCCATTTTCTTCCTTCTTTCCTCCCTATCCCTTCTTTCCTCTCTATACACCCCTTTCACATCTAAGCCATAGAATTTAAGAGACAGAAAACACAGAGGAGCTCCGAATCTCAGGGGGAACCCAGAATATGGCTAGTGCACAATACAAAGACAGTTTTCTCTTCTATTAAAATAAGCTCTGGATTAGCTCACGATATACAAGGTCTGTCACCAGCCTTTAGAGAAGCTGAAGGACAGGGGCAGTGACCAAGCGCAGTTTTCATCTCATGATGCCATTTTCTCGTAGTTCACATCCTGAACAGCTACTGCAAAAGAATTCCCTTAGGCTATGACATTATAGCAACAAGGGAGGAGGAGAAACTGAGGAAACCAAAATGGACTCTCAATTGCAGCAGTCAAGACCAAAGGCTGCTTCTGGAATCCAGAAATCAGAACTTGGCAACCCAAATTAATACAACATCAATCAAAAGCTGTCTAAGATGCAGAGTTCTATGTCCATGTTCCCCAATATCCCAGCTTGCCTTTACCAATGGCAGCCCTATCTCTATGGAGATTTTCTAGTCTAGTGGTTCTCATGTTGTCCTAATCCCAACAATTTCATAAGTCTATGCAGAACATACTACAAAATCAAGTGTCTATCTTCAGAGACAACCCAAACTGCTCACCGTGACATCATATCTGAGTATAATGCAGGTACCATTGAAGCTCTGGAACATAAAATGGCAGGTACATGAAACAGGCTCCCTTCGTACACTCTGCAGATACAGACAGGAAAACACTGCTTGCTATGCCTACCCCTGAACTGCCAGTAACAACCCAGTAGCACTGCTTCTCTTCAGCCTTCCCTGAACCTGGCACAATGAGGAAAGTCCTTCCTCTTCCTCAGGCCTCAGGTCAAAAACAGGGTGGCAAAACTGATTGATTCAGCATACTTAACTGATTCAGAATTTATCTCAAACATTCCTGTAACAATCCACAAAAGAATCTTGCCCATCTAACCCAAAAACCAGGTGGTAAGTCAATGGGCACTATCCTGAGATATGTCATTATAGGGCAGGCAGTCCTATATGAGAGATAAACAAAGCTTTGATTTATTTCATTTTGGCTTGTCTGAAGCAGAGTCTCATTTTGTAGCCCAGGCTAGCTTTGAACTTGCAATAATCCTCCTGTTTCTGCCTCCCAATGCTAGAATTACATGTTCCTGAGCCATCGTGTCTGGCTCAAAACAAGATTTTAAATCAATCATAATCTCCATATCTTATCCAAGATCTCAAGGAGAGAGGGGTGGTTTCAGAGCCAACATTTGCCTCATTTCTGCCTTCTTCCAATAACACTGATTTCCCCTCAGCCAAGGCAGAAAAATTAGATTCCAGAAGATGCTAAATAACCCATTTCTTAACCATCCACCTCATTATGCAGCCAACACTGACAGCAGAACAAATACCTCCTAACCCAGTTGGGAGTTGGCTGGATGACAGGAAAGATAAGGGCTGACAGCACAACTATAACCACATCTAAATACAGAGGAAGAAAATAACTTGAAAACTGTCAGATTTCAGTGGAAATCACAGCCAATTTACTGTGGAGTTTCCCAAGCTTGAGCCAGGAGAGGTACAGGGTTTAACACAAATAGAGGAAAGACTGATTAAATCAGAATTCCTTCCCCAGCTCTGCAGCCAAGCATAAGGAGTCAAGAGCAGTAACTGTCCTTTATGAGGTCTGGGTCCAGGCATTCTAAATTGAGGAAAAGCTCACACTATCAAGAACGAAGAAGATCCTCAGGGCCAGGGCATTGGCTAAGCAACCTATTTCTTCATGCCTTATCCACCAGTAGGATTTTAGGGCTTGCCCAGGGCCTCAAGTTC
Organism: Alexandromys fortis; assembly: GCF_014885135.2. Lineage (NCBI taxonomy): Eukaryota > Metazoa > Chordata > Mammalia > Rodentia > Cricetidae > Alexandromys > Alexandromys fortis. The sequence goes on from NW_026067972.1 coordinate 6,414,939, forward strand.
CCGAGGCCTCGGCCTGAGGCTAATGGACCCAGTCTAGTTCACCTGTACAAATGTGCACAGCCCCTCTCTTAAGCAGCTTTGGTTTTCTAGAAAAATGATGGCTCAGAGAATGGAAGATACGTTCAAGACATCAGGAAGCACAATAAAGTTATCTATCTCCCATTAGAACCTTCAAATTTCACATGAATTTGACCACAAATTATTCTTGTGCTTACCACTGCCCCCTGCTTGAGCAAGAGCAAGGATGATGTGATGGTTAATCCTGTCAACTTGCCAGGACTTAAAATCATCTGGATGACATTATCTCTGAGTGCCTCTGTAAAGGCATTTTTAGGTGGAAAGGCCTGCCCTTAATGCAAGTGGTACCATTCTTGGACTGATACTGAATAAAAAGGAGAAAGTAAATAGTGCGCCAGTGTTCATCTCTCCCTGCCTACTAGTAAACTCCATATGAGCAGCTGCTTCACACGAGCTCCTGCCACCACGCCTTTCTCACTATGACAGACAGACTGCATCCTCAAAGTATGAGCCACAATAAATCAATCCTTCCTGAAGCTGATTTTTTTGGTCAAGTATTTTATCACCGCAATGAAATAAATAACTAATACAGAGGATAAAGAGTGGTAAAGAGCAGTCAGCATACGCTCTGGTAATGAAGGAGATATTCCTTCAACCACAGTCCTACAGAGCTCAGTTTCAAACAGGACATGACCACAAAATAATCATTCTCCTCTGGGATAGGTAGTAGGCCATTTTTGTTTCTTTGGCTCTAAGAGCAACAATAGAAACCTCTTTGTCACAGTGAGTCTGACCCTTGATAATCTTAGGCAGGCTAAGAAGACCAGGTACTTTTTTTGAGTAAGAAGTAGCACAGTGTCTTCCTCATCTGGGAAACATCCGCAAAGCTAGCCTGCTCCAGAGTGCACTGGGCAGAGCTAGGAAAACAAATTGGGTTAAGAAGGGAGAGGCATTTTTCCAGAAACTGTGAAATGCTTTCAACAGACATTCTCAAGGTCTAGTTCCAAATTTAAGTCTTTGCAGGGATTTTTGCCTAGAGACAGATGAGTCAAGATAGAAATTCAAAACGAGACAGTGACACTCACGCAGAATTGTAGGAAGGTTCAGAGTGGCAGGAGCTCTAATGGGGAGCTGAATGGATGGATTAGTCAGGAGGCCAACTGGTGCACAAAACCCTCTTCAACTGAAGTCATTAGGTAGTACCACATGGTCATTCAGGAGGGCCTCCAGAGTCATAATTCTCTCCCTCAAGTAACCAGTCTAGAGATCCCTAAGATCAGAAACAACTAGTTTGGAAGCAAACCTGACCTCCCTTTCCAGGAGTCACTGCCAGAGACTGGCTGGGTCAGGACCAGCAGGTGCCATAATGGCAGTCATAAATATGGAGACAAAGGAAGGAGAAACTCAGTTCTGTTTTATATAGGAGTCAGCTTGTGACTATTTTCCTTCTCTACCACTAAGAAAACCCAGAAGTATCACGAAGAGGCTGACATGTGGTCACACAGCTGGGATTTCTTTTGTGCGTGGGGAAAATCATTTGTTCTGGTGCCTGAGAAAAGTCTTTTTTTTTCTCCTCCTTATAGAATTATTCTCTCCCCAAACTATTTAGCAACTATATACATGCAGAGAATGATTGGCAATGGGAGGTGTTCCTCTTTCTTCCCCCAGGAACATGCTGCCCTAAGGGAATGATGAACCTGGCAGGGACTTGCTGAGTTTACTGATGTGCTAAGACAGAGCTGCCACACAGCCCAAATGTGACCTGACAAGCTGCAAGGCAGGCCTCAGGAGTCACAAACTGCTGACAAGCCTCAGTTCTACAACCAGGTCAAGCACCATGCCCAATTAGAATCTTGAGCATAAAGAGACAATAAACAAAATGCTCAGGACTGCCCAACTAAGGAGTTAAGTTTTCTGCCTGTACTGTCAAAGGCTGTGGGCTATGTCCATTTCAGAAGCAAATGACTGAAAGGGTTTTGAAGAGTCCTTTGTCGCTGTTTAAAGACTCTTAAAGTCGTATACACACTTATGCTTTCACACAACCCTGATCAAAAGTCACAGCGTCCAGACTATTCTTAGCTAGGGTTTTATTGCTGTAAAGAGACACCATCACCACAGCAACTCTTAGAAAGGAAAATATTTCATTGGGACTGGCTTGTTACAATTTAATGGTTTTGTTCATTGTCATAGTGGGAAACATGGAGGCACATAGGCAGACATGATGCTGGAGAGGTAGGATCAGCACACAGCAAGAAGAGCCTGGTATGGGCTTCAGAAACCCCAAAGACCACCCCCAGTGACAAACTTTCTCCAACAAGGACACACCTCATAATAGTGCCACTCCCTGTGAGCCTTTGGAGGCCATTTTCATTCAAACCACTACAAGACTAAAAAAATATAGTTCCTGAACTATAGCCCCCCCACCGTGTTTGTGTGTGTGCGTGTGTCTATCTGTCTGTCTCTCTCTCACTGTGTGTATGTGTATGTGTATATGTATGTGTGTGTGTGTGTACACGGAGCCTTCTAGTGCTTTGATCTTGAACATCTCAGCTTTCAGAACTGAAAGGCACTTTTGTTGTGTATAAATTACATTGTTCATGGTAAGTGGTTCTGAAAGGCTAGGCTACAACAAATTGTGACCTGACCCTCCCAATTTATACTTTGAAATTCTAAATCCTACTACCTCATAATGTGATTTTATTTGGAGATATAGTCTTTAAAAAGGTCACCAAGGCCATCAATCAGTTCATCAAAGTTGGCTCTAATCTGACAGTATTCTTATAAAAATGGAAAATATAGGCTCAATTGGTAAAGTGCTTGCTCCTATGACAGACTTAGTATAAACTAAACAGAATCTTCCAGAACTATTGATTACACACACACACACACACAGAGAGAGAGAGAGAGAGAGAGAGAGAGAGAGAGAGAGAGAGTTAGATTTTATTGTTACTTTGACACAATCTAGAATCACCTGAGAAGAGAGTCTTAATGAGAAATTGACCACACTGGTGACTACTGGACATCATTTAATTGAGTTAACTGATATGGGAAGACCCAGTCTACTTTAGCAGCACCATTACAATGCAAGGGATACTGACCTGTAAAGAGTGGAACAATCCAACTGAGAACAAACACGTGAACATAAATGTACTTGTTTCTCTCTGCTCTTGACTGTGGATGTGTGACCAGCTGTCTCAAGCTGCTGCAAATGTAATTTCCCTTCAATAACAGGCAGTAAACTAGAACTATGAGGTAAAATAAACCTTCTCTCCCCTGAGTGGCTTTTTGCTAGTTTTTTTAAAAAATAACAATAACAGAAATGAAACAAGAACAAAATATAATAATAGATGGATACCAATCAACTACCTAGATATTAAACAAGGCATGGTGAAAAGGTGTCATTATCTTTGGTCTAAAGCAGTTCACAGAATGAGATGTTCTAACAAAGCAACTGTTATATCCATATCTTATTGTGAGGGAGAAGGAAAATGCTGTGCTTGGGTGACTGATAGTATCATTTACTGAAAAAAAATTATAGAAGAGGACATGGCAGAGAAAGAAAAGATGAGTACAGATCGAATATTATTAGGTGCCTCTGAGCATACAGGTGACAATATCCACAGGCAATTGGAGCTGTAGGTCTGGAGCTCATGAAAGACAACTGAGACTGCAACTGGGATTCATCAGTCACAGGAAAGTACACAAATTAGATTATCTAGAGGAGAGGAAGATGGAGAAACAGAGTCTGGGAATCATTGAGGCTTAAGAGACAAGCAGAAGATAGCAAATGGTGTGAGGGAAACAAAAACTGAACTGTCAAAAATAAGAAACAACTTGAAGGAAAACAGCACAGATGCCAAGAAGGAAGAGTGCCTTCGGGGGAAATCAATGCACAGTTTCTATTTCACCTGTCAAGAACTGCTTCAGGATGCTCGTTCTCATCTGGAATGCCCTTCCCAACTTGTCATCTTTACCTATTTATGCGCAAGTGTCCTTAGGTGTGTGCTGAATAAATACATTTTCTTATAATACCTGAAGGTGACACCCAACCACAGGATGTGGAAGCTGAAAAAAACTAAGAAATAACATGTCTTTTTCCTTTGACATCAAGAAGTTACCTTTTTCCCCAAATTAAAAAAAAAATGTATAAGTGTTTTGCCTGTATATGTGTAAGTACCACATGCTTGCCTGGAACCCACAGAGACCAGAAGAGGGTGTTGATCCCTTAGCACTGGAGTTACAGAGGGTTGTAAGTCATCATGTAGGTACTGAGAGTCAAACCTGGGTCTGCTGCAAGAGCAACACGTGCTCTTAACCCTGGATTCACCTCTCTATCCCCTAGCTGCACGTGGTGGCATATGATCCCAGCATTTGGGAGGCTGAGTCAGGAGGGTTGCTGCAAGTTTGAGGTTGGCTCAGTCTATTCAGCGGGTTCCCAGACAGACTGGGAATGAGAACCTGTTTGAAAAGGAAGATGAAAGGAACGAGAAGGGGAAAGAGAAGGGGTAGGGGTAATGATGATAAGGAGGAAGAGGAGGAGGAAGAGGAAAAGGGAAGAGACAGAAAAGGGAAGGGATATAGCTCAGTGGTAGAGCATTTGCTTAGCATGTGAGAGGTTCTAGGTTTAATCCCCAGCACTGCAAACAGTAGTATTAGCAGTAGCAGCAGCAGCAACAGCAGTAACACTAATAATAGTACTATCAACAGTTCTATTATTGTTTAAACTGTAGCTGGACTTTAGAATGTTTCCTTCTTGTTTGTTTGCTTTTTGTTTTTGTTTTGAGACAAGGTTTCTCTGTTTAACCCTAGCTGTCCTGAAACTTTCGCTATAGATTAGGCTGGCCTTGAAATCACAGAGATCCACCTGCCTCTACTTCCCAATGCTGGGATTAAAGATATGTGCCACCATCACCTCAAAAGATGTATCCACTTTTAAAACTGATGGTTAGTGGCACGTGTAAGAAGCTATGGATCTCCATTATGACAAACATACACACAGGATGCAGGTTTACCCTTGATTTCATCTCTCTAAGCTCATCTTATTTTTTTTATTTTTCTGGTACTTAAAAAATAACTGCTAGTTTAATATTCTCTAGGAGTTTCTCTGATAGGACTTTTCTAACCGCCTAACTCAGCAGGCTTATTTGCTACTTTACAGCCCAAGGCTAACTATTTTCACTACAAGTATTACTCTTGCAATAAATTATTTATGGTAATGACTGACTTCTTAGCTTGATAAGCCAGAAGACTTGCATCTGTTAATAGATGAATAAAAATGTAGTATTTGTATATACACGTGTAAGCATTCATACAAACATACATGATGGGATAAATAAAATTTAAAACTTAAACACACTTCCCTTTGGAAACAGACACAAATAAAGAAAACCACAACCAATCAAAATACAGAATTGTACAGCCCAGTTTCAACTACTACAACTACAGTACAACTCATACCCCTAAAGATTAAGGATCACAGCAGAGAGGCCAAGATTGTAAAAGCCAGAAGAACAGGAATTTTCCCATGAGACTGTGTCTCCAAAAAATATTAGAAGCTATACCCATAAACTCTCACGAACATGACTGCCTTAACATGACTTCTCTCCCCAGTGAGAAGGAGCTGAACTAGGACAATGACAATAAACATGTTACCTTTAAGGGGGCCAGGGGAAAGTCCAGGAGGATTCAACCCTACCAAAAACCCTACAGGACACTAAGAAATATTTAGAGCAGGAGAAACAGTCTTTCTCAGGGAAGAGCACACCAAATGGTTATCCAACACCAAATGGTCAGACCTGAAAATATATACATACAAGTAACAGTATAGAGTCCGAGCAGGTTGTGTTTAAGTAGCTGAGCGTGCATGTGTGCACTCCCATATGCGTGTGTGTGTAACAATAATTAATGAAAAAAAAGAGACCATTGATTTGAAAGAGAGTAAGGAGGAATATATTGGGAGGGTCTGGAGGGAGGAAGGAAAAGGGAAATGATATAACTATATTATAATCTCAAAATTTAAAAATATACCTGAACACAGAAATATACCTGGAAAACAGAAGAGACAGTTAAAAGAAATATTCAGCAACATAATAAAGATAAACAAAAATAGAGATAGAGGAAATAGTGATGGGTGGGGAAAATGAGGAAATATAGGCCAAAAAATATAAAACAACATATGGCTGGTTACACCACTCCATGGGTAAGGACACTTGTTGCCAAGCCTAATGACCTGAATTTGATCTTCAAGATCTACATGACAAGACAGAATCTATGCAAGTTGTTCTCTGACCCGCACACATACATACAGGCACATACATGAATGACCACACATACTAAATAAAATTTTAAAATGTAATAAAAGTTACAAAAATAAGATAAAATAGTATATATATAAGACAAATAGATCTAGAAATTTAATGTATAAAATGAGGAATACAGTAAATAAAATTAGGTTAAAGATTTTTGTTGAATATGTACATTTTAGCTTCTCTTGGGACAAAAAGGACCATGTCAATAACAGATGTTTATCGAATGCTTATAATATGTGAGGCTCTGCTCTATGTGTTAACCTGCTTCATTATAATGACCATCACACACTCACTATACGTATCACACAAGCATCACTTTGTAAATCCAAGTGCACAAGAAAAGTTATTTTTGAAACAAGCCTTTTTAACAGAAGACCACTGCAAAAGATGGGTCAAACAGTCTACAACTTGACACCCTCACTCCACATGCTTGACTAGACATCTGAACTTTTCTTAGTACATAAATGAATGTCAAAGGGCCAAAACAGCTTTTTCAGCCTGCCTTTTCATGCACCAGTTTACTGAACTGAGTGGGCTCTGCCTTTTCAGTGCTGAGACTAAAGGTGTGTGCCACCATGCCTGGCTAGGAAAATACTTTTTATAATCAGATACTTCAGAATTTTCTCTGACCATGGCTACCCATCTTAACTTCCATTACCCCAACTCTTTGCTCTCATGAAGATTGTGTGTGTGTGTGTGTGTTTAAATTGTTTGGCCGAAATGACTGTGGGAAAATATAACTATGATCTCTTTTTAGTGACTTTATTCTTCATAATTCCCAGTGATGTGGGATGTCCTTCTGTATATGTGTTACATCTTATTGGTTAATGAATAAAGCTGCTTTGGCCTATGGCAGGGCAGACTATAACCAGGCTGGAAGAGATAAAGAGAGAAAGTAGGTGGAGTCAAGGAGACACTGTAGTTGCTGAAGGAGAAAGACGCCACTGGAACCTTATCAGAAGGCCATAGCCTTGTGGTGATACATAGATTAATAAAAATGGGTTAATTTAAGATATGAGTTAGTTAATAAGAGCCTGAGCTAATAGGTCAAAGAATGTTGTAATTAATATACTTTCTCTGTAATTATTTGGGTCTGAATGGTCAGGAAATAAACTAGCAGTCTCTATTTACATTCCAGAGTTTAGGAAAACCATCCTTCCTGCTCTATACTTTTTCATTAACTGCATCAAAGGCAGTCTCTGCTGGGGAAATTTTTCAATTAGCAATAGTCATACCTCAGATAAAAATCACTGGCTATGATACTGCTGCTGCATAAAGCATATACAAGCCCCTCTCTGGTGTACAAGGCATCTTGTACAAGGATGTTGTGTCCTCCTCTTGTTTTGGAAATAAGACATCCAGTGTCAACTTCTGAACCCCATATGCACATGCACATAAACACCCCTCATACACACACCACAAAGTCAACGAGGCATTCAGTTACTTATTCTATTCAGTGGTGCTAATAATGTAATCCTAAATAAATTATAGAACTACCATGAGACGATCACTGACCTAACAATGCCTGAGACATAATATTCAATGTGGTTATTATGGTAATTATTATGGCAGTTATTGACAGTAAAATGCAAACTATGATATAGGTATTAGAGTTTCCAATGAACAAACAAAGGGTTGTGAGAAAGTTGCAACCTAATTGAAATTAGGAAAGTAAGAATAGGGCATGTTAATGGTTTAGAAGTGGCAGAAGAAGCCAAAGTAAACTAAGCTTTACTCCTGTGTAGAAACATGAAACAAACAAGAAGGCATGGTCTTCACTACAGAGGATTTGAGAGAAAAAAAACAGGTTTTAGTCAAGGTTAGATGCTAAAAAAAATTAGGTTTGGTCTCTCATATGAGGTAAGGACAACTCAGTTTGTCAAAGGGCAGGAGGAGCAAAGGCAGTCTCACAGTATTCAGAGAAGCAGCAAAAGTTCTTGTCTAGGGGAGTTTTTTTCTGGTGTATGAAGTAGTAGTAGGCCTGTTCTGGATAAGAGCTTATGAAGAACAGAGACTGAAACCTGTGGTCAAAAGAGGTCTTCAAGTATTTAGACCCATTGGCAGAACTTTGCATTATAGTATTAGAAACAACTCAAAGGTTCATCCATGGGAGAAAAGGTATGCAAATTATAATTCACAAAATAAATACCTACATAAAAAAAATCAGTAACTCTGCGCCAGAGAACAACCCACTTTTAATAGCCTTAATAGAGCAGTAGCTTTATGCACACTAATAAGGAAAAATACACAAATATAGCAGTAACTACAGCAAGGCAAAGGAGAATATGCAATACATATACAAGCTTGCATCTGTAAAGGTTCACATTATCTCTGGAGACTCATAAAACAGGGTAGCAATGTAATGGGGGAAGAAGTGGGAGACCTGGGAGCTGGAATAAGAGGAAACCTTTACATTATATACATCATTTTGATTACTTTTATTCTTTTATTTTTTAAGTTTCTAAATACTTTATTATTTTATGGGTATGGTTTATTTTGTCTGCATATATGTATGTGCACCATGTATGTGCCTAGAGCATTGCAAAGGCTATGGAGGGCATAGTCTCCTGGAACTGGAGTTACAGACAGTTATGAGATGACATATGGGTGCTAGGAGTTGAATCTGGGTCCTCTAGAAAAACAGTCAGTGCTCTGAACCCCCAAGCCAGATCTTCAGCCTCATATCCTGTTATATTTATTAGTTACTTAAAACAATTGTTAACAATTTTATTTTTTATTTTATGTGTATGGATGTTTTGCTTGTGTGTATATATGCTATGTAAATGCAGTGCCCCAGAATTGTAAGCTGCCATATGGGTGCTAGGAATCCAATTCAGGTCTTCTGGAAGATCAGTCAGTGTTCTCAACCACTAAGGCTTGTGATCTTTCAGTGATCCGAAAGGGAAAGGAAACTAGTGATCTTGATCAAAGGGCAAAGATTGAGATAATGTAAGTTAAGATGGGCAGTCATGATCAAATGAAACCCTGGAGTATCAGGTTACAAAATGTTTTCCTAGTGCTGCTTAGTCTAAGAGGAAGGTCCCCAAAGGCCCACTTCTCTGAGGCTTATCATTGTCGCCCTAAAGGACCACCTTTTTAGAGCTTCAATTATGAGACAAGAAGGAAGCTTCTTTGCTTGGAGGAAGTTACAAGTGGAACCAGAACTTTGCAGTAGACAATCAATTTGGTTTTTGTTTTAGGGACTGCCCCGAGAAATTGCCAATTCATCTCATAGGCTGACCTTGGACAACCTTGTGTCTCCTGTGACAGCTCCATTCAAATGTGGGCCTTCTGATCTCTTTGTTAACCTTAGTGTCTTATTAAGAAGGCTTGCCTTTCTCAGCTTTCAACAGCCTAAGAGCTCCTGTCAAGCCTTCCTTATGGCCTGCCTCCATGCCTTCTCCTTTACTGTCCCTTCCACCTGGAACACCCACCCACCTGCTGCCACCGCAGTCTCTGTTTCTAGAGCTAAAAGTCTCACCTCCTCCCTCAGATTCTTCTGTAACTAAACCAAATAAGGTACAAATTCATGCCCATTCCCACCCACACTACCAACATTACTGCCTTGTCAGCACCAGCAATGTCATCAAGCAGTTATTAAGTTCAGATGAGCAGGTACTCAGAGGATACAAGTATGGCCCTGAATAATCAATCCCTTAAGTCTCTGATAGTTTTATAGGAATAGCATAAGTGTAGCTGACTTTCTGGGTAGTGCGCTAAAATCTGTTTAATGTAATAACAACTCAGTATAAATGACTCTAAGCTTATGGGAATACTCAAGTCACAAACAACAGAAAAAATGTAAATTTTAAAAGTCAGTTACTAATCTTTGGTCAAACTGACAAAAATGTTAATACTCAAAGTTGGTCCAGCACATTTAGACACTCAAAGCACAAACTGTAAAATATTTTCTAAAATAAATTTAGGAATTTATTAATTCCAAAAAAATAGTCCTTAGATGGCCACTTACTAGAATATTTTAAGGTAAGTTAAAGAAATATACAGAAATGAAACTATATTTCTATGACAACATTTACTAAAACCTTATTCGTGACAATGTACAAACAACTATTAAGGAATAGTCATATTGTGGGGTAATCTACTAATTAAGCTTTTCAAAAACATTTGCTAACCCAGAATAAAGTTTACAAAAACTGAGAAAATAAAAACTACTCATACTATAATCTTATATATAATATAATACTATAATAAGTCAGTAAACTTGTGTTTACAAAAGAAACACAAAGGAGAGAACAACTGATATGATATGGTTAATATTTTGCTGTTATTAACTTTAGTGGCCGACCTTGGGAAACAGGATGAACTAGAAGATAAGGAAGCACATTTCAGTGGTTTGAATGAGATTTGTCCCCCACAGGCTCATATTTAAAGACTAAATCCCCAGTTGGTGGTGTGTTTGGGGGAAGTTACAGAACTTTTAGGAGGGGAGCCTTGCTGGAGGAAGTACATCACTTGTCCCACTTTCAGTATCCTCTCTCTGTTTCCTGTGCGTGGTTGATATGACTTTCAGCTTCTGGCTCCTGCTACAATGCCTTCTTCAACATCTATCTAGTGCTTTGGAAACCAAACCATAGCCAAAATAAACTCTTCCTTAAATTGCCTTTGGTTACAGTATTTTTATCACAACAGAAAAACAGTTTATACATGGAGTCATTTAGGAAAATGATGGGCATTTTCAGCTGGCTAAATAACTAGAAATGATTTGCTAGACATTCTTTGCCTTATTCTATACCAGGCAATATCACACAAAAAAAGTATATCCCTGACATTCCAGGAACTTACACACTTGTAAGAAAGAAAGAAAGAAAGAAAGAAAGAAAGAAAGAAAGAAAGAAGGAAGGAAGGAAGGAAGGAAGGAAGGAAGGAAGGAAGGAAGGAAGGAAGGAAGGAAAGAAGGAAGGAAGGAAGGAAAGGCAAATCAGCAAATAATAACTCCATTATCTCATTATGAGTGTCAATTCTAAGTAGCTTTTCACAGTCGGGAAACTTTCTCCAAACACTTCACATCTGTCTGGGTCTTAAAAGACATAAATGATAATCTAGCAAGCCAAATTAAGAAAAAATTCCAGGCACAAGAAACAGCAAGTATCAAGTCTCTAAGGATTTGGGGAAAATAAATTATTCCATGTTTTACGAGTACCAACTAATGTATTCCAAACTACTTTTTGTTAAGGACCTGGTTTTTCATCTCCAATATCATCGTCTGATACTTTTGGTTCATATCCTGTTCCATGAGACTGGGCCTTGATGTGACTGATGTCATGGCAATTCAAACTGCCTCTGAAGGCACACTTCCAATTTTAGTACCTACTTCATCCAAGACTAAAAACAACAGTTGTGTTAGCCCATGACTCACACTTTGAACTGTGTAGAGCTAGACCAGAAGGAATTTATTGTGTCATGGAGACAAAGTGGAGCATGAAGTATGTACATTTTTTTCTTTCCTGATATTCCTTTCTAAAGTCGTGGATTTCCTGGACAATTTACAATGCAAAGAGATATTGTTCTCTTTATTGTCAGGATTACAAAAACATGGTTCTTTAAATTTCTTTACATTTCCTCACAATGATATACTGAGAAAAGACTGGCAACTCATGTAACAAAGACTTAATTTCCCTAAAACACAAAAAGCTCAGAGGATTAATAATAAAACAAACAAAATACTCAATAAAGATAAGGAAAGAATAAGTTAGTCACACAAAATAGTTTATAATTAGCCTTTCTATTTAAGAAAAATGCTCAACTTTACTGGCAAGAAACATACATTTAAACTACTAACATACTACCACCTAAAAGAATACCAAAACCCCAAAACTTTTCAAATTACTCTATTTGTGGGTTAGAAAATTCCTGGCATTACTGGTAGGGGAATAAGTTGCCGTATGCCCTATGGAAGGCACAGGCCCTTTGGGATGGTCTGTAAAACCTTTAGCAAATGTCCTCAGACTGCTCACTGAGTTAGGGATGACTGGTGAAGTGCTTCTAGCATGGCAAATGTGAACAAGAGTGGCATGTCTAATCTCTGTGTGGAAGCAGACCTGCAGAGTCATTTGCTACGCTCTCATTTAATTCTCATCTTTGCTTTCCCTTTGCAATTTAAGTGGCAATGTTCCCAATGCTGGCTGCTCCATCAGACCACATTATAAAAGAAAACTTAAAGCAGACCTCTGTTGTTCATGTAAATTATTGAAGAATAAGTAACAATGTGGTAATATATCTTAAAATTGCAGACACACACACACACACACACACACACACGAAATGATCAACATAAAAGGATTCTCATTTCTCGCATGGTTTGTTGCTCAAAAGAACAGCAACAGAGCACTGATAACTGCAGTGGAGTCACACACTGGAAAAGTTCTCAGCGCTGATGAAAAAGAGTGTCTTCAAGTGACCCTCTGTATATTATACTGGTGGAACACAGTCCAAAAATGGAGTTAGTCAAGCAAGGTGAATGCTGAGTGTCTATGAGAAATCGCCAAGAAAACAAGAGTCTTATGACCTCAGTTTCTTCAAAAACATGAAACTGTTCTTGGAATGTGCTTTCACGCCCCTTCAGATATATCAGATGGGAGTGAGTTCACTTTAGATTATTTATTACAACTGGATTTTGTTATTTGTTTATATGTCTCTATAGAAAAATATGTTTTTGCCACATGCAGCTAATCCTTGTGATTGTAAACAGCTTGAACTCATGAGAACTTTACTCAAGTGATTCTTCTTAACCTTCAGAGTATAAATTGTCTGATGTTCTGAATAAAGTTGGCTTTTGCATCAGACTTTAGTTTCCCTCATTTTCAGGCCCTCACTCTCCCAGGTTCACACTGTGATCTTTAGGTCTATACCATAACCTTTTATATAAAACAGAAAGTAGAATGTATATTCATATTTGATTTTATGCTTACATAAAGAGACTATCATGATAAATAACAAACTAATAAAAATCAATGTCTTCAGCAGAAGGTAAAGAGGCAACACAAGTTGAACTTTGATAATTCAGGAGAAAAAATTCTTGGTGCTGTGTTCATTCTGTCTTATAATCTCATCCACTCTGTCAACAAAGCTCATTGTAAGCATCAATGGAACGCATTTTAAGCTCCACTTTATCTTTCCCTCTTTCACCACTACTAATCAATGATCAGCTGTCTCTACATTAAGAATCATCATTCAGTTAAATAGTTATTGCTCTTAATTCAGGATAAATCATGGTCCTTCTCCAGACAATTACAAGCTTTACTTTTTGGATGGCTTTTAATTTGATTTTGTTTTGTTTTATATTTTCAACAATTATCTCCTTAATGTTGAACTCATATCAATGCAGTCTTCTTATTCTCATTCTGAGTTTTCTTTTCACACAGTGAAGGTGATTTTACTTCATAGTAAGAATTTCAGGACTTTTACTTTAAAAACATTCAAAATAAAAACTTAGCGTTATGACACTGATTCTATAAAAGTCGGTTTAATTTTTGTTTTCCTCACAACAGTCAGTCCAGTTAACAGATTACCAGTGTTTTATTACCCTGACACATTATTCACCTAAAATTATATATACATAAAATTAGATTAACATATTACATCATGTAAATTAAAAATGTGAAAAGCATAAAAAATTAATAGCTGACATCTAAGAATATTTATTAACGATAAAAAAACATTTTTAAGACAGGTATGGTAGTACACACTTATAATCCCAACACACAGAAGGCTGATGCAGGAAGACCATAAATTTGTGGCCAACCTGGCCTGTGTAACAAGACCTTGATTCAAAGAACCACAATCATTAAATTAAAATTTTTAAAAATTTAAATGTTATATTTTTTCAAGCTGAGTATAACAGCACATTATACAAACCCAGTATTTTCCAGAGGTTTAGGCATGAAGATTGAAAGTTTGAGACAAACCAAGAATACATGGTAAACTCCAAGCTAGCCTAAGCTACATAGAGAGACCCTGCCTTACAAACAACCCACAAAACCATGTGTGTATGTGCACATGCTTGTGAATGTGTGTAGCGGCCATTAGATTCTGAATCAGAAAGGAAAGAGAGAGTTTGTGGGGGATAGCTGGAAAATTTGATGGGGTCCTGATGCTGGTGTTTTCTTGATGGTGCAAGTTTTCTTTGGATAGTGCAAGTGTGGTTATTCTGGAAAGTGGCCTCATTTTCAGGGGAGGATACAAACTTTCTCTCAAATTGAGAGAAAGATTGGTCATAATAGAGGAAAAACAATGAAGCAAATGTGACATGGTGACAGCTGCAGCATTTGATAAAGGGATACAAAGCTACATGGCTGTCTCACAACTTCCCTTACGTTTCAAATTAGTCTTTAAAGGGTATGTGCACACATGTGAGCATGCCTGATTTTAATATCTGCCAAGTTTTACACTAGTGACTGCTACTGTCATTTAAAAACTACACTTCTGCTTGTAGACTGCCTATCTTCTGATGCCCAGATAAGAACATGTTTTGCGAAGAGGAAACTTTTAATGCTAAAAGTGAAAAAAAAAATTATCTTTTGTCCTGGTAAATTTTATGTCAACGTGATGAAAACAGAGCTATCTGGGAGGAGGGATCTTGATTGAGAAAATACCTTCATTACTTTACCTGTAGGGTATTTTCTCAATTAACAATTGCCATGGGAAGACCAGCTCACTAGGAGTGCTGTGCCCCTGCGAAAGTGGTCCTGTGTTGCATAAGAAAAGTAGCTGAGCAAGGCATGGAGAGCAAGGCAGTAAGCAGTGTTTCTCCATGGCTTCTGCTTCAGTTCCTACCTTAGGTTCCTGCCCTATCTTTATTTCATGAAGTGAACTGTAAGGTAAAATAAACTCTTTCCCCACCAAGTAGCTTGTGGTCATAGTATTTATAACAGTAATAGAACCTAACTAGATCATCTACTCTTGTTTTCTTCCTCTATCGCCTTATCTCCCCTCTTTCCATGTCCCCTGCTCCCTCCCAACTCCAATGTGTATTTTTGTGTGTGGTCAAATATGTAAAGGTGCATGGAAGGCAAAAGAAGTTAGGTGTCCTGCATGATCAATCTCTGCCTTATTCTAAGGCAGGGTCTCTGACAGGATCTGGAAATAGGATGGGGACCAGGGCGTCCCCATGATCCTGCTGTTATCACCTCCCCTCACAGTGTTGGAGTTCCAGATGCATGCAGCCATGCCCAGATTTTTACGTGGTTGCCAAGAACCAAATCCAGATCTTCATGCTTGCACAGAAAGTACCTATACCAACTAAGCCATGTCTCCAGGCCCCTCATTGCAGATTTTTTTTTTATTTATTTATCATTGCAGATCTTAAAGTGTCCATGTTTTAGGCCTTATATTAGGGCCAAATTTTTCCATAAAAATGTCTGTACCCTATTTCCAACCCTGTGTAAAATCATCCAGTGGTACTTGAACTGGCCAATGAAGAATACAACAAATTACTGAAGAGGCCTTGTTCCTTAATGTAATATCAAACAAAAGAGATGATAGTAGAAAAAATAGGCATTTAGCCCTACCTCCAAGCTCCCACCTCCTATCCCTATTTGATTCTCATTACGCAGCCTAGAAAAGGCCAAGGCCACCTCCCATCTCTTAAGGCTCTAGCTTAATTGCCATGCATTCCAGAAGCACACTGTAAGAAGATGACTAATCACTGACAGCTTCTCCAGCACCATATGTCTCCCAAATTTCTCAAAGGAAAAAACTGTCCCAACCATTATTGGAACAAATTTCCTACCTCCTGCAGCTGGAGTCGAACCTTGGTAACTGCTCGGATCCAGTGTGCTCTGGCTTGGGTAAATGGTGAAGATGCATTCTCCTCGGGAAGACTTGTAACAAAGAAAAGAATACTTCTTGTAAATAGCAGAGACAACAAGGTGACAATATTCAAGGCAAGACTGCCAAATATCTAGAAAAAACGTATTTTTGTGGTCATGCCTAGATGTGATTAGTGATTCAGGCCATGAAACAGCATAGTTCTAAGACGGGTGATGGTGGCACATGCCTTTAATCCCAGCACTCAGGAGGCAGAGGCAGGCAGATCTATGTGAGTTCAAGGCCAGCCTGGTCTACAGAGCGAGTTCCAGGACAGGCTCCAAAGCTACAGAGAAACCCTGTCTCAAAAAACTAAAACAGCAGCATAGTTCTGAATACCTATTTTGAAAACAATTTCTCTCTAAAATGGCAACTCTTTTCATCCCCCTTCCTTCTCCTTTGTTCATGAAATAGTTCATAGATGCTGAGAGGCAATGGAACAAGAAGCAATGGCAAGGGCCCTGAGTCAACTCCAAGAGTAGAGATCAGATAGCTAAGACCTAAGAGGAGACAACAAGAGAGATGAACGAGTATTCATGTGAAGTACTTCACCTCTTCTAAGAGCTCAGCCCTGACAATAGTAATGTCAGGTTCAAGGTCCAAAAAACCCAACCTTTTGGTGGGCCATCGACCCCAGAAGGAGGCCTGGTCCAGACTTAAGTCTCCTAGGCCTCTTCATTATTATCTGAAGCACAACAGATGACTAAAACCTGAGAATGGATCTAAGATTATAGTATATGCCTATAATCTCAGCAATCTGGAGGTAGAGGCAGGAGGTTAAGTTATGAGACTGTAACCAGCGTGGGCTATAACATAAGACCTTATCTTATAAAAAGAAAGAAAAACAAGCAAAATAAAAATAGGGAAAGAGAGAAAGCAGCTTTATAACAATCTTCAGGAAGATCCATGATTCATCCAGCCACCTGGCATTAACTTTCCTGGTCTCTTAGCTCTGTGATGAGATCTAGATGTCTGAAAATCTAAGCCATCCTCTTAACATTCTACCCTAGTAGTTTTCAACTTGGTGCAGGGGCAAGATTTTATCCTTGGGAAACTATCTAACAGTGTCTGGGCACTGCTATTAGCATCTTCTGTGTAAAGGTCAGATAACCAAACAAGTGCCTAAAATGAATACAGTTTCTCGTAATAATTATTTTCCCAAAAATAGCAACAATACTAAAACTAAGAGACCTAATATACCCAAACCTTTCAGCTATTCTAAACAGGTAGTTCAGGGTATTAAAAGAACACTCAAACTCTATACTACACTTTATTATATAACTCTTAAAAGGACTACTTTTAGTTATTATTGACACTGTATTTAGATAAAAGGTCTTGCTGTGTAGCTCAGGTTGGTCATAAGCTCCTGACCCTTTGCTTTAGCCTCCAGAATACTGAATTATAGGTGTACACTGCACTTGGCCAAAAGATACATTATAAAATTTTCTTCTTATGGATACAAAATGCCAAACACACTGCTAAACCATGTACAATAAGTTTTTAATTACAAGCAGATGTATTAAATCTGTCAGTTCTTCCTTAATTCTTTTCCTAAGACAGGGTAAAACAGAAATATCAATGTTCACAAATAAAATTAAAATATGAATAGAGTTGGATACAGCCAAGGAACCCTAAGCAATGGTAACTAAATGATCTGTGGGGCTCAGGCCCACTTTCAGACTCAAAGAATGCATCTGTAGGATCAAGGTTACACACTCAAGAAGTCCTAGTGCACCTGCACCTCAGTAACACAAGTCCCTCAAATATTTTGGGGATTATATCAAAACTCAAAGGAAACCCAACTTAACCATGGTTGTCACCCTACCTAGATGCAAGAAACAAGTGAAAGTGTTTGTATTCAATAAGAGATATAACAGGTATCATGTGAGCTAGCCATCACCTACCTCTCCTGGGGTCCTAGGGCATGGTCCTTATGTAGCACCAGATCTGGAAGAGGGTGAGTTGTGGCTTCTCTCACCTCCTTGGATTCACCTGTTTTCCCCTTCTCTGATTCACATGTTACCTCCAAGGTTTTTTCTTGTTCTCCCAAAACAGCCTGGCCATCTTTGGAAAGGCTGCCATAGCTATGGCTAGAATGAATGGAGTCCCTCTCCCGCCGATCATCATCTTGTTCATGATACTGGTCTAGTTCACTCAGTAGAGAACTTCCTTGACTCACATTACAGGAGGAGCCATACCTACTACTGCTGGCAGGGCTGTAAGAATGAAAAGAAAACAGATTAATAAATAAATGCAAACCAAGGACCAGACCACAAATACAGATACACTAGGGAACTAATAATTGCATGGAGCAAAAATAAACACAAATAGGAGGTTCCTAGGAAGTGAGGGCAAACATTGCAATCTAGAAAAATTGTTCTAGACATTCAACACAACCACAAAAGGAAAAAGACAACATGTTAAGCTCTCTGACACCACTTAAACTATGACTTCAGCTCTGACTTCAAAGGATATTTTACCGAATTGCTATCTGTCAGTAGAATGAAGAAATAGTAAAGTGACCTGTTGTTCATTTATAAAATGCTACTCAGTCTTCTAAAGAACTTTTCCAGTGGCTGTGATTAAAGTTTTCCAAATTCCACATAGTAAAGTACAGTAAATGAGCTCCACCCCCTTCTATTACTTAATTAAAAAGTCCTTACTGCTTTGTCTACAATTACAACGCATGTACCTGCACCTTAGCAAAGCAGAAAGGCATGTTCTTTCACCCTGCAGGATGGAGTATGGAAGCAACTAGGTGATGAAGACCAGGATTAAGAAATTTTGCAGGGAATTCTACAGGCCTCACCAACACAAATGCAATAGTGATACCTTCAGTGGCGTGGTAAATATCCCTAAGATAAATCTATCCATCTGTAGCTGAGTCTCAGGTCTAGAGGTTCAGTTATACATAAAGTGAACTAAGCCTAACTCCTCTAAATCAGGACTATATGAAAGTTATCTATCTATGAAGGGGGGGGCCAGTTCAGTCCTCTCTCCATCACCTAAATTCCCATGCACAGAAAGAAGTGTTCCATGCTACAAGAGTTAGCAGTTGTAGCTGAGAGTAACTATGATGGTGGCAAGAAAGGCAAACTAGTGAGAAGAACATTTCAAGACACCCCCTGGAACCCTGAAGCTCATCTTCCAAGGGAAAGATGTCAGTCAATCTTAATGAAGACAGATGGACTTGGAAATGAGTGAGACAAGGCCAGTCTATTTGGACATCTCAATCCTAAGTCAAGAGTTCTTGTTTTCTTACTAGTAGGTATCCTGCTGGAAAGCTTTTATGCAAAAAGAATTGATTTTATTTTATTTTTCCCAAGGTCAAGCCTTTAACTTAAGGTCTTATAATTACCTCTGGTCAGATTAAAAGAAGGCATTGATGTTTCCCAAAGAGATTTTCCCAATGGGTACTCTCAATTACCTGCTATTTTCAGGCTGATTTCTGACTTTTCAGTACATACTAGCAGAACATGTATCAGGTCAGGGTTCTAAGTAGATCAGTATGTTCTCTCTGTCTGTCTGTCTCTCTCTTCACTGTTCTAAGTAGATCTAATGCTTTGGGTATGTTTGGGCCAGAGGTTAAAGTAACATTCCTAAACTATACTTGGAGTGCTTATGCTCAGAGGCAACCGTAGCAACCTCTACAGATGTACCTTGTTCAGTGCTCCAGACGAAAGAACAGCAGCAAAAGAACTACAGCTGTGAGTAAAGTATCATGGCAACCCGGGGTTATCCTTTGTTACAGTTGTTCAGTCCAGAGCAACTTAGAAGTTTTACAAATCCATGTGAAATAGGATATGGAATACATATGTTCCTAAGTCATCCTCTGCAGTTTGTATTTTACTTTATACCTTCACAGCCACTGGGGAGACATCTTAGAAGACTTAGAAAAGCAAAGCAAACCACAGCTATTCCCATCTACTGTAATATAAGAGTCTAAGTCCCAAGAAAGCATCCTATCTGGTTATACAATTATAATTAATAGATACTTAAATGCTCACTGTCCCTTCCTTTTTCCTTTCTCCATTCCATTTGATAAAAGACAAAATAAAATAAACCATGCAAATATTCTTTACTTTATGCTAGATGCTCCCTGTCCACTCAATGAATCCTATTTGGCACTAGAAAAGTGAGAGAAGGAAAACCCCATTCATTAGACTTTGTCACTTAGCTGCTAATTAACATGAAGCTTGGGTGCTAGGAACGACACAGGGTGGACCAAAAGTAAGCTATGATAATCTACCACTAGTCATCTGCATCATAAATGGTCAATTCCTTAAAACCATTTATGATGCCTGGTTTGAGAACAGGCCTTTTGTTGGTCACTGGTTCCTTGACATCCTCCAGGATGACTAGCTGCCCCACATTCAAAGCAGAGCCAGTGCTAGCAGATATCTCCTCTTCTTGCTTTTCTGGCTGAAGTAGCCCAGAGATATTGCAGTGCTCTTCCTTGTTTTTCTCAGAAGGGCAGACAGATCCAGACAGATCATTGTTTGTACCCCAATGTTCTCCAGATGCTGGAATTTCCAGCTGCCTTTCCACTTCCCCAGATCTTGAGAGCCCATGAGTATAGTCCCTTGGCTTGTCCTGCAACTGTCCAGTGGTTCCAGAGGACTGATTATAGATGTCAACTGGCTCGGGATTAGCACTAGGTATTTGAGAAGAATCTGAAACTTTGTTTGTCTTGCTAATGATAAGATCCTGATCCCTGCTAACAACCAAAACTGGAGGAGAAGACTCTCTAGGCATTTGCTCAGAGGCTCCTTTATTTTCTTTTGACCATGGAAATGAAATATTGAGTTTATTTCCTAACACTAGTTTTGGATCACTTCCCAGAACACCTCCTCTCCCCTCACTAGCTCCTTCAAATAAAGTGGACAACTTCTTAAAGCTTGACATTAAGCCAGTCTCTACCGCCGTGTTACCAGATGAGCAAGAGGGGTTAAAAATAGAACTCAGTGACTTCCCATGGTCAGAAGGAGTGGATGGGAAGTGAAACTTTGGCCAACTGGCCACATTTGGGACCTCAAAACGAGGTCTTGCCTGCTCTGTTTCCTGAGTGGCTGCAGGTGGATCTTTTTGCACATGAAGTATACCAGAATGTTCTTCAGTACAAAGCACAGGTTCCTCTTGCAAAGAACAAGAGAGATCCCTTTGTATTTCCAGTGTAGTATTCCCACTGACTCCTGCCTCATCAAGCAGTGAAGTACTGGTTTCTAGAGAAGAGCTTGCAAGCCCCAAAAACTCTTGGTTTGTGTCAATCATCTGGATCTCGGGCTCTGGCTCTGGTTCAAGAAGTGGTTGGTTTAAAGGGGGAATCTCTTCAGCAACCCAGGCAGGCTCTGGTTGTAGCTGTGTTGGAGGAGGAATATGTTCTGCTTCCAATGATGCATCTGTGTCTGTGCCCTGCAGCATCCCCATGTCTCCTTCATCACTCAAAGATATTCTTTGCCCCATATCATCCTCTGAGACAGAAGATGTAGCAAGTGCTTCAAAACATGGGGATTCTGAAATATTTTCAGGAATATTATTTTTCTCCATCTCAGGTGTTAGTTTGGAGTTATCCATCAAGGTATTTGATTCTGTCTTTGCACCAATCATAGTCATGCTATAGCCACTGAGAGCAGATTCTGAATTGAGTCCTGCAGAGGCAGCTTGTCTATGCAAGTTTTCTGGAGGTACTGATCCTACAGGGTCTCTGGAACAACCACTTTGAAGGCATGAAGTAGATACAGATGGTTCTTGTTTATGTGTCTCTGGTTTGGGACTTCTGAAAATTCCAAACAACTCACTTTTGGGGGACTGAGATGATGCATCAGAGGAAAAAGAAAAAAAGGAATTTTTCTTTGGAGATTTAGGAGTAGAAAAAAGCCCAGAAAGAGTCTTAGGCTGTTCAATTAGACAGCCAGAAAAATATTTTACTTTGGTTACAAGCCCTGAAAGCATTTCTACTTTGGAACCCAATACTGATCTGTCTTCTAATTTATCTGCATCTTGGTTCCGGAAGAGCCCTGCATGCCCTGGCTCTGGAGAAGCATAAGGTGAATCCAGGGTCTGTGTTGAAAGACTACCAGAGGCATTCTCCAACGGCAAGTTCAATGGGTCAGTGGTAAATCTTTCATTTTGGTGTTCAGTACAAACATCTAAATCATTGAGTTTTTCAATCAAACCATTACCATGAGGAAAAGGCTTAGCCTCTGAGTCCTTGAGGAAGGTTTCCTGGTGGGAAGTCTCTTCTTCATGAGGAGCTACCCCTAGGGCTTGTTCCCGAAATTCTGGTAAAAGAGGAACAATGTTGTCTGGCAACTGATTCACCAAATCAGAAACAGTTGCTCCTTCAGCTCCTTCCTTACTAGAACTCACTTTTCCCTGGGTTTTCTCTATAAGTTCGTCTGCAAGGGAGGTAGTAAGCTTAGTGGTGCTGTTAAAGGACAAACAAGAAGCCACTTGCTCTTCATGAACTGCTTTTTGGACTATGCTTTCTTTATGATTATTAGAACCTTCCCTCATTGTGTCTGTACCATCTACAGAAACAAATGGCTTCTTACAGGGCTGGGCAGTCACTGGAGCAACAGCTGAAAGGCTTTGCTTCTCCTCAGAGGTCTGCTGCTTCTCATCCAAAAAAGACAAGTTAAACAAACTGAAAGCAGAGCTGTTTCGAGAGGTGTCCTTCTTGATGCTTAAGTTGGTGGTGGAGAAAAAGGAAGGAAGTGTGAATAGCCCTTCTGCTTGAGATTTGGCCCTTGGGAGAGCTGCAGGAGCTTTGTTCTCAGCTTTTTCAGATCCAGTTAAGAAAGAAAATATATTCTTTCTGGTTGGAAGCTCTTGTTGGGATGGAGATGTAGCAGCTGAAAATTTCCATTCTTTGTTAGGAAAATGATCCTGTTCATTTGTATTTCTTCTGCTCAGATCATCAAAAGAATTTTTATTATTCCTTGGAACTTCTGTTCCTACAGATATGGCATACGTTTCTTTTGAATAGCCTCTAGGAGACTCTTTGGGACTACATGTTAAGACAGGTGAACTTGCTGACTGCTGTGCCTGATGGTCTCTGAAAGGTACCTCTTTTTCATTCAAATCATTGCTCTGCATCTCCCTGGTTGATGACTCACTTAGCCTACTGTCATCAACAGTGGTCTGTTTCTTCAGACTTCTAATTCTAATCTTCTTTTTTGAGGAAACTGATATAGGAGGAAAATTTCCAGGATCCTGATCCACTAGATGCACAGGGTTAGGACTTGACCAGTCTTCATGCTCATCAGTCACTGAAGAAACAGACCTATTTTTAGTTATCTGTTTGGGAGACACATTGGTTTTAAAGAAATCCCCAAGGGTACCAAAAAAATTTGAAACGCCAGAAGATTCTTTATTTTCCTGAGATGAAATCTTTCCACCTTTATCATCATTCTTTTTCAAGTTTGACGATTCTTCCTTATTCACTTGGGTTTTAAAAAGGTCCATAATTCCAAGAGCCTGAGTTTCATTTGTCACTGGACTTACTGAAGGGTCTTCTTCCCAACCAAAGAGTCTCAATGCACTCTTAAGCAAAGTTCTCTCAGACTCTTTGGAAGACGGGTCCTGCAGACGTTCACAATTTTTATGTTCATCTCTACTAAGCTGTGGTGCAAGAGAATTTGAAATAGACTTTGCTGTAATAATTTTAACATTATCTACATCTGTTTTAGCTTTAAAAGTTGTTTGACTTACTCGAAAACTAGATTTTAATAAACTTTCTTTCTCCATCTGACCATTTTGCCTTATGTTGTCAGTAGACTCTGGTTGTTGAATACTGGATATTGTTAGCCTCTCCAAATCCTCAGGATAACTTTCTTCTTCCTTTGTGGAGTTACACGGAAACTGCTTACTCAAGATTAGTGACTGGAGATCAGCACATACGGGCTCAGCTAATTCTGATTGCTGATCTACTTTCTGCATGACCAAAGCTTCTACAGATTCAGTCTTGTCAAAATTCAAAGTACTTCTAATTAAGGCACCCAAAACAGAAAATACAGGTGTCAATTTGTTCGCTGATGATGTATCTTCTTTTTGTGAAATTTTAGTCACACTTTCTGGATGAATTAAAGAGGACGTTTCTTCAGAAGATGGCTGAAGAGAATGGAGCCTGGAAAGGTGATCTGACGACTTTTTAGCTAAAGGCCAGTTCATATCTCTCGCTATAATTTGGCCTCTATTTACGACATGATTGCTCATAGTTCCAGGTTTGTTTCTGAGATCCAAAATATACTCAAAATCTTCCAAACCATCAGATGTCCCTGTGAAAGATCTGAAATCTCTTTTAAATTTTTGAGAATTATAGCCTGAAAAATCTAATGGTTTATCCCTTTGATCAAAACTTGACTCAAGTACTTGAGAAAAGGTTTCTAGATTTACATACAATGACCTCTCACTTCTTGGCAAAGTTACAGATAAATCAAGAGGATCTTCAAATGATTCTTCTTCAACATACCATATTAAATCATCTTCCTTGTCAAGAACTTTAAGACTATGGGTAGAAATAATGTTTTCATCTAGCATAATACTTGGGAGATCATCTGTTTGTAAATTATAATTCAAATATTCATGATAATAATAATCAGGTATAAATAAATATACATACTGCCCAGTACAATCAGTGAGAAGAGAGTATATATACTGACCATCATGAAACATATAATATCCACAATTCCCATCCTCTGAGGGACACCAAACTCCATGTTCAAGACATGATAACCACTCCTTGTACTCATAACCAAAACTTGAAAAAAGAAAGTTTTCATCCATTCTTGTTGATTCTTGCTCCAGTAGGGAATACATAATTTTCTCATAATCTGAAGAGTAACTTAAATCAATGGGCAATTCTTCTAGTGAATTCTTGTTCTCATTAACTGGAAGATAACCAGAGTTTCCATATAACGAGCTGGTTGCCCACATATCACCTCTTAATAAGTAACCTTCATTAAATGCTAACTGGTCTGATGATTCATATGGTAAGTCACATGAAATGACACTGTTTGGATTTGTGCCCCACTCAAAGATATTTGCATTTTGATCTTTTTGGCACAAATTTATTACTGGGTTTTCTGAGTCAGGCCACAAGAAAGCATCTGCTGATGGAAATGTGTTTGGATTCAACAAATGATAAACTGGTTGAAGTCTTCTGGAGTTTTTAGAGAAATCTTTTATATCAGGATACCATTGAAAACAGTCCTCATCAAAACCCTGATAACGGTTTGACTTACTTAAAATGTTAGGATTAAGTACCGGTGAACTTAACGTGTTTGACCTTTCAGGAAGTTTTGCTTCAAGAATACGGTTTGTTGTTGGCCTTTTAGCCGAAGATTTCTCTAAGAGACCCTGTTCATTGCAATGGAGAATGTTCTCAGAAGAAGGGGAATGCTTTTCACTCTCCTGGTTTTTCCATGTAGGAGGGCAAAGATGATTATCAACCCAACCATCAGATGATGGAATAGTTTCTTTTAATAACGATAAAGACCTTTTTATGAAGCTAGACATTTCATTGTTTTCAAACTTGCTCCTCTGCTTCTCAGAAGTCAAACATGAATCAACAGGGACTTCATCTGTGGATAAATGCTTACTTCCATGCAAATTTTTTGTGTCATCTAAAGATATGAGCTTTGCCTCATTTGGATTATAATCATTCACACTGCTGTTTGATATCAAACCAAATAGTCCAGAGAGTAATGGGCTTGAGATATTAATCTTGTGATGGGAACAATCATTTTTCAGATTGGATTCCTGTTGACTAGGCATGTTTTCTAGAGAAGTAAACATGTTTAAAAGGCCAGAAAGGAAGCCTCTTTGGATTTCTTTTTTAGAAGTTTTATCTTTGACTTTGTCTTCATTAATGTCATTAACCAATGTGGATTTTGAGATGGCAGAAATACGCTCCCGTGAAGACTCTGGTATCGAGGGAAATGCCATTTGTTTAAGAGTCTCAAGTTCTTCTGGGAGCTCTAATGTTACGTGTTCTTTAGGTACAACTTCAGGGTCAGCTCTTTCATAGTGCTCCACTGCTGCATGGCTGCTTGGGTTCAATTCCTCTAAACTCCCAAATTTCCCAAAATCATTAATATTAGAAGGTGAGTTAGACCAAACTGTATTATGTTTTTCATCTTCAGAACAATGTATCTGGTCACTCTTATTAAATTCCTCTATGCTGTTAAATTTCTCTGGGTCATTATGAATATTTGAAAATGAACTAGATTTTAATGAATTAAGTTCAACATTTTCAGGACAATTTATTTGGTCATTCTTATTTAATTCCTCAGTACTATCTAATCTCTCTAGATCACTATGACTATCTGGAAATGGACTAGATTTTACTGAACTATGTCTGCTATCCATGTGGCTATTTTGTAGGCTCTCTTTATCAGTACTTGCTACTGAGCTCTGAAGACTCTGGTTATTAGCAGTGTTATGACTGTCAGTGAGAGGAAATTTAAACAAAGGAAAAATGCTTCCTTTCTCTTTTATATCCTGATGCTTTTCAGAATGGCTAAGAGCAGTGAAAAATGGAATACGTAGTTTTCCGCTAAATGAAAATGAATGTCCATCTTTCTTAGCACCCTTTTCCTGTTCATCTTCCTCCAGCTTAAGAATTTTTACAGATTTTGACAAAGTTTCCTTTTGATGGGTCTCAGGAGAAGTAAACAGAAACTGACTAAATGATTTTCTGAGTGGCTCAAGGAGATCATCATCACTGTTAACTTTGTTTTCCTCTAATGGCTTTGCAGAAGGCTCTTGATTTGCAGGGGTACTATCAGCTACATCATGATGCCCCCTAGTATCTTTGGCACTTAGTTTTGATTGTTCTTGTAACAGAGAAAGATCTACAGAAGGTTTTCCTTCCAATATATTTTCAATATCACCTTTCTTACTTGTACTACTAGCTATGTTTGATGGTTCATTGGCCTCTTGTAAGGACTGCAAATCTTCCCTTAGTTGCATTTTGAGATCTGTAGTTCCTATTTTACTTCTACTTACAGCAACAAGACTTCTACTCTGTTTGTCAAAAATGCCCTTCCTTTGATCTGACTCTGAACCACACCCAACAAAGTTTTCCCTCTTCAGTGCTTTGTTACGGTCTTCATTTTTGTTATGGTCTTCATTTTTGTTATGGTCTTCCTCTTTCTCAGAAAATATCTTTAATGGATTCAACATGCTGAAAACAGACATCATAATTGAACTCTGACTCTGTGAAGCTGAGTCCTTTCTCATAGTTTCTGTGCTATCCTGAAAGCTTACACCTTTAGTCTCATCACCCAGGTGCTCACTCTCAGAGGTTCTGCCATGGCTGTCAGCATCCTTATCATCAGTTGTTTGAGGGGACAATAAAGACTGCTCAGAAAGATTCTTCTCTAATACTGTGTTGGCATTGGAGCTAGTTCCCAAATTAACTGTCTCTGTTTGATTAAGAGTTTCTGTTCTCTCGGGAACTAAATGAACCAGTTTTTCCACAGAGGTTGTAAGATGCTTTGTGCCTGAACCTACCTTTTCTGTTAGTGAACTGAATAAAGAACCCACAGCACATTTTACTCCATTCAACTCAGGGAAAGATACGGCTATGGCCTTGGCATTCTGGGTAACAGTTAAAGGTGATGCTTGATCCTCAGGTGTTTTCTGTCCTGCATTATCAACAGTAGTGCTGTGTTTGTGTGGTTTTGTAGTTTTTGAAAGGGAACCAAATTTATTAATCTCTTCTTCCTTCTCTGCTAAATATTCTGACACTGTTTCTACCAAACACTGAAGCTCATCCATCGTGTCAACATAGTTTCCTTTGAGTCCCTCGATAGAGGAAGGGGCCATATCTTCCATGGAGCATCTGGACAAATTTCCCACTG
This sequence comes from Alexandromys fortis, assembly GCF_014885135.2. Lineage (NCBI taxonomy): Eukaryota > Metazoa > Chordata > Mammalia > Rodentia > Cricetidae > Alexandromys > Alexandromys fortis. The sequence goes on from NW_026067972.1 coordinate 6,442,957, forward strand.
CATTTGTATCACAGTTCATCCTTTGTAATGGCAATGCTGAATGTGCCACACAACAGTCTTCAGAAAAGTCTCCCATATGATGGACATGGGATGGAAGCCATGTTGGCGACATGGTTTCCTGCTCATCAGAAATGGGGGAATCTAGAAGTTCTTCAGAAGTACTGCTAGTAGAATCTTCATGAATATCTAATGGAGTAAAATCAGTGACAGAGTGGTTAGAGCCAGAAGAGTTTCCATAGTTCCTTAAGCAATAGGGAAGACCACAATCACGGCTTTCCGAGTTCATGTTCCAGGTGCTGCTTTTCACAAATCCATTTTTGTACGAGAACAAAACTGGATAGTTCAGTTTCTTCTTTTCAATGTGACAACAGCCAGAATTATCAGTATCAGGATATGTACATTTGGGATTAATCTTGGTATTATAATGCCATCTTTCATTATCTTCAGAATGTCTGTATAAGAATTTTTTTCTCCTTCTATCTATTGTGTGATATTTCTGAGGATATCTGGAAAATGTAGGTGCTTCACACTTACAGTCAAAATCAAAAGCAGCAGAGGAGTCTGTGTGCTTGCTCTTGGGAGATATCTTTCTCAAACTGTCCTCTGGCTGTTTTTGTTGGTGATGGTTCTCATCAGCTTTTGAAAAGGCTCTTGATTCTTTTACCCCTATTTCCTTCAAATTTATATCACTGTTTTCTAGAAAGTCTTGTGATGTTTTCTCATTCATCTCATATTTATTTTCTTGCTCTTCATAGTTAACATTAGAAAAAGCTGAAATAATTCTAATTTTGTCATTCTTAGCCTGCCAGACTTGTCTGATGTAAGAAGGTAAAATTGGAGGAATGAGAGAAATGAAAAAAGAGAAACAGAGAAAAGGAAGGAATAAGTAATAAGACTGAATACCTGTTCATTGAGTTTAGAATACTAAAACTGCCAATACAATTTAAAAAATCAAACTGAAAAAACATGAAAAGGAAATCCACATGTGTCAACGAATCTTGTACAATACAGAGCTTTTCTACATAAGAAAAACAACAGCTTTAAGAACAACTTTTAAGTTCACTTGTTACCATTTATCACTGCTATTTGCTCAGTTTCTTTTATTTTCTGAGGAACATACAAAATTTATATGTTATATTAATATCCACACTGAATATACAATGCCCAAGTTTGAACTGTTAAGTATACACAAGAAAAAGTATTAAAAGATTCCAAGAAACCTTTATTTGTTGATGAGTTTGAGCACAAAAGGAAATCTAAATGTTAACTTGCTGAATGTTATATTTGGGGCTGTATACACAGAATTATAGCCAAAAGTGTATCTATTAAGAAGAAAAAAATACACATATCCCAAAAATAACTTTCAGCTATCAGGAGTATAAGACCAAACAAGCAAATTATTTGAAGCATTGCAATTTTTTGTCTGTGAAATCTAAAGGCTATATAGCATTGAGGACATAAAGATAAAGGACTATCCTTCCCCTAGCACACACAAGGCAGAAATTTTAATTCTTGGCACTGCCAGAACCAAACAAACAAGCAAAAAGTGCAAGCATTCATTCAATAAACCATTAAGGAATGGTTACCAACTTCTATATGATTCTTAATATTATTTCATTTTCGATTCAGAAGATTGAAAACTAATGCTATAGTTGGTATATAAAAAAACTTCATTGACAATACTTCTAGCAGGAGATGACCTTTTAAAGCTCCAGATAAAAACTCACCAGTGTACAATTGGTGAAATGTGGGTAGGGTGAGATCATTCCTATGATCTGGTGAATTTTAAAAGTCAAAATTATCAGCTAAATTGGGATGATTTTTTTAAAAAATAACTAATCTTTCGCCAATAAAATAAATGATTCAAGCAAAAATCAATAGATGTTAAAAAATTATTGGTAAAATTTGTTGGGAAAATGCACTAAAGATGCAATCCCAGATATTGATTAGCTATAAATGAGAAATAGTATGGGGATCAATACAGCATATACTAGATTTCTTTACCAATATATTAAATAAAGTGTCCCTAACAATAAGATAAAGTACATTATTTCCTGGTAAACTAAGAAGAAAATAGCACCCTATCTAGTATTTCTGCCAAAAAATGTTTAAACTGATTCTAAACACCAAGAAGCAATCAAATAAGACCAAATTAAGACCTTGATTCCTCAAAAAAATGTATCTTACACAGCAGGAAAAAAAAAACACAAATAAATATTGCTAAATTAAAGGAAACTAAGGAAACAGGAAAACCAAGCATAATGCTTCATGATTTTTGACTAGAGTTATACATCAAAAAGAAAAATAGGGGTTGGAGAGACAGCTCAGTGGTTAGAAGCACTGGCTGCTCTTCTACAGGACCTCAGTTCAAATCCCAGCACCCATATGGCAGATCATCATTATCTGTAACTCCAGTTCCTGAGGATGTAACACCTTCACAGATATTTATGCAGGCAAAAGACAAATGTGCATAAAAAAAAAATAAATAAACCATTTTTAAAAGGAAAAATACTATTTTTAAGAAGAAAAACTACAAAACTGGGTTTCATCATGAGATCCTGTTTCAAAACAAAATATAATAAAATTTGGAAAAAGGAGAAATGCGCACAAAGAACACTGCAAGAACTGGAGAAATTATTTGTGTATTAGATAATGTCACTGTATATAAAATTTCTTAGTATTATCAGAGCACTGAGGTTATGTAAGATAAGTCCTCTTTTCAGAAGCTATGTGCTGAAGTACTTTCTAGTGATGTAACAAAATGTCTGCAACTTATTGTAGATGTCAGGAAAAACAGCACTGTAGATGGAAAAGCATTTTAGTGATCATGAAATCAAATAAATGTGGCTACATGTTAACACAACTAATAAATCTAAGCAACAAGTATTCATTGTATTATTTCCCCACAGTTTAAGTTGAAAATAATTTTTTTAATTATTGAAATTTAAATTGGGGAATGGGGAGGAGCACAAAGGTATGATTTTGTGCTCCTTTATATGATTTCCTTTATACTCATAATATGTGACAATAGTCTACAGAAGAGCACATAGAACATAACAGTGGGAAGAGAACTAGGAGACAGGAAGGAGATGGGCTGGAGAAAGACCATAGGTATGCTTGGGAGATTCTTCACTGCCATATTGTACCTTAATTTATTTAATCATAAATATTGTGTACTTAAGAAGTTAATAAAATGAATTAAAATAAAGTTCCAGCAAAAATGCCAAATCTGCTATGAGACTAAATTGGTCTTCTTAGGAAACTTCTAGGGAAATACTCAAACAGGAAACACTACTCAAACACTTATATTGGTGGCTTTATTTGTTTTAATCTTAGTAAATGGTTTGTCAAAATTACTAATCCAGGAAGGAGATGGAATAGGACAAACTTTTTCTTTTAGGTTTATTTATTTTATTTATTTATTCGTTTATTTATTTATTTATTACGAGACTGGCTTTTTCTGTGTAGCCCTGGCTGTCCTGAAACTCACTCTGTAGACCAGGCTAGTCTCAAACTCAGAGATCTGCCCGCCTCTTTTCAGCCAACCACCCCAGGAGGGCATGTCCTCCCAGATAGGATCACACGACAAGCATTCCTGCTGGAAACGTCTAAATATAAGTGTGTGGGAAAGAGAGCAAGAACCTACAGTAAAATGCTTCTAGTCTGGCCTGTCATACTGCTACACTTCCACTATCCCCTCCATCAGAACGCCAGCATCCTGCCTGCCAGCTGCATCAGGGACCTGGATCAATACCGACCTGAGTGCCCGACGCTCTGGATAATCAAAGTCATAACTCTGCATAGAATCATTGCAAGAATCCCGGGAACTGCCTTGAAGAAACAGCTGCTGTGGCAATCGCACTGGCACAGGGAACTGGTGCACAGAAGCGTTGGGCTGGGAAGTTGTATGGTAAGGAGGAGGGATGCTATTGCTGGTCTCACTGCGATAGTCACTGTCTCGGTCATCAACGGCACTATCAGGGTCTTCAAAGGCTGTAGAAAAAAAAAAAAAACAGATCAACCGCCCAAGTTTTATGTAATTCTTCAGAACATTTCCTGCTTCTAACTTAGGTAGCCATATTCTAGAAGCTTAAGAGTAAAAACTGAGCTGCACAGAAGTCCAGTGAAATCAAAAACACATGCAAAATAGTCTCTCTCATTATCAAATAAGAAATGGCAGTTTCATTTTATTGTTGATTCTTAGAGGAACAACTAAATTGCATTTTCCCAGTGCAAAATTCTCTGGAAGTCTGCTTCCAGTTTTCTAGCTATAATAATTTAATTAAGCTCTGCTTTGAAATGTCTCACATATACTCTGGGTCTCTCTGATTATCAAAGGGGAAAGAGCAAAGGGTGGAAATGCCTTTTCCATGTCTTAGAAGAAAATAAATTTTAGTTTAAAGTTGGTCAGGAGTTTTCAGCCTTTAAAATACATGGGCTGAATCAAAGCATATCAGAATCTGGTCCTAGAAATCAGGACAGCCAAGGTCAGGTCTTTCAGGTCTAGTCAAAGGCTCAAAATGCAGTTTAAGAACAGCAGAAAAGTCTTGCTGTAAGGCAATTCCTATCAAGAGTCTATAACCTGTGCTCAGAATTCCCACCCTGAGCACTGGCTAAAAGAAGGAAACCGTTTGCATTCTCACTAACAACGCGTTCACATTTCCTGAGCAGCAGTGGTCAAAAGTAGTTTTGCTTTTCAAACCAGCAACTGGTTTATCATAAATAAAAACTGTGTTTGGGAAGGAATGAATCTAAGAGTATATAAACTACATTATAGAGAAGTCATAGCTGATAATCATACATACATGATTAAGAAGGTCCCACATGTCCTTTTTTTTTGCCAAGTTTCTATTTGGCTCACCACGAAAAAAGGAAAATTCACCATTCTCAAATGGAAGGACTTTTAGCATATAATGGGCATCTCATATTAATAATTTTGAAAGATAATCTTCATAGCAGTGTAGGCTTCAGAAATCTCCCCAAAAACTAGATCATAAACTTTTACTAGGGCAGGAAATCTGGACTTGTGAACACACAGCAGAAACGGCAAAGACCCAATGAACTCAAATACACAAACAAAAATCCAGACAGAACTGATGAAACACACAGCTGCAATTTTTTTTTTTTTTTAGTTTTTCGAGACAGGGTTTCTCTGTAGCTTTGGAGCCTGTCCTGGAACTAGCTCTTGTAGACCAGGCTGGCCTCGAACTCACAGAGATCCGCCTGCCTCTGCCTCCCGAGTGCTGGGATTAAAGGCGTGCGCCACCACCGCCCGGCCCACAGCTGCAATTCTAGAACTTGCAATGTAGTGGCAGGAGGATTGGGAATTCAAAGCCATCCTCAGCTACATAGCAAGTTCAAGACCAGCCTGGACTATGTGCTGTCTCAAAAAAGTGAAAGAAATAGAAGCATTAGACAGATGAACTTAATTTTGGGTTTGGGCAAGGATATTCAGTGAGATATAATATTTAAAAACTGGTTTTGATTAAAAATAAGAAAAAAAAAACAAGCAATGATAAGGAAGAATTCCTGGGCTTCAACGTTAGTCTATAGATAATAATTCCACTAAAACATATGGGAGCAAGAAAGAAATATATTTGAGCACTGAAGTTCAAATCACCTTTGTGGGTACAGCTGGGGCACAAGGCTGAGATGATCTTGTGAATCTTTTCTATTGAATTTAGGGTGAAAAAGTGAGGCTGGTGTTAGGGACACCAAGGACTTCCTAGCTCGCACTTAGTTTATGGTAACATATGAACACTTAAAAAATTAAATAAAAAACCCTGAGAAAGAATGTCATCAAACTACAGTAAAGCATGAGAATGAGAATGAGACTAGACTTCAAATGGTCAGAAATTACTGCTTACACTCAACAGTTAAAACAAATTTGTTGAAACTCTGTGTGGTGGCATCCACCTTTAATCCTAGCACTTGGGAGGGGAAGGCAGGCCAAGGCCAGCCTGGTCTACAGAGTGAATTCGAGGACAACCAGGGCTACAGAGTGGGACCTTGTCTTGGAAAAAACACAAGCAAAAAAAAAGTGGTAAAGGTTAGAAACTGGGAAGGGCAAAGCATTTGACTTTAGAAGTATTCTGAAGACACATTAGGAAAAGAGACTTGGAGGCACCATATTCAGACCTTCATATTCTTTTCATTGTGAAGATTAGAAAGGATCTAGAAACAAAACCAATATGGCCACTCAGACTTAGTTCTTTCTGAACTCACAAAAGTAATTCTGAGGAAGTCAGTATTGGACTACCCATGCATACAGGGGAGGGGGCGGAGGTCAAGTCTCCCTGAACCGTGACAAGAAGGATATTAGTATGTAAGCTAGAGAATCTTTTGAGTTTTTAGAAGCCACAAAAGACAACCTATTGAGGCAGAAGGAGGAGCTTAGTCAGAGGTAAAATCTCCTGTGTCAAAGCTAGAAACTATTGGTTGCATCTGACCAAGTACTCTTAACTGCTCTGGGGTTTTTTTTGTTTGTTTGTTTGTTTTTTGTTGGTTTTTTTTTTTTTTTTGAGACAAGGCTTTTTTGTATAACAGCCCTAGCAGACCGGGCTGGCCTTGAACTCACGGAGATCCACCTGCCTCTGCCTTCCAAGTGCTGGGATTAAAGGCATGTGCCACCATTGCCCATCTCAAATGAGATGGCTCAGCCATTAAAGGCTAGGCTCACAACCAAATACTGAATTTTTACTCAAGGAAGGTAGTACATGAGAATACCATAAGATAGGCTATATATCACTCAAAAGAAAGGAAGTTCACTTCCTGATATGGAAGGAAGGAAAGCTTTATGGAGATGTAGGTAAGTAAGAGTGGAGGAGGAAGGGAATACCTGCTGGAGTCCAGATAAGAAAGATGGCGTCATGAAAGGATACATTTATATATTTATATATATGTGTGTGTGTGTGTGTGTGTGTGTGTGTGTGTGTGTGTGTGTGTGTGAGTGACATATGTGTTTGTGTATATACATACATGGAGCGGAATTTCATTTATACTCTAATAGATAAAGTTTGCCTGAGGATCAGAAAAGTAAAACAGTCACACTGGCCAGCCTTACAGATCAGGCATCAATGACACACACCTTTAATTCCAGTAACCACACTAGCTTGCCTTAGAAACCAGGTGGTAGTGGTACACGCCCTTAATCCCCAAACTAGAGAGGATTATAAAATGGGAGGAGCCAGCTCTCAGGTTCAGTCTCATTCTGAAATTCCTGGAGGCAGGATCACCATTTTCGGACTGAGGTCGAGATAAGAGCCAGTGGCTGACTGCTTTATTTTTCGGACCTTCAGTTTGATCCCCAATTTCTGTCTCTGAGTTTTTATTTATATATATACTATATATATATACACATGCATACATATTGAGAAAAATTGGTAATTCTCTTGGCAAGTATATGAAAAGCAATAATAGAAAATAAATGTAAAAAGTGAAAAATGTTATTTATATAAAAAAGAAAAACATTTGCATATCAACTGTATTTTTTAAGGCAGTTGCTGCCAATTGTGAAATAGATTTCCATTTTGTTTGGGGGAAAAATAAAATAAATGTAGCCTAGGTAAGTAATTTAACCTGCAGCAAAGATAGTTCTCCAACCATACAGAAAACAGAATGAAATACTGAATGTGGCTCTCTGGTTTGAAGTAGTCTTGGATTTGGTCACTGTCTCTAAATCCTGAATACCACTAGAAGTTTATTGGTCAGAGAAGAAACAAGAGTACTGACACATATTCTTCATGGTTTGCTTTTTTCTACTTGAGAAACTTAACATCTCTCATCTTTCTCAGGCATTTTGAGCAGTTCTCTAGCAGTAGAAATCCACTCCAGCACTCAGTCCACAGAAGTACTTTAGACACTCCAATGACAATGATGATTTAAGTCTGGCCATGCATCTGCTGGATACCTAATCACTGAGGCTGGTTCTTGCCCTGCTCATGGACAAAATCAGTCTAAAACTGAGCCATTTTGCTGAAAAGAACTGAGTGCCCTGCTCTCCAAGCTCAGAACAAAGGTAGATTCTGGTCTCTGTGGGCTGCTTAAAGGAAAAGTCAAACCATAGCCTCTGTTTCTCATTTCCTGAAATGACACAAACCTAGACTAATAAACCAGAAACATCCGTCTATTCTCTAGATCTTCCCAGCTTTGCATGGCATGACTACACTGAGATTCACAATAGCTCTGTCTCTAATTCAGTTCAGAATAAACCTTCTTCTGGTCATAGTCCTTCTATGTCAGTCAGGAGACCAAAAATGCCAACACCAAAGGCTGGTGGCACCATTTGTGTCTAGGGAATAAAGTTCAGTAGTTCATGAGGATTCTAACTGCAACTTTGGTGTTTAAACCTCACGCAAAATCAATCTCCTTACTTACCTTCTCCTTTTCCTTGTCTCCCTATCCCACTCTTGCCACCATTTAAATAAGAATAGAAAAGAGAACTGAATTACATACACTAGTATGCATGAATATCCAGCTTCAGCTTCTTAGCTGACAGGGAAAACATTAAAGGGGAAAAATCAAGAAAACTGGCTGGCAAGATGGCTCAGCAGGTAGATACCTACAGACCTGAGTTCAATCCTCAAGGGGCACGTGGTCGAAGAAAACCAACTCCTACAAGTTGTGCTTTGACTTCCACATTCCCACTGTGACACGCACATTTGTGTGCCACACCCACCTGCACACAGTTATACACACACAAAAAAAAGGTCTAGAAAATGATAAGGAATTGAAATGCTTACGTACTCTGATGCTCTCCCCAGCCCAAATAGGTCCAGTGACCTAAGGAAACCATAAAGAAGCAAAAGAAGTATGACAGATATCATTTTAGTAGTAATTAAAAGACCATTCCTCCCCCCACCAATTCTTATATGCTTTATTGTACTCCTGCCTGCTATATTTGTGGGGCAAGAGCTTTACATTATAGATTATAATACCTTTTAAAAAGCATGAGGCAAACCTACACAATTTTCTTGCTCTTCACAGTTTGCTGATTTGGTACTATTCAAACTTCCTTCCAGGTCTCTCAGAATATCATCATTTAGGAGCTCATATGTCTTCGCTTAGTCAAAATAAAACCTTGATCACCTGTCTCAAAAAAGTACTTCCTTGTCCACATGTCCTCTAAGCTTGGGCCTGCCATAGTATATCCATGAGAAGCTCAGCTCTCATAACACATTCAAAGGAGTGATCATCCATCTGAGATTCAACTTTGCTACTCTCTACAGAGGATATTTGAAAATGGGGAAGGACAATGTCTATCTTAAAAATTTAGCCTCTAATTTTCCAATATGTAATAAAAATACCCTAGCATATTGGATCCTTAGAGGAAGCTACTTTTTTCTTGAATTATATATAACATTTTAATTAAGACTATTAAAATATACACTTGAAGTAAAATAAAAGCATTTTCTATCTACTTTTCAAAGTAAAGTCAAAAATTAGTTAAATTTAAATTCTTTCCTATATCCAAACTGAATTTGGAACAAAAAATTGGATAAAGATCAGCAGTTATTCCTAGAAAAATGGAAATAATTTAGCTTCCTAATTAGGAACATAAGCTTTAAAGTCAAAGCTCAATTCTCCTGCTCAATTACCTATTAAGAATATAATCTTGATAACATCATTGCAGATGTGTCCTCATCTGTAACATGAGGATAACAACATGAGTTGTTCCCTCTGTGTTACTCTAAGACTTAGGTGCTTAGTCCCGCGACTGTGGTCAGCAGCTATCATTTGTTGGGTTGTCAGGTTGCCCCGTTGTTGCTTGTCTTATAGATTCCTAATAACAGGTGGCGGAAAGGAAACAACTCCTTGACTTGTGCTCTCTGAAAGTTCTAAGGTCCATGAAGAATATTCAATGTCTGGTCCAGAAGACCCTCAGAATTTTGAGAGTGTGACTGTCTTGAAATTTCACAATAAGACCCAAAATTCTGGGGGCATCAGTTGATGGCAAGCCCAGCTGGTTGCATTCACCTGACTACTAATAAGTTGCAGACTGTTTAGTTGATAACTTCTTTCTTCCTGGGCACTCACCTTCTTCCTACCATATATGTCTCCACTTAATACTTCCTCAGGGATGGTACATTGGTTTAGTGTGCCATTTAATTTTTTTTATAATTGGGTTAATTGTCTAGTCATGGGTAGCAGACAAAAAGAAAATTCTCCCAGGCTATAGTTCTGTTGCCAATAGCAACTGCTAGAGGGTAATTTTTTTTTTCAAGAAATAGGGGGAAAATATACATAGAATCTTAGCATATATTGCTCCAGGCAAGTGACAAGACTGTTTCTCTAACTCTGAGCCCAAAGGCAACTCTCCCTGCAGACACTGCTTCTTTCCTTGAGCACTCCACAACAGAACATAGCATCTTCTACCTAATTAAACATGTATCTATTACATAAAGAAATTGAATGTGAAAATCTGAACCCATCTACTGGCACCATCCTAAACCTAGGGTTGAGGGGAGCACAGGACACAACCCACACCTCGGGCTCTCTAATGAATATATTAAATGAGTTCTGTTAACACACAACTGGGTATCTGAATACAGTACTCAGAAAAGAGAGGAGAAGCAGAGATTTTGAAGTTTTCAGAATATATAGTTATAGTTTTCCTTAGTTATGATAAAAGATAAAGTAGATGTAAATATAGTATCCATCAGATACCCCAAAGTTAATGTAAGTTTCAATAAAAAATGCCTTTTTCTGTCTTGTTCTTTTGTTGTATTGTGTCTAAATAATATTTAATGGAAAGTAGAAGCTTAGATAAGATGTCTCAGTGGGTCTAAACACTTGTTTTACAAGCCTGAAGACTTCATTTTGAACCCTGAAAGCCACCTAAAAGTCAGATGTGCTGGCTGGTATCTGTAATCTCAGTACTCCTATGGTAAAATGAAATGTGGAGACAGAAGAATCAGCTTGAAGTTGGTGTGTGCAGCATAAGAGATACCCTGCCTTAAAGATGGGAGGACTCCTGAAAAACTATCCATATGCATACCATGGCAAGCACACAGTCAAATCTTTCTCTCTCACACACAATAATATTATTATTATTTCTAAAGCAGAAGTTCTAGCAAATACTTGTAAATGGATAAATAAAAACAAAAATGTAGATATATAAGAACACTGGGGAATATTGCAAATTAAGACCAAAAAAGCTGTGGCTATTGCTCAAAGAAGGGCACTTTATTAGCAGGTTCTCAACTTTCAAAAAAAAAAAAAAAACAGAAAGAACAAATGAGCAAATTAACTGCCAGTCATGCTGGTACATGCCTATAATTTTAGCACTGAGAAAGCTGAAGGAGGAAGATACCAAATTCAAGGACAGCCCAGCTGTGAAGCAAGACTGTGTCATCAAGAAACCATAGAGACAATACGTGAGGAAGGGTTACAAAGAGAAGAATGACAACACTCACCTTTTCAACAAGAGGAGGGTGAGGCCAACTTCAATGACTGACAGTACAGTGTCTGTGAGGTCATGGAGACACTGAGACTCTTGTACATTTCTAGCAAGAATGCAAAGAACTCTAGAATGTTCTTGGCATTTCTTTTAAGGTTATGCACACATCATACAATCCAGTTATATCCCTACTTGATTTTTACCCAAAAGAAACAAAAACATGCTCACACAAAAACCTGTACAGGAATATTTGCAGTTGTTGGTTTCAGTCTTTAGAGTCACAAAAACTGGAAATAGAAATGTCCTTCAATTGACAAATCGGTAAACAAATTGGCACATTCAGAGGGTATCTGATCAGGAATAACAAGGGATGAACCACTGCCACATGCAGGTGTATCTCAAACACATTGTAAGTTAAAGAAGACAGACTCAAAAATGTGATTCCATTTATACGGCTGTGTATCTCAACTATGGGAGAGGCTACAAAATATGATACTCTAAAATTTCTAACTATATACTAAAAGGCAAATTTTATTATATATAAACTACACATTAATAAACAAGTCTTTTTTAAAAAGCAGAAGAGTTTACAAGACTCTGCAAAGATGTAGACAGGACACAGGTGGTCAGCAGAACAATTAAAACTGATAAGGCCTGGTAGATTTAGAAATAAAGATGTTAACAGCAACTTCAATGAGGGATTTCAATGAATGAAAGCTACAATACATGAGAGAAGGATAAAAAAGAACAAGCTGGGCAGTGGTGGCACATGCCTTTAATCTCAGCACTCGGGGAGGCAGAGGCAGGTGGATCTCTGTGAGTTCAAGGCCAGTCTGGTCTACAAGAGCTAATTCCAGGACAGGCTCCAAACAGAGAAACACTTCTCAAAAAACCAAAAATTAATTAATTAATTAAAATGCCAGATGTGAACAGAGAAGAAAAGGTATTACCTATCATAGGATGCCAAAGAGGAAACAAGCAACATAAGCACATGTACTACAGAAAAGAATTGGTAAATAGTATCCTAAGAGCTTAAACCAGTATCATTCTCAAACTGAACATTTACACATGCCAAGTGAGCTAAAGATGTCTACTTTAATGAGCATACTAATGTTTCCACTTCTAAAGAGTCCCAAACCTCGTTGGCTCACATGTTTAGAAGAGGACTAGTCAATCCCTCCTAGCTCAGGTGCACCTGTTAAAAGAATCTAGATAGCTAACTAGCACTCTCTGGAAGACTGAAAAACTCACCATTTTTGCTACTTTCACACTCAATACAGAACTAAACATGTCTTGAACTAAAGTAATGATTCCTGAAAACATAGTTATAACACATAACATTTCTCTAGCCAAAATGTGGGAGGAATGAGAATATGAGCAAAGAGGTCAAGACACTGATGGGTACACCCACTGAAACAGTTTACCTGAGCTGATGGGAGCTCACAAACTCCAGCTTGATTGGGAAGGAACAAGCAAAGTACCAAACCAAACCCTTTGAATGTGGGTGACAGTTGTATAACTGAGGCAGACTGTGGGGCCACTGGCAGTGGCACCAGGATTTATTCCTAATGCTTATACTGGCTTTTTGGAACCTATTCTCTTTGGATGGATACCTTGCTCAGCCTAGATATAGTAGGGAGGGCCTTGGACATTCCCCAAAGCAATGTGCCTTACCCACTCTGAGGAGTGGAGTGGATGGGGGGAAGGGGGAGGGAAGGAGAATGGGATAGGAGGAGGGAAGGGAGTGGGAACTTGGATTGGTATGTATAATGAAAAGATAGCTTGGTTTTTTGTTTTTTGTTTTTTTTTGAGAGAGAGAGAGAGAGAGGAAGAAGACAGACAGACAGACAGACAGACAGAAAGAAAGAAAGAAAGAAAGAAAGAAAGAAAGAAAGAAAGAAAGAAAGAAAGACTGACTTACTACAGACTTTTTGCAAGACCTCCAGGCTTCTAATTGCTGTCCCATTCAATCTACTTAGCATACAACTAGATTTAGAAAAAAAATTAGTCTCACTTCTAGCCACATATTGTCCTTTTAATAATTTATTACAGGTTATTCAATATTTCTCTCTATGGCCTTCAAGTCAAATAAACATCAAATCTCAGTGGTGATCAGTCTCTCATGCTTTAGTTCCTCAAGATGGGTATCTCAGTTCTTACAGTTGCCATACTCAGGAGGTGGAGCCAACAGCAGCCTAATTTCCTCTTACTTTTGTCTTCTGAAACTGAAGCATGCTTCTGCTCATTGCATAAATCATAGTATTCTAGTTTTGCAACCAGACAAACCTGGGTTCAGTGCTATCACTTACTAGGTATGACATTTCAGATTGGTACTGTCTCTCTATTTGTTTTCTTATTCATTACAAGTAATGGTTAGTGATACTTACTCTTCTAGGTTGTATAAATATTGAAACAGCATTATGTAGCTACCATGGGTAATAATAGGTGTTCCCTAATACTCCTTCCAATAATCGGTACCCTAAAACTCCAGTTAATTCTTACACAGTGCTCAGTAACTCTAGTCCAATGTCTCTATTATCAAAATAATAACTGACAATTCCTTTACAAGTTATATATACACCTTTATCTACCACCCATGTGACTCAGCCATTCTACTTCTAGGTTTTTAATAAAGTGTGTGTGTGTGTGTGTGTGTGTGTGTGTGTGTGTGTGTGTGTGACTGTGAAAATTACAGTACTATGTTGTTTGATATTTTATTTGTGTTCTGACAAATAAAGCTTGTCTGGAGATCAGAGGGCAGAGCTAGCCACTAGTTAACCATAGAGGCCAGGCCATGGTGGCAAACACCTTTAATCCTAGCACTTGGGAGTAGAAATCAGGAAGATCAGGAGTTCAAGGCCACCCTGGGCTACAGGAGATTGAAACAGCCTAAAAGAGAAACAGAGCTGGGCAGTGGTGGCTCACACCTTTGATTCCAGCACTTGGGATCTTATGCCTTTGACCTCCCAGCACATGGGAGGCTCACACCTTTAATCCTAGCACTAGGGAGGTGGGGACAGGAATATAAGGCAGATGGAGGCAGGATCTTGCTCATTTAGTCTAAGATTTCATAGAGGTATAAGAAGTCTCTAGTGTCTGGCTGCTCTGCTTCTCTGATATCCAGGCAAGTTTTATTTGTCAAAACACAAACAAAATATCATACAAAAGTACTATTCATAATTGGACACACTTGAATGTCTATCAATAGGTGAATGAATAAGCAAACTGTGGTATAAATAGGCAAAACATATGTACACAAAATAAAAAATAAATCTTTAAATAAAAATTTAACTAAAATTTTTAAAAAATTAAAGAAATTATTCCTAATGATATTCTGCTACACTCATAGACTGGTGCCTTGTCCAGCCATCGTCAGAGAGATTTTTTCCAGCAGCAGAGAGGAGTAGTTGCAGAGACTCACAACCAGACATTATGGAGAGAGTCTAAATTGGAGGTCTCCATCGGGTTCCTTCCTTGGAAATGGGGGAGCTCCCCACAAGGGGGGGGAGACTATAGGAGTCAGACGGGATGGAGGACACCAGATCATGGGCCACTGAAACAACTAAGCAGGGCTCACATGGGCTCACAGAGACCAAAGAGGCAAGCAGGGGGCCTGCATGGGTCTGTACCATGTCCTCTGCATATGTGCTATGGCTGTTACCTTGGAGTTTTTGTGAGATTCCTAACAGTGGGGGTCAGTGTATCTCTGACTCTTTTGCCTGCTCTTGTGACTCTTTTCCTATTGGATTGCCTTGTCCAATGTCAATATGAGGGCTTTGATGGAGGAAGGTCATTGGTTAAAAAATAAAGAAACTGCTTGGCCCTGATAGGTAGAAAATTAGGTAGGCAGAGTAAACAGAACAGAATGCTGGAAGGAAGAGGAAGTGAGCTCAGACGCTATGCTTCCCCTCTCTGGCCCAGACACGATGCTGAATCTTTCCCGGTAAGCGCACCTAGTGGTGCTACCCAGAATATTAGAAATGGGTTAGATCAATATGTAAGAGCTAGCCAATAAGAGGCTGAAACTAATGAGCCAAGCAGTGTTTAAAAGAATACAGTTTGTGTGTTGTTATTTCGGGTAAAGCTAGCTGGTGGCAGGAGCCAGGTGGCGGAATGCAACCCGCAGCTCCCTTACAACAGGGCTTCGCCTTGTCTTCTTGTACCTTGTTTTGGCCTGACTGTCATCTCTTGAGGGCCTGCTCTTTTCTGGAGAGAAAAAGGAGAGTGGATCTAGGGAAGAGGGGAAGTAGGAAGGAACTAGGAGGAGTGGAAGTAGGGGAAACTTTGGTAGGATGTACTGTATGGGAGAAGTTAAAAAACAAAACAAACTAAAATTCTAGGAGCCAATTTTAATCTATAGATGGTATGTCACTACAGTATAAGTCAAAACTAAACTAATCAAATTGTGGGTTTTTTTTCTACAGTAGGACAATATAGTTATTATATTAACAAAAATTAAAAGACACTGGCCTTACTGACAGTGATATGGAGGCATAGGAAGGGAGAAGGTACTGCTAAGTCATCTCCTATTTTCTAATAGAGAAATTCACTACTGTAGCTTTTAACAAAACAGTCTAGCAACAAATTACATTTGGGACATCAAGCATTCCAGGCAAGTGTTCAACCACTGAGTAAAGCTGTAGCCCCTTAAACTAATCAAACTATATTATTAAAAGAAGTTCATCTTTCATATATAAGTTGTCTCAGTATACTTGTTTTTTTTAATGCTTGTCTTAAAATTGTATTACGTTGTTGTTGATCTAACTTATCCTATGTATACCCTACATGTTGCAAATTCCCAGTATATCAGAGAAAAGTGTCTATCTACTTGTTTGTTTTGCACTGAAGTCTCAGATAACCCAGGCTGGCCTCAATCTCATTGTGTACTGGAGGATGACCTTAAACCCTTAATTGACCTGGATCACTCTCCCAAATGCTGAGATTACAAGCATACATAACCAAGCATGACTCAAAGCTAAGTCTGACAGGCTATGTCTTTGGGCTTCTCCCATGTTGGGCAGAGAAATCCTATGCTGAAGGACAAATCAGATCAAGTGGATTCTTTTTAATCTCAAGAACATTGGTTTTTCATAAGAATTAGTCAAAGTTCTTGCTAAAATACAGATTTGGGGGCTGAAGAGATAGTTCAGCAACTAAGAGCATGTTATTATTTTTACAGAGATCCTGAGTTTAGTTCCCAGCATGAACAGGGGGCAGTTCACAAGAGATCTGACACCCTCTTCTGGGCTCCATGAGCAACCACACTCACACATGCACAAACCTACGCACAGACACACATGCAAACTCAAAATTAAAGATAAATATATTTTATTTTTTGGTTTTTCAGAGATAGTGTTTCTTGTGTAGTCCCTGATGTCCTGGAACTTGCTCTCTAAACTGGGTTGGCCATGAACTCAGAAATCCACCTGCCTCTGCCTCCCAAGTACTGGGATTAAAGATGTGCACCACTACCACCTGGTTCAGAAAAATAAATATTTTTTTTAAAAAAAATACTGATTTCTAGATCCTGTTCTCAAAGATTCTGAGTCAAAGGGCTGAGAAAGGTTTGGGAATGTGTATTTGTTGTTATTGCCATGGACCTTCCTTTAATGAACACTTTGATGATTCTTGTGCCAATAATTTTTTAATTACATTGGGAAATAAGCAACAAAATTTCTTCCATGAAAAAAAAAAAAACATAGTCTCTCACATCAAAGCACAGTGCTCCTGTGCTAATGGAGGGAAGAAAGTGGCTAGCCCCACACTATGCTACTATTCTGAAGTCTTCTAAACTGTGATTACACAATAAGTTTAAAAAAAAATTATAGCCACTGAGCCAATAAATGGCTCAGCAGCTCAGGTAAGGGAGTTTTTCATCAAGGCTGAAGACTGAGCTTTATCCCACACAGTGAGCGAACCAACTCCCAGGAGCTGTCCTCCCACCTCCACATGTGTACTTTGTCTGGGTGTCTCTCTCTGCCTCTCTGTCCCTCTCTCTAAGTGCCCCCCTCATGTAATATAAGAAGTTCTAGCCACTCTAGAACCTAATTCAATACAGATACTTTTTTAAAGGTAAATCTTTGGCATCTATGCCCAAGCTGGCTGGTTGGGCTATGTGGGCTACATCAACATACATTCCTCTAATTTTGTATATTTTATCTTTTAAATTTTTTATCAGTTTTAGGTTATTTATTTTAGATGCATGCATGTATTGTGTGGATACACTCATACCACATGGTATGTGTGGAGGTCAAAGAACAACTTGTAAGACTCAATTCTCTCCTCCTACCATATGGATCCCAGAGACCGAACTCAGTTTGTCAGGCTTTGAGGCACATGCCTTCATGGACTGAGTCATCTCTCTGGGTCTGTAATTTTTATCTTGTTTCTAGTGGCAATGTAAAAAAATTAGAAATAGTCACATTAAAAAATAAGGTCTATAATTACCAAACAGAACATCCCCCAGGCAACTGTTACATCACCAATTACCAGTCCAATGTTAGTTGTTTGTTTTTTTATTTTATTTTATTCTGTGACTCTGCAATGCCAGAATACTTGAGATCCAGACTCAAGTGAATAGACATTGCCCATGCAATGACAGGACTCACTCCTAAA
Organism: Alexandromys fortis; assembly: GCF_014885135.2. NCBI lineage: Eukaryota > Metazoa > Chordata > Mammalia > Rodentia > Cricetidae > Alexandromys > Alexandromys fortis. The sequence continues at coordinate 6,460,970 of NW_026067972.1, forward strand.
TTACTAAATTGTAATAATTATCAGATAGCTCAGAAAGGACATAAAATCAAGCAGTAGAAATTATTCCTTTTCCTTTTGCTAGACAGTAGGTTAAACAAGTACCACAGAATTTCTTTCTTTGTAAAACAATAGAAAAGAACCTATCATTAAGAAAAATGCTTCAAACTTAGCATAGGAGAGTAACTAAAAGAAAACAAAATACTGGCCAACCTTACTTGTAAATATAGATATGAAGAACTCAAAAGTGAAATATAAGCAAATCAACACTAGCATTAAATATGCAAAAAAAAGCTATTGACCACAATAAATCAGGGTGTATAACAAGAAGGTGATGATGATTTTCAATAGAAATTGATTAATGTATTCATTATATTAATGAACCAAAAGAAAACACTGATGAAAAACTAAGTTAGCTGGGCTAAAGAAATGGCTCAGGGGTTACAAGCACTGGCTGCTCTTTCAGAGGACCTTGGTTCAATTCCCAGCACCTACACTGAGGTTCACAACTATCTGTAACTCCAGTTCCAGGGGATCCAACACCTTCATGCAGGCAGAACACCAATGAACAGAAAACAAACCATTTATATATATTTAAAAAAAAAAGTGTTACAAGAAGCCATGAGAGTCTGTTAAAGATTCTCAAGAATTTATTTAGGTATAAAATAGGGGTAAACATTCACTGATACAGAATAGTTTAGACACCACTACTGATCCAGATGCCTTTGTCCAGTCGTTCTGTCCAGAAATGAAGAGCAAGCCGCTGCTCCATTCTGACCACCCAAGAGAGCACAGGAGCAAGAGAGCGCGAGACCCTCTCCCTCAGCTTATAAACTGCCATGTCCACAGACAAGACCATGCCCAAGGGGTTATAATCCCAAAAAAACATTGGCTAAAAGGATCAAAATTCACACTTCCCCTTTTTTTTCTAAATACGAAGGTTCTAATCCTAACATAAAATTCTCTTACTTCTTTAAAGTCTTTGTTCAAATGTCATCTGTTCAATATGATCTATATTCTCATCATGTTACTTAATGTTGTATTTTGTTGAAGGCTTTTTCATCTCCTGACTCTACCTTCTTTTCTCCTCTATCTCTGCTTGGAATTCCAGCCTTCCTCTATTCTGCACTGCCATAGGTCCAAAGTAGCTTCTTTATTAACCAATGGTAATAAAATATATTCACAGTATACAAAGGGGAATCCTACATTACTTCCCCTTTTCTGTCTAAATAAAAAAGGAAGATTTTAACTTTAATATAGCAAGATTACATACAAGAAAACAGTTATCAAGCAAGAATTATAATTACAATATTTAGTCCATTTACATTTGGCAAATTAAGGAAAATATCGTTTATCCTATCTTTGTGAGTCTAAAGTTTTATGCTTAATCTATCTTTTTTAATTATAACTATCTTTCTTCAACTCCATCAAAGACTCCAGAAGGATATAATACTACCTAAGTAAACAGGAAGTGCACTGTAAGCAACTTTTAAAACTCTAGAATTGACAGAGACATCTTGCTGCCTGGACAGTCACCCAAAGTTCTTCTGTAACATTGGGTCATCCATCTACAGCCTACAGGCCCATAGTATCTGGCAGACTTATCCATGAAGCAGAAAATTTCAAAGATAGTTCCACCTATATTGGCAGTTTGTCAGTTACTTTCTTCTGTGTCCTGCAGAATGTCTGACAGACTCTTTCATGAAGCAGGAACCCTGAAGGACTGTCTCACCTTCTTTAGGCAACTTCAGAAGTCATTTTTCCATGGGTCCTGCATGCCCAGTTCACACAGCATACCATCAAGCAATCCAGGCAAGAGCAGTTTCTTGCCCAAATGACTACCCAACTCCATAAAGAACCTCATTGATGCCCATCATCCTCTTGAAATAGATTGGTGCTGCCAGGAGCAGATGTCTGATTGTCATGAAATATCCTCAGTTCTTAAAGCATTTTAAATGCCATATTCTGTTAGTCTTTAAAAGGTTTGAAGAATACCTATCCATCTGAAATATATCTCTGTACATCTAGAAAACCTAACATGACTACAAGTTTGATTATTATAGATGGCTATCCATTTATCTGTATTTGTTAATTATGTATTTTAAATGAGTTGCACAAATACAATACCTTAATCGAGAGCAGAAATATACATATGAAAAAAATGACCTTAAATCTGTATCAATAGACCAAGATCCATATGGATGCAAAGTATTCATCTCTATATCAAATCCCCTTTAAATGAAAACAAACGTGTATAAATAATATTTGGGAATTTGGGTGCAGTTTTCTCCAAACTACTTCCTGCTTTTTGTTGGGCAAAGCATTTTTGGGGTTTCATGGAGACCTTTCAAGGGTCTTGGTCCATCAAATCACATTAGTCTGGAAGGAATCCACAGGTTCTCATCATCTGTGGAAACTAAAGCAGAACCTCTTTTCCAAAGCAACATATCCTTAGGCCCAAATTTTGAAGTCAAGATATATTTAAAATATATATGTTGGTTGAGCTTAGCAGCCTGTACAATAAAATAGCTCTCTGTGCTTATCTCATTCACAGTCAAAAATTTCAGAGAAAACACAATAATATACATAATCCATACTCTCTGTGTATATTCCATCTTTACATGGCTTATCTTTTTTTACTCCTTTAATCTATGACTGTCTGTGCTCTTCTATATTACTTTTACTGTCTCTTTAGAGACTTTACTTTTTTATAACTGTCTATACTCTTTTGCTTATCTCTCCTAAACCTACGTACATTTTTAAACACACTATGTCTCATTTAGAGGTCTTTTACGTCTGAATCTGTACTATTGTGTATCTAAAATCCTTTTCTGACAAGTAGCACTTTAAAATGGTAAGCAGTGTGGCTATGGCAGCCCTGGATGCTGGCTCCACCTCTCTTGGCCTTTCAATATGGCAGAGGAACATTTACTGCCTGCTCTGGGATTGCTGAGTGAGTGCCATACTCACCACCTTAACTATGGGAAGCACCGTGCAGCACATAAACCCTTTTTGTCTTAGTAAAAGCTAAATCTGATATGCAGAGTGCTGCGTGGCCTGGAAATGGCAGCGGGAATCCACCATGCTTTCCTGCCTGTGCACACTTAGCAGACCAATCCAGCTGCTTGTCCAGGCAGGGGTGCTAAGGGGCAAGCATGTTCTTAGTTACTTTCCTCCAAACCTCAAACAGGCATATAAGCACCCAACCTGAAGTGTGTGGCTGGCCATGCAGGTTAGTCCCAAATGTATGGGCACCATTTGTAGGCAGAGACTGCTCGTTCATTTCCCAGCTGCCCAGACCCCCAAAAAAAAAAAAAATCACACAGAAATTACATTGATTATAACACTGTTTGGTTATAATTAATAAGAAGCCTAAGCTCTTACATCTTAAATTAACCCATTCCGATTATTTTGTATTTTACCATGAGGCTCGTGGTTTACCAGTAAGGTTCCAGGGTATCTGTCTCCTTAGGCAGCTACATGGCATCTTGGAAAGCTTTTCTTAACAATACCTAATCTGAATATTCTTTCTCCAGTCTCATTCAATACCAACATTTACCTTTATCATTTGTCACATGGTACTGCTTGCATGTCCCTCCCTCTCTATACTTTCCATGCCTCTTGGCAGGAGAAAAAAACACCCAATAACTGCTTCTGTAATGAGCAATTTTGCCAATTGTTTATATTTACAATTATTGTGTCAATTGCATTCTATCAAATTTATCACTCTATATTAAAGAAACCTATAAAATCATCAGATAACATTCATGGAAATAATTATACTTACTGCACTTACAACACATACTGAGTCCAGTAAAAAAAACACCGACCTATTGTCATCAAGTCAAATTGATACATTAAACTGACATTTTTAACAAACATAACTGCATAGTTAATGTAATGACTGCAATTATCTACCTCAATCTTTCTGGGAGAAGATAGGATAGAAATAAATAAATGAGTCAGAAGACTACAATTAACATTATTTTTATCAGCCAAACCATATTGTTACAGTTTCTTCCTTTTCTTTGTTTGCCAGCACCTATAATCAGCATCAATATTAGCTGCTTCCACTGCTACCATATGTATAGTGTGAAACTCCTCACCCACTCTTATTGACAGAAGTCCCTGGACAGACTGCACAGTATGGCTTGAAATAGTTTGACTTTCTCGTGCTTTTCATGTTACCCTAATAGAAAGAAAAATCTCTCCATTCAATCAACACATTTCAACTAGTTCTTTCAAAAGTCATTTGTACATATATGATATAAAGGTAGAGGGGAGAACACTGGAATAAAAGTTTAAGCAGGGACTGGGATAAGGGGAAAGAAATGGATGAGGATGGGTTAATCAAACAAAGGCTAAATGAAAATCCCCTATGGAAACTTACTACTTTGTAAGCTAATTAAAAATATAATTTGAAAAACAGAAGTCTGAACATAGATATCTCCTACAAGAGTGAACAGTGAGTCCCTGAGAAGACATGAATTACTAAATAAAAATCTCAGTACTAGGTATGGGATACTTCCCTACAAATTATTGGTCAAGAAGGCCCCAGAGACCCAGAGACCAACACAAGCTAGTGCCATTACTCTATTTGACCCACTGAACTAGAGGGTAAGACCCTATTGCTGAAAATGCAGCACATTTCACTTGCAGAACACAGAGAAATCAGTGGAACTGACCTGAAAACTTTCTTCCTGCTGACTAGCTCTCATAATCCAAGAGGTACCGAGCAGATTGTCGGGAGAAAGACATCAATGGTATTCCTTCAACTAATCTTGAAAGCAACAATACCAACCTACCAGGCAAGATGTGATCTAGCGGCACAAAGATTTTGGAGGTAGTAACCAACTGCTTTGGATTGGATTTGAGGCCTATTCCACCAGAACTATTTGAGGCCTGATACTTTAAAACTGGTCAAGAGTCCAAGGTGTAGGTTGTCACAAGCCCTAGAGAAGAACCTGTATTGTTTTGCTAAACAGGTTATCAAACTGTCTTCTAAATACTAATGCTTATACCCAAAGACCAGTACCTGAGAAACTTCTCTCTTCAATGGTAAATAGTTAATGCAGAAACTCATTAATTGTTCAGATCACTGAGAGTAAGCATCTATTAAGTGCTCAGCCCTAACAGGCTATTTGTAGCAATATCCCCACCACAAGCTTCAGAGACCATCTCAGAAGAGAGGCTGAGAGAATGTAAAAACCAGAGAATGGGGAAGAATGCTCTCAATTGCTTTCTTTGGGATATGATATGACCCACTGTACACATGAATTCACACAGCTATGATTACTTACCCAAGATCAATCAAAATCAGTCAAATTTTCAACAAGCAGCACTGACTGAACTTAGTGGATTATTAATTTTTTTAAAGAAGAGGATGTGAATGGGGAGGAGGATGTGTTGAGGAGGAAGGAGGGAGGAATTAGGGATTCCTGGAAGGAGTGGAATATGAGAGTTGAGGTTTCCTAGGAGAGCGGGAAAAGGAAGTTGAGGGTGAATATGATCAAAATGCATTGTTTATATTATGAAATTGTCAAAGAATTAACTAAAAGATACTCTATCTTCAAGTAATTTTTAGCCAGGCATTATACATTCCTATAATCCCAGCACCGGCGGATGGAAGCACAAGGATCAGGAATTCAAGTTCATCTTTGACTACATAGTAAATTAAAGGTAAGTCTGGATTACATAAAATCCTGTCTAATAAAATTAAAAATTCAAAGCTGCGATGTAGCTCAGGGGTGGGGTACTTGCATGAGCAAAGAACTAGGCTCTATCCCCAGCACTGCAAAAAGAAAAAAGAAAAAAAAACTGTTTAAAGGTATGCAGGAGCAAAGGGACAAAGTTGTTTCTAAACTCCACTCTGGGAAGCTTTCAGGTTTTGCTTTTTCTTTTTCTTTTCTTTATTTTTTTTTTCAGGTTTTGCTTTTTCTTTTCATTATTTTGAGACAGAACCTGGGTCCTCTGGAAGAACAACCAGTACTCTTATCCACTGAGCCATCTCTCCAGACCCTTCAAGCCACCTTTCAATAAGTACTAAAATTATGCTTTTCCCCACTCTTCTCAAAAAAGCCAGCTAGTCTTTTTTAAAATCCAGGAGAGATGAGTTCCTTTAGGAGCAAACAACCAAGTTTCAATTCTCAGCACCTAAAATATCCGGCAGTAAGGAAATCAAAGATTATGTCTTTATGATTGCATGGGGGAAATATCCTGTTACTCAGAAAATAAGTAAAAAAGAAAGGTTTTTGAAAAGTTTTTTTTTTCCTTTAGGAAATGTTTACAGTATAATGTTGATGTAAGTCAAAGTTCTAAAGGGGGAGTGCCTGTATTAAAGATTCTACAAGTGATTCCAACTTCATGATTGTGTCAGACTGCAAAGTTACAGATCCACAGCCAGTTTATCCTGGGCTTAGCCCTGCCCTGGTTAATTCTTCAGTCAACTAAACACATCTAGGAAGAGAGAGCCTCAATGGAAGAACTGCCTTCAGATCTGCCTGGGGCATGTCTGTGGAGCACCATCTTGACCACAGATTGATATAGGGGTGCCCAGCCTACAGTGGGAGGCATCACCCCTAGGCAGAAAGTTTCTGGCCTATATAAGAAAAGTAGCTGAGCACAAGCCAGTGAATAAGTAAGTCAGCAAGAAGAATTCTTCCACTTGTTTCACACTGAGTTCTTGTCCTGACTGCCCTTAATGATGAACTGTGTGGTGGCCTGAAAGAAAATGGCGCCAAAAGGGAGCGGCACTATTAGGAGGTATGGCTTTGTTGGAGTAAGTGTGACCTTGTTGAAGGAAGTGTATTACTGTGGGGGTGGGCTTTGAGGTCTTCTTTCCTCAAGCTATGCTCAGTGTGGCACACAGTCCACTTGCTATAGCCTACGGATCAAGATGTAGAACTCTCAGCTCCTTCTACAGCACCATGTCCTGTCATGATGATAACGAACTCAATCTCTAAAATTGTAAGCAACCCAATTAAATGTTTTCCTTTATAGAAGTTGTTGCAGTCATGGTGTCTCTTTGCAGCAATAGAAACCTTAATCAAGACAGATTGTGAGGGGAGGAAATGGGGGGGGATGTTTAGCCAATAAAAACATTAAAAAAAAAAAAAGACTGTGACCTAAAAGTGTAAGATAAGATGAACCCTTTCCTTCCCCCAAGTGGCTTTTGGTCAGTGTTTCATCATAGCAACAGAATGAAACTAGGACAAGTCCCTTAATAGCCATTCACAACCCACCTATGGCATACTCATAACTATCAGGTAATCTTACTTAGAATGTATTACCAGACAACTAGCTTCCACAAACCCAAAAGCTAAAATGTCATCAGGCATCATCTGAAATCTATACACAGACTACCCTGCTTTACTACGATCCACCCACCTCATGTTTCCATCAATGTATTTGAAAATACATTTATGACCTAATTTTTGTTCTGTTAGTAAAAATCCATGATGCCAAGAGATGGCTCAGTGGATAAAGGCACTTGTGGCTAAGCCTGAAGACCTGGCCAAGGCCCACATATTAGAAGGAGAGCACTGACTTCCATAAGCTATTCTCTGGCTCCAAAGGTGAAACCAAGGTGCAACTTGGTGCATACGCAACTTAAATAAATAAAATTTTAAAACTTCACAGAATTATATCCATAATAGAATGCTACTTGGGACAACCTGCATCTTACTTGTATTCTTTTTTTTTTTTTTTTAGAACAGTGGTAAAGTGCTTATCTAATACCTGCAAAGCACTACATTATATAATAATTTTATATATATATATGGAGGAGGAAAACATAACAAGTAGAGAGAGTATATACCAAATCATAAAGAGCTGCCATATCAGAGTAAAGAATGGATATGTAATTTTTGCTCTCTAGCATAAATTTCAAAGTCATTTAAAGATTTTCTAGTAAACATGTTCCATTTTAAAATCTTGTTTCACCAGGCAGTGGTGGCACATGCCTTTAATTCTAGCACTTGGAAGGCAGAGGCAGGTGGATCTCTGAGTTTGAAGCCAGCCTGGTCTATAGAGAGAGTTCCAGGACAGTCAGGGCTACACAGAGAAACCTTTTTTAATTTAATTATATTTAAAAAAAAAGAATATCTATAAAAATAAGGAAAAACAAAGAAAAATAATATCAAAAAAAAAAAAAGCTTGTTTTCAAAAACCACAACTTGGATTGATGAGATGGCTCAGTGGTAAAGGCCATCTAGTCTAATGATCAGAATTCATATGTGGTGAGGAGAATGGACTCCTGCAAGCTGTCTTCTGAAACACACACACACAATGTGGGGACAGAAAGACAACTAGGGAGAGAGGCAAATGACTAAATGTAAACAAAAACTCCCTTTTCTGAATAGAAATGGAGGAGGAATGAATGGGGGGGGACAGAGAAGAGAGGGGAGGGACTGGGAGAAGAGGAGGGAGGGTACACTGACCAGAGGCAAAATGAATAAATAAATAATTTTTTGGAATGATGAATAAAGAAAAAGGAGGCAGGGATTAGTGTGTTTGAGGGTGAGGGAAGCAACCCTTCCCACAATTCTAGGCAGAGTGGCCACCAAGTATTCAAAACCAGTGAGAAAACTGGCGGGCGCTATGGACAGAAACTGTCAAAAATTCTCAGGTCATGGCAAACGTATCAAAGTCACTGTAGGAAAACGGGAAGCATTCCCAATGTATTCTGAGACAGAAGTCCAGAAACAGATCTCAACTGTGAAAAGCAGCTATAAATCTAGTTCTTAGGGATTCAATAAATTCCTTAAAATAGGTTAAGAATCCCAGGAACACTAATTGGTACAGTTTTACTGTTGCTATAAGCTATCATGACCAAAAGCAGTGTAGTGGAAAGGGTGGATCATGACAAAGCAGTGATGTCTCTGGGTGTAGGTTTCGGATGGTGCTTGATCGCATTTTAGCTTTTGGGTTTGTGGAAGCTAGTGATTTGTTAAAACATTCCAAAAAGATTTAGCTGATATGCTAGGTAAAGCTCAGACAGAGGTGGGCAAGGAATGAGCTGCCTTTCGTATAAAGCCCAGGAGTAGGCATGGTACTGCTCACTATGGACTGGTCCTTCCTATGTCAATTAACAATCAAGAAATGTCCTATAGACAATGCACCCACAGGCTAATATAGAAGCAATTCTTTAATTGAGGTTCCCTCTTCCCAGGTAACTCTACATTTGTGTCAAGCTGACAGCAGACAGTTGAAGTTAACTATGACACTAATCAAGAAGTATTAATATCAAATATAAGATGACTGTGGACATTTCACTACAGTATATTGAATTCTAAAGCCACCTCAAAAGATGGAGAGAAAACAATGCGTGCATATATATTTGGACAAGAATAAAACATCCTGAATGACTATAGTGATGACTGATTTCTACTTCAAAATTTATGGTGAGGGGCTCCATCTAGATTGCTGGTAATAGACAATGTTTTATTTGTGGATTCACTTATTTGCTTTTGAGAGAATTCTAATACCATTTGAGAAAGTGAAAATACAAGGTCTCCAGAGATGCATATAAGTAGGAACCAAATCACCTGCAGAATAGGTCACATGTTCTGGTGCAACCCAAGGTTCCTTTACATCTGGAAACTTTGTAAGGTGATTAGATCTGATGATGAGGAAGCGCCAAGTCCTCTCAATTTGGCGTTCTCCAGCATAAAATGTTGATATAATAATCACATATCTATATGATCAAGCCTTGATTCAGAAATTACCAGTTGGGCCCACTCCTTCTGAGATAGGGTGGGTCCAGAATAGAAAAGCATTCTGAACCAGAAAGAGATGGACAATCTTATCTGTTCTATGGGAATCCACCATCATCTCACTGGGAGGCGAGGCCCTCTTTGAGAGGTATCCAGCAAAGTTCATAAACTTAAAGCTCATCTTGTTCATGTTAAACAGAGAAGCAGACTAAGATCAGCATTACCAACTTGCATTCTGTGTTTTAATGAAATCATTATCCATTAGAACACTCCGTATCCTATTCTTCCACATGGGGGTGAATACCTGGTTACATACACAGAATAGTCCATTTCTCTACCTCCTTCTAGGGTAAACATTAGAAATTACAGGCCATACAGCAGCAGTGGGCAGCTTTACAACAGAAACAGAGAGTAATGGGAGGATTAAGAGAAGTGCTTGAATGTGGTGTGGCACATGAAAGCATAAACTAACTTCTGTTTCCTAAGAACCAACAAATACCAGCATGAAATAAAGAAAATCAAGAAGGGTAAAGTACTTTACATAAACATGTCTCTTTTGGATACAATGGTAATTAAAATGTTACAAACTGGCAAAATCAAATCACAGAGCATTGCTGACAGTACTTCTGAATGTCTGGTAGCTGTTATTCATGATCTAATTCACACCCTCTGTTCTGAACAGTTCATTCTTCAAGAAATATTTTAAACTAATATGCAAAATTTTAAACCCCTTTTCCTATTCAAAACATTAATTCAATTTGGGGATATTTTAGATATATATACATATTCACACATGCACATATAAATGTATCATATCCCTAAAATCTATAGTTTTTTTAAGCAATAAAACACTTTGTAGATAACCAGAAATATTTCTATGAAACACAAATGGTGGACTGTATCTCAAATAAAAGTTCAAACTGGATCTGACAAGATGGCTCAAGGGATGTGGTAATTTGACTAAGAAAGGCTCGCAGAGGCTCATATGTTTGACTATTTGGTCCCCAGCTGGTGGTACTATTCCTAATTAGGAATTCCAGGATTAGGAAGTGTGACCTTGTTGAAGGTGTGTCACTTGGGAGCAGGCTTGAGGTTTCAAATAATTCTTGACAATCTCAGCGTGCTCTCTGCCTCCTCCTTGGGGATCAAGATGTGATCTCTTAGCTGCTACTCAACTGTCTACCCTCGTGCCCTTGCCTGACCATTATGAATGCTAACCTTCTGGAACTGTAAACCCAATCCCAATTAAATGCTTTCATTATGAGTTTCCTTGGTCACGGTGTTTAATCACACCAATAGAAAACTAAGACAGCCAGTAAGGGTAATTGCCACCAAGGCTGAAAATCAAAGTTCAGTCCCTGATCTCCATGTGTTGTGACAGGTATGCACATACACACATTTAAGAAAAAATTTTAAAAATTAAAAAATAATTTCAAAGTTGAAAATACAGTTGGGATTATATTGCCAACAGGACTACAGAGACTCCAAAAAACATTTTGTTGCATCCAAAAGAAACTAATTGGGGGGGGGGGAGGGAATAGAAGTATTATCAATAAAGAACACTTCAGAGCTCCTTAGAATGTATAATCAAGGAATGATTAGTACTATTGATGTTAACTGTATCAAGCTCAACAGTCAACTCTGCCTAACTAAATCCCAGCTCCTAATTAAAAGAATGAGTTTACAGCAATTTGCCTTCATATTATCAGGTCTTTAAAAGTATTCAGTTGTGTTTTTCCTGCATTTGCAGTACTGGGAATGGAACCCAAGTCTTTGTTCTACTGAGCTATGTGTTCAGCCTAGAAATACAAACTCCTTTAAAAAAAAAAAAAAAAAAAAACAGTTGTTAGCATTCAGGCACCTGCACTGGCCTGCCCTTGGGGACCTGGCAGGATACATGCATGTGCTTGCCAGTACTCAGGTAGTACTCTGGCCTGCTCAGGTTCCTGACTATTTTGGTATCTGTGCACATGCATTACATCCCCTTTAAAAGGTAGGCCCTGCCCACCTCCACTCCCTCTATCTTTCTGTCTCTCTTTCCTCTTTTCTGCTGTGCCTGTCTCCAGAAGCTGGTCTCCCCCTTTCCCTCCCCCCCTTTCTCATTCCCTTCCCCCAAGTAAAATACCATCCAGTGAGCCCCCATGCCCTCTCTCTCACACACCTGCCATTTAAATTACAATACTGGTTCTGTGATCTCGGCAGGCTTTCCTGGTGATTGTCTGAGGAGACAGTCTGAGGACAGGAGCACCCTTTCAGTCAGGATTTTGTAGAGGTAAAGGGTCTCTTAATGGCTGGCTACATTGCTTCTCTCATCTTCAGCATTAACCCCTATATCTGATTCTGGGTCTTATTATTAAGACCAATTATAATTCATGCTACATGGACCTTCTGGGGCCTGGCAGACCTAGACCTTCCAGCCAAAGACTGACACTGTCCTGAAACCTCAATTATGGAGGACCCTGGGGAAGCTGCCCAGGTAGTCAGCAAGTCTTTTTTTTTTTTTTTTTTTTTTTGAGACAGGATTTCTCTGTGGCTTTGGAGCCTCTTCTGGAACTCTGTAGACCAGACTGGCCTTGAACTCACAGAGATCTGCCTGCCTCTGCCTCCCAAGTGCTGGAATTAAAGGAGTGTGCCACCACCTCTGTCATTTTTATTTGCTAACTCAGGTAGAATTTATCCTTCTCAGAACTCTGAGGTTGTCTGATGACTAGGCTAGCAGTAGCTTTGTCAATTTAACAGCAGCAACCAAGGCTTCAGCTGCCTTCTCAGTCCTCTGTGTAAAATTCAAGTCACAGGCCTCACTCTCCTAGAGCCAATACTAAGTCTATACACAATTTACCTCATCACCAGACTCAGAAAAGAGATAAGCTCACAAAAAATACTTCAATGTCACTTTTAATCACTCCTTTGTCTAAATCACTACTTTGTAGTGACTCTTTTCAGTGGTCAGCCATATATATCTGATGAAGTAGATGAAAGGTACTTTAAGGTTTGTTTCTGTGAAGATGGAAAAGCTTATGTGGTGATAAGGAGAAACTGATCTGAGATGTATAACGAATGAAATGTTTCAGATTTCTTTCCCTCACTATGCTACTGATATATTCTTAACAGACTTGATGGGATTCTGATAAACTGTTAATCTAGCTCTGGTGAGTACTACCACTATACTATATCACTATACAATCAGCCACAAGCCCAGGACCTTAAAGTCCTTTTAGTTGCTTTCTAACTATAAACTTAGAAGGTGCTTTTCATTGTGCTAAAAACATCTCTCACAGTTTTCTGGATAGAAGAAAGAGTGTAAATGCTTTCAACCAGAATCACTTCTCACATGAGTATATTGCCATTTCTACAATATAAATTTCAGTATAGACATTAGTGGGAACACTAATGTCTCTAAAACTCATCTTTTCACAAACTCAAAGAATTCTTGTGCGCTCCAGGGAGTCGACTTGGATCCACTTTGACCAGGTCAGACGCACTGTCTGACACACTCTAGACAAGTACTGGCAATCAACAGCCTAAGCCTTCCCCTCTTTCCCTGGTCTTGGGACTCCCCTCCCTCAATTACCAGGACCTAAGGGGAAAAAAAAATCCCTAAACTTAACTTTATCCTCTGCTCTGCCAACATCTTGCCAGATCCAAATGGTGCCAGAGAGAGCCTGCCAGATATTCCTGGATATGGCCAGCACTCCAGGTTTCTCAGGTACCCCCAAGATTCTGATGTCCCCAGCTAAGCAGGAAGCAGTCTCCAGAACTCGGCACTCTCATCCAGCCTCACCTGCTACCTCTTTCTAACGCCTCACCTTTTTATAATAAACAAAAGGGAGGAATGTTAGCATTCAGGCACCTCACTGGCCGTCCCTTGGGGACCTAGCAGGGTACACACATGTGCATGCCAGTGCTCAGGCAGTACTCTGGGCTGCTCAGGGTCCTGACTACTTGGTCTCTGTGAGCATGAGTTATGCCCCCTAAAGTCGGGCCCCACTCACCTCCTTGCTCTGTCTCTCTGCCTGTCTCTGTATGTGTGTGTGTATCTCTCTCTCTGTTTCTTTCTTCTCTTCTGCTGTGCCTGTCTTCAGAGGCCAGACTCCTACCTCCCCTCTTCCCTTTCTAATTCCCTTTCCCCAATAAAAATATTCTTCACATGAGCCCTATTGCAGGATGGCATCTCTCTCTCTCTCTCTCTCTCTCTCTCTCTCTCTCTCTCTCTCTCTCTCTCATATTCTCTCTCGCACATACACACCGTTTTTTAAATTATAACATTAGTACTGTACAGTAAGGAAAATATTAAAATATAGCTGGGCCGTGGTGTGCACAGCTTTAATCCCAGCACTCAGGAGGCAGAAGCAGGTTGCTCTCTGTGAGTTCAAGGTCATCCTGGTATACAGAGTGAATTTCAGAACAGCCAGGACTACTACACAGAGATACCCTATCTTGAAAAACCAATATATAGACATATATACACTACAATTTTACCACTGGGAGCTACTACTACAATGAAGTTTTCATCTATTCATGTGTATATATTTTCCCTAGATAACTAGAATCATATTAATACTTTTAAGACCCAACTGTAATATTGAGTTGGAAGTGTCACCCAGCCTGACAAGCGCTTAGACTCCAACTCCCAGCCTGACAAGCCCTGACCCCTCCCCAGGGAGGGTCAGGACCACTCCACAGGGTATGTAGGGTCCCGCTGGAAAAAGAAACACATAGTCGTGATTTGGGGCTTGCGTGTGCACTCCCTCAATCTTCCCCCTGCTATGCTCTTGGCCACCCACCCAGGACCGTCGTCTATTAAACACCAGCATTTAATTTGGTTTAATCTGGTCTGATTAAAATCCTTTGCGCCAGGGGAGAGGCTCTGTTAGAAAATATTCCTAACACCTACTTTAAAATTTTTTCACATTAAATATTCCTGTATCTCAAAAAAAATTTTTTTTACTTAAAAGCTATACATTCTTCCCTTGTACATCTAGTTTCCTTGAACATTTCCTACAGATTGGGGACAATGTACCAGGATATATGCATACTTATCAAATTCTTTCCAGAGACTGAGTCACTTTTGATTCATCTAACTTACAGCTAGCAATGCTGTCACTAATACAGTGAGTGGGCAAAGCTGATATGTATAAAAACTGAGGACAGCAGACCGCTACTGAACTGCTCACAGTGAGTCTGTTAAGTATGGCACCATGATGTGTTACTGCATGATTGGACAAGACATACATATAAATACCTTTACCGAAGAGTCAAAGTTGAATACTGTGGAGATCTAGATGCATTTGTAAGAGAAACTATTCTACATAAACTTATGATATTTAGCCCTGTGGCTATAGTTCACAATTCTACCATTTGTTGCTAAGCAGATCTGCACAAGATATACAGATCAGACTACCATTTCGTTATCTTCCATCTGAGAAACAAAGGGGACTCCAGTATGAAAAGCAACAAAAAGCACGATATTCTGAGGGCAAAACATACAAAAAGCAGCATGCTACCAACTCAAAACTGATGTCATATATGAGAAATATGTCTTTAGAAAGTATATTGAATCTCTGATGCAAATAAATAAAACCCAGTCTGATAAATAGCCCAGGAAAGAAAGTAATATGACACTGTAATGTGATGTGGGAGTCCCCTCTGTATGCTGTGAATACCATTGGTTAATAAAAAAAATTGTCTTGGGCCTACACAGGAAATAGAGGT
This sequence comes from Alexandromys fortis, assembly GCF_014885135.2. NCBI lineage: Eukaryota > Metazoa > Chordata > Mammalia > Rodentia > Cricetidae > Alexandromys > Alexandromys fortis. Next base: position 6,476,392 of record NW_026067972.1, read on the forward strand.
AGGTAGGGAAAACTAAGCTGAATGCTGGGAGAAAGGAGGTGGAGTCAGAGAGAAGTCATGTAGCCAAGCCAGAGACAGATGCAGGAACTTTACCCGGTAAGTGACTGCCATGTGGCAATACACAGATTAATGGAGATTGGTTAAATTAAGATATGAGTTAGCCAATAAGAAGCGAGAGCTAATAGGCCAAGCAGTGATTTAAATAATATAGTTTTTGTGTGATTATTTTGGGAGTCTGAGCAGCCGGGAAGCAACAACAGCAGTGGTGACTGAGAATAATTTTTTAAGAATTTATTTTATAAATGTGTGTGCACATGCTCATACACACAGACACACACACACGCACACATGCACATATGAGTACAGGTACCTACAGAAGCTAGAGGGATTGGATCTTCTAGAGCTACAGTTTTAATAGTTGTGATCTGTCCAACATGGGTGCTGGCACCTAACCTCTAGTCCTCTAGAAGATCAACAAGCACTCTTAACCAATGAGCCATCTCTCTGGCTGCAAAAATAATTTTAACAGAAATACAAAGTCAGGCTAATAGGCAATACACACACAAAAAGGTTATCTTAAACCTTATTGTAGGCCAGGGACATAACTCATTGATGAAGCACTTGCCTAATATGCACAGGCCTTAGGTTTTGTCTCCAGCACTAAATAAAATAAAACGAACAAAAGTTAGTTATCGCACTCTACATAAAAATGCAACCCATGCATCCTGACTTAGTTATATAGTGAGACAAAAGGGGGATGTTTTAGGAATATGGGGGAATTGAAATAGGACAGATATCATTGTAACATGAAATTTTGTTATTAGATATGACAGTGATTTTGTAATCCTATTTTGAGTTCTTTCCCAAGGCAAAAAAAAAAAAAAAAACCCAACAAAACAAAAATCTTTTAATCTTAAACTTTACTGAGTAAGCTTGTTATTAATGATAATATATTCTAAAATCTATTTGTATTCATTATAGCACACAGGAAATGAATGGGTAATTTATGTTTTTAACAACAGAGCTCAGCAGGGTGTGGTGGTGCATTCCTTTAATTCCAGCACTAGCAGATCTCTAAGGCCAGCCTGATCTACAGAGTAAGTTCCAGGATAGCCAGGGTTACTAGGAGAAACTCTGTCTCAAAAACAAACAAAAAACAGGAATTCTCATAGAGAGAGAAGACACATATATGAATGAACAACATATATGAATGAAAACCAGAAAAAAACAAGGAAGTTAATAGGTGATACCAGATGAACATGTGTGTGTGTGTGTGTGTGTGTGTATGTGTGTTTCCTAGCTCTATCCATTCAGAGAGCTAAGAAACAATAGCAATCCTTGCAATGACCTAGAACTAGTTCTAGAATCTAAATACCATTCCTCAAGCAAAGCTTCACAAGGAGAGACGGCTTCTTCTAAAACTAAGGCGAGAAAAGGAAGATGATCCTAGAACATTCATTGTACACAACTGATCAAAGAATGATAGGGCTATGCATCCAAAAGGACAAAATGACCTAGGATACACTTTAAAGGAAGCTCAGAGAAGGAAGTACCCTGTCCAAGGTCACAACACAAATGGTCAGTGGCAGCTGGTAACCAGGTTAGGCTTCCATGAGATACAGCACACATGCCTCTGCTAAGGTTCTGGGTCAGTCATTGGTAGAAGAGATGAAGACTACCAGGGGCCCCTAAGGCCCAAAGGTCTGGAACTCCTGGACATAATAACAGAAGACATCCAGGTGAGATGCATTCAAGCTCCTGACAGACCCCGGACCCCATCAGTCCTTTCAGCTTCTGGTGCCTTCTGACTGGAACACACTCTCTACAAACAATTATTAGCTTGTACTGGCTTCTGCTCAAAGGCCATCTTACCGAGGGTCTTCAATTACTACATACAATAAAATTAAAAAAATAGAACAATAAAGACTGTTCATTGAATTTTAAAGCAAAATTTCTGTAAGATTAGATTTTTTTCAAATGATGAAGCAGGGAGGCTATAGGAACAAGGTTTCACAGCAAATAAAACTATCAACATAATAAAAACTGTGATTATTTATCACTTTTCATTTCCTCCTGCCCACAAGGCATTGCTGCTTCAACTGTACTTCATCACATGAGTTCAGGAAGAAAGAAGCTTTGAACAAGTAATCATCCCATTTGTTTCTGACTAGCGATCCTGAGAAAGGGTTTAAGAAAAAGATCAAAATTAAATCATTGCAATGAGTTTTGAAAAAGACTTTTCGATTCTATCTTACACTCTAATCTTCTATTCAGATTCTTCCAGCCTTATATGACCCTAAATATTTTATCTTAAATAGGAGCAGCAACAGAAGATCACAACAAACCACATAAAGAATACATTTTTTTTATCTGCACCAGTCTTACTTTTATCAAAAAAGAGTATTAAAGCATGTACAAACTATGAATGGAGGTTTTTCTCTGACTATAAAAAGAAAGTGATGAACACAGTCACTCAAGATAGGTGCTATGGACTAGGATGGCCTCACTTAATAATCTATGGGAGTCATAGCAGATCATTCAACCTCTTCAAACATCAATTTCATCATCTAACTGTAGAATCTGTTTTAGGGTTATTGTGAAGAGTAAGTAAGTTCAATAAAACAGATAATAGTTAAGCTCTAAGAAGAACATCTGTATATTTTAACTTTCCATATGTTACTTCTGTGTTTTTATTGTTATTATTTGACTCTTTGTTGGTTTGCTGACTGACCTGTGTCCCTATGGTTCTTATTACTGCTAGTACTATTATGACAACTGCTACCACAGCCAATTTCAATCTGCAGGTGATAAAATTTGGCATTTGATTCAGGAAAATGAGGGCAAAGCAAATTACAACACACCACCACCACCACCACTTCTCAGGTTGAAAAACTAAAACTCTACAGTAGTCTTTCAGTATCTCTCAAGCAGTTTTGTAAGAACTTGAAGAAAGTTAGCAACACACTAACAATTCATGACTCATTCCCAGAAAGAATCTGTGACCTGGACAAATTAACTCAGAAAAAAATGACATGTTCCCTTCCTTTGTTAATTCACTCTACTTTATTAAAGTTTACTATGCACTAAAAATTAAGCTAAACACAAGAAATACAAAATGGAATAATGACTATGTCTTTTAAAACTTTGTGGGGTTCCTAATGATCTTTTTGTTTCTCTTTTCTTTTTCAGTACTGGGAATCAAGCCAGGGTCTTGTGCTCATTAGACAAGCCCTCTAACACTGAGATCTATTCTAAATACCCCAAATGATTGTATCTACAAAGTAGACCCAGGTTCTAATGTCTGATATTGTCAGTGCACATACATGGTACATGGAAACATAAAAGAGAAACATGTGAAGTATACTGTGAAACACGAAACAGCAGGAGTTTTTCACAGAGATCAACCAGAGCCCTAAAATATACTAGCAGGTAAACAAGGACAGAGCGGGTAAAACCATGCACCATGGAGTAAGAGTTAGTCAGTGCAGGGCAGATAGCACTGTCCTACTATAGCATACAAACCAAAAGACCCCCTCCAAAATTTATGGGTGGACACAGAACCTCTGGAACAGCCTCTGTTTACACAGCTCAGCTCTCCTCAACTCAACACAGGCCTCTTTTGTGGAGACAGGACAGGCAGCTGCAATTAAAACCAGCTCAGAGACAAATTTCTCACTTACAACACTGGGCGGCAGCAGTGGGCAATGGCTTCCTCTGGCTTTCTTCTTGACTAGAATACTAGAAGCAGAAAGGAGAAGAAAAAAATATATAGTAAGAATTTCAAGTACAGAAGTGGGTGGGGATCTCTGTTACCTATAAAAAAAATACTCAGTGCTTGACTGGGGTCAATTTTTTATTGAACATACAGAATTTCACATTGCTATCCTCCCTGTGGGATTCTGGCTTAGGCTAGATCTTCAGTTATGGTGCTGGCTCAAAGCAGTACAGCAGAGGGACCATTCTGACCAAGAGCATGCCAGGAAGCTACAGAAGGCCTGGCCTTAGAGTGTTTCAAAGGGTTCTGTGCATGCTGGTGGTCAACGTTGAGATTTTACAAACCAAATGATAAAACTGGAAACCTCTATCAGCCTGTCTGCATATCCTTGGGAAACAATGCTACTTCCCTTGCAATGCTTATGGATATTAAAACTGCATATCTGAGAGTATACAGCTGGACTTCAGATATATCTGGAAGTTTCCTCCCACTCTAGCCTCTCCAGGGCCACCCACAACCACTACAATGACAATACAAATGTACAGGATACTGAGGCCATAAGAAAATTCTCTATAAGAGAGAACAGAATTAAGGGAAAGTTCCGAGAGTGGCAGAAATCAAAAAGATATACACCAACAGATGTACACAGCTTAGACAGCTAGTTCAGTTTGAGCACAGTGGAGGACTGGAAAGGTGTAAAGATTTGGGCCAGGCAGTCAAGGTGGTTCATGCTTAATCCCTCCACTCAGCAGAAGGAATGAAGATATCACGAGCTCAAGGTAAACCTCAACTACATGAAGAGTTAGAGGTCACCATGGGCTACATGAAAAAGGTATCTGACCTTCACATGCTAACTTTGCCAATCATTAATAAGTTATGAGGTTCTGGGCAAGTCACAGCTAACCTGCCAATGAGTCACTCATCCAGTAAATATTGACTTAGCACCCACTGCTTGCAAAGGCTTGTTGGAAATATAGAGTTTAAGTCACAGTAAGGAGTCTGAAGTTTATGCTAGTATATTGGAAGGCCCTCTAGCTTTAAATATAAGAGAAATATGATTTGGTTACTGAGTTGACTTGGATGAGCTGTCACTATAGACTTGGGCATTTGAAATCTTGGTTCTCAGTTGGTGGAACTGTCTGGGTAGGTATGAGAGGCGTGGCCTTGCTGGAAGGAGTATGTCACAGGTGTGTTTTCCAAAGTCATGTCATTCCCACTTAACTCGTTCTTTGCTTTCTGTTTCTGATTTGAGATTTGAGTTCTCAGCTGTTCCTGTCACTGTGCCTGCTTCCCTGACTCCACACCATGATGGACCCTCATCCTCTAGAATAATAGCTCAAATGAACTTTTTCTTCTCTACGTCACCTTGGTCACACTGTTTTATTACAACAACAGAAAAGTAACTAATTCTAGCCATAAATAAAGGACATTGAGCCTATAATTCGCGATCCTAGAGAAGCTAAATAAGAAGGTGAACCCAAAGAAAAACATATAGGCATCCTCCTGAATATTAACCTTCATCAGGCGATGAAAGGAGACAGAGACAGAGACCCACATTGGAGCACCGGACTGAAATCTCAAGGTCCAAATCAGGAGCAGAAGGAGAGAGAGCACGAGCAAGGAACTCAGGACCACGAGGGG
>NW_026067972.1:6481872-6483382 GCF_014885135.2 Alexandromys fortis
ACCTATTGGTTTCGTGGGAGCCTAGGCAGTTTGGATGCTGACCTTACTAGACCTGGATGGAGGTGGGTGGTCCTTGGACTTCCCACAGGGCAGGGAACCCTGATTGCTCTTTGGGCTGGACTTGATTGGGGGAGGGGGACTTGATTGGGGGAGGGGGAGAGAAGTGGGAGGCGGTGGCGGGGAGGAGGCAGAAATCTTTAATAAATAAATAAATTAAAAAAAAGAAAAGTAACTAAAACAATTACACTTTTAAAAGACGATAAGAGAGCTGGAGAGATAGTTCAGTGGTAAAGAGCACTAGCTGATCTTCCAGAGGACCCGGGTTTGTTTCCCAGAACCCAGATGGCAGCTCACAACCATCTGTAACTCCAGTTCTAGAGGAATCAACATTGTCTTCTTGCCTCCCTGGGCATCAGGCACATAAGTAATACAAAAACATAAAATTAAAAAATTGAAATAAAATGACTAAGCCAGCTGTTACAGGGATGAACTGTTAGGGAATTATGATGGGTTGTCCATTAAGATAATCCAGACAAAAGCTGGTGATTTGTATATAAATGAGAATTCAGAAGCAAAAGATATTTCAAGTAGTTTGATCCGAAACAATTTTTGTATATAATGTATTTCACAAGCAGTAAACCATAATACAAATATAAGAAAATATTGATATTAATACTTCTAGTAGGAGATATCAAAAGTCAAGCACAATGTATACAATAGGACTGCATTAGTAAAGCTGACAACCATGAAACTGCTCAGCAATCCAAGGCTGAACACTCACTCCAAAGTGACAGAGGACTCAACTATTAATTATAACCATTCTAAATAATGATGGGTGATTTTTTTTTTATTCCATGAGTGATGTTTTACCTTTATGAGTATCTATGCACCACATGCATGCCTGGGACCAGCAGAGGCCATAAGAAGTAGAAGTCATCAGATCTCCTAGAACCGAAGTTATAAGTAGTTATGACCTACTATGTGGGTACCAGGTCCTCTAGTAGAGCAATCAGTATGCTTTAATAATGAGTCATCTCTCCAGAATCTCTTCAATACTGATGTTTTTTCAGGCAGGACATAGGAATAACAGAAAGAAGTCCCAAAATTTAAATATTAAAGTAGAAGAATTCACATGTAAGAGATCAGAGTAGATACTTTCAAGAAGCTACATTTAATCGATCTTGTTTTAGGCCCCAAACAAGAAGTTAAAGCCCAGGGAACTACAACAAAATTAATAAAATTAAGATTGTTTTAAAAGCATAGATGTGGGCTAAAGAGTACTTGCTGCTCCTAAAGAGGACCAGGGTTCAATTTCTAGCACCTACATGGTGACTCACAACCATCCACAACTCCAGTAGTCAGATATTTGATGTCTTCTTCTGACCTCCATGGGTACCATGCATGCCCATGGTGTACATATATACATACAGACAAAATGTTCAAACATGTGAAATAAAATAAGTCTAAAAAAAAGAATAAAAAGACAAGGATGAAGCCAGGCGGTGGTGGC
>NW_026067972.1:6483426-6493946 GCF_014885135.2 Alexandromys fortis
AAACCCTGTCTCGAAAAACCAAAAAAAAAAAAAAAAAAAAGACAAGGATGTGGTTCAGTGGTTAAAAAACTGTTTAGCAAGTCAAAGGCCCAAATTGAATCTTTAGCACTACACATAAATAAATACATAAATAAGCCAGATGCTAGCTGGCTAGCTATGGAAAAAGTAAATAAATAAAATCTATCCACAGCCTGGCATGGTAGTACATACCTAAATACAATCTACAAAAATCAATGCAAAACAGTATACTTTAAAATTGTGTGTGTGTGTGTGTGTGTGTGTGTGTTTAACTAGAAAGGAGATCATGAGAGGAAATGGAGAACCTGGGAAGCTAAAGCAGGAGGACTACAACTAATTCAAGGCCAGCCTGGGCTACATGAGAATTTTTTAAAACATATTATTCTGTATGATAACTTAAAATTAAATTTAAAATGTATATTCTAGCAGGATGGTTCAGTGGGTAAATGCACCTGCATTCAGCCTATCTAAGATCAACCCCTGCCCCCAGTTGTACACAGCAGCAGGAGAAATTCAAGTTCTGCAACTTCCCCTCTGACTTCCAAATATATTTTGTGGTACACACTCATGCATGCACACATAGTAAATGTAATAAAATAAGTAAGTAAAATTTAAAGACTTATAAAGACAGCGAGATGTAGTAGCTAGCACATATCCAGAACTTGGGAGGCAGAGGGAAGTAGACATCTGTGAGTTGGAGGCCAGCCTGGTCTACTTAGTGAGTTCTAAGTCAGCCAGAGCTACAAACTAGAGCCTGTCTCAAAATAAAAAGGAAAAAAAGGATTTATGTGGTGGCATCCATAGGATCAAATATTTGAATGCTTGCTAGAACTGTTTGAGAAGGATTAGGAGGTGTGGGCTTGTTGGAGGAGGTGTGGTGTAGGAGGTCCTTCTATCTATGTATTGCTTTCATTGGTTGAATAAAGAAACTGCCTTGGCCTTTTGCTAGGGCAGCACTTAAGTAGGCATAGTAGGCAGAACTGAATGCTGGGAAGAAGGTCAGAGAGAGAGCTACCATGGAGATGCCAGGTCAGACTCACTGAATCTTTCCCAGTAAGCCACAACCTCATGGTGAATATAGATGATAAGAAATGGGATAAATCGAGACGTGAGTTAGCCAGTAAGGGGCTAGAGATAATGGGCCAAGCAGTAATTTAAATTAATACAGTTTTTGTGTGATTATTTCAGGTGTAAGCTAGCCGGGACAAAAAGCAGGCCCACTCGTTCCTACAACAGAGGTGTGTCACTTATGGGTGTACTTTAACATTTTAAAACCCAAGCCAGGCCTGGTCAGTTAGTGTCTGTCTCTGTCTGTGTCTCTGGTATCTCTCTCTGTGTCTCTCTCTGGTTCTGCCTCCGACTTGAAGATAAATTGTAAACTCTAAGAGATCCAGGCCCCAGCATATCTGTGATCTGTAGCCCTAGCACAATCCCTGAGTACCCTGGCTCTCAGGCCAGAGCCAGTGAAAGAAACACACCCTGAATTTGGGACTTGCATCAGTGAAAGAAACAATTTTCCTTGAACCCAGAACCAAAGAAAAATACTCTGAGTCTGAAATCAGACTTTACCCCTAGAACCAGAGCCTGTCAAAGAAATTCATCCTGGCCCTAAAACTGGAGCCTAAAAGCTATTTTTTTAAAAAAACAAACACAGTTTGGCCCTAAAATCAGAGCCATTTCTGTCCCTGACACAAAACCAACCAATCCCTGAGTAAGGAAGTAGTAACCTCTAGACTAGAGATGACCATGACCTTTCCTAGATCTTTGCCCTGAGGGGGCAGCCAACCCCATGGCTTGGGATTTCCCTCACCCCATGAGGGGGGCAGCCATTCACAAACCTGTAGACTTGAAAATTCCTCTCACCCCATGGGGGACAGTCAATCACATTCCTGTAGGCTTGAAATTCCCTAAGCCCTCTCCTTATAAAAATCTCCTCCCCACACCACTCCAGGTCTCTCCTACTCTGCTCCTGTTGCTGCTATTACTGTCAGCACCGCTGCTGCTGCAGCTCTGGACAGACGGAGGGATCTAAGTTAACTTGCAATAAATACTCTTTGTTTTTGCATTGGATCTGGTCTTGTGGTGGTAATTCAGGGATCTGGACATTGCGCGTAATACTCTCAGCTACTGCTCCAGTGCCATGCCTGTCTGTCATCCACCACACTCCCCAACAGGATGAGCATGGACTAACCTATAAAACTGTAAGTGAGCATCCAATTAAATCCTTGGTCATGGTGTCTCCTCACAGCAATAGAACAGTAACTAAGACACTAATGAAAAGCCAGGTACAGTGGTTCAGTAATCCCAGCACTTGGGATGCTGAGGCAGGAAGATCTCTTTAAATTGAAGGTCAGCTAGAACCACAGAGTGAGACCCTGTCTCAAACAAACAAAAGCTCAATGTTGAGAAAGAGACAATACTTAATTCCACTCTATCCACTGGACAGTAGTTCCGACAGTGGTTCCAATGATGGAGAAAACCTTGTTAGCCAATTATCTTTAAGAGGTAGAGCCCAGGAAAGACATAGTTTTCTGGGACCTGAGGAAAAACCTGTGCAGCACTCAGGTGCTATCTCTCTGTGCCATTCCCGCAGGACACTGCTGTGCTTGGATTTCTCATTTCCTGTTTTGTGAGTTTTCCCCTTATAATAAATAAAAATATAATTGTTGTATCCTTTTGGCTAGCCTGGTTAGGTCAACATTCCAAGACAATACCCACAACATACAACAAAGTTCAGATGCTTAAAACCCTTATTGTTGCTGAGCGGTGGTGGCACACGTCTTTAATCCCAGCACTTGGGAGGCAGATACAGGTGGATCTCTGTGAGTTCAAGACCAGCCTGGTCTACAGAGGGAGTTCCATGACAGGCTCCAAAGCCACAGAGCTCTAGATCTTCTTGTGTCTATCTCCAAAGTACTGTAATTACAGGCCTGTACTACTATGCCCAGGTGTAAGATATCTGAAGCATACACAAGGATGTATTAAGTCATATGTAAATATATATTTCAACTATCAATACCAGTTTTCCTTTCTTCTCCTCCTCTATCTATCCTTTTCTTTTTGGATACACAGGGTATTTAACTTTTGACAATGACAGGCTGCTGTCATCTACAAATGCTGGACCTCATTCAAAGCTACGCTGGGACACGTGTTTGTAGGCTGCAGGTTAGACATGCTTTCTTTAGCATAACAGATCTATCTCCTCAAAAAATTATAACTTCCTTAGAATAAAAATAGTCAAGCTTTATTTCTTCAGTGTACTATAAAATTTATAATAATAAAATCCTTAGTTAATAATAATATGCTAATATGTGTTCACTAAATGTAACATGTGTACCTCACTAATGAAAGATATTGATAAAAGAAAAAAACTACAGGGTAGGGGTGGGAGAGAAGAGATAACTGAACCATCTGCTCAATTTTCTGTAAATCATAGCTACTTTTAAAAATTAAGTCTGCTAAATAAAAATATATGCATAAAATTCAAATGTACAAAGATTTAAAGTTTGGAAAGAGAATAAAATAATATTTAAAGATGCAAAATCTAGCCTGACAGGGCGATGTTGGCACACTCCTTTAATCCCAGCAAAGGCAGATCTCTAAGTTTGAGGCCAGCCTCAAACTCTAGGATAGTCAGAGCTATGTAGTGAGATACCACTGTCTCAAAAAAAAAAAAAAAAAAAAAAAAAAAGGACGCAAAATCTAGCTAAGAATCATTAAACTTGAGAACATTTGTTGAGTAAAGTAAGTACTTTAAAAATAGATATCAAAGTACTAATAATAGTGATGACTTCTTACAAATTTTATTTTATTTATTTACTCCATTATTCCTCAGGAGTTGAAGAGATAACTTAGTGGTTTAGAGCACTTACTGCTCTTCTAAGAACCCAGACTTGATTTCCAGCATCCCATAGGGTGACTCCCAACTATTTAATTCCAGTTCCAGAACATCAGTGCTCTCTTCTGACTTCCACATACACCAGGAATGTACATGGTACACCACTATATATGCAGAAAAATATCCATACACATAAGTATCAAGAATTTGTTTTAAAACATACTATTGATTATTAAGGGATGAAATCAGACTAAATAAATTTGAATTCGACATTAGAAAAAAATCAGAAGAGGAGCCTTTCAGACATAAGTAGATCAAGATGGTAAGTCCTCTTATTAATGACATCTACACAGTGAGTTCCCAAACAGCCAGCACTACAGAGTGAGACCCTGATTCAAAACCATAATGCTTAAGATCCACATAAGAAAGTATTATTTAGGAGTAAAAAGAAGGAATGATACATTCCACAACAATAAAATCTTGAAAACATGCTAGCTGAAAAAAGATGGTCACAAAGAATCCTGCATAATTCCATTTATGTGAAATGTCCAGAATATGCTATAGAAAAACAGAATTTAGTGATTGTCTTTGGCTGACGAGGGAGAAGAATCAAATAAAGATGGTTAAGGGCACAAGATTATGTTATATTGTAATGAAAATGTTCGAAAGTGATTGTAGGGATATATGCACAGACAACGCAGCAAATATTCTAAAAGACACTGAATTGTATATTTAATAGGTGACTGCATGATAGGTATGAATTATGACTCAATAAAGGTGTTAAAGAACAAGGCAGCAGAACAGAAAATAAAGGTGTAAATGTAGTCCTTCTGATCCCTAGAAAGTGAACAGAAAGCAAAAGATTCACAGGGACAAGCATGATGGTACGGACATTAAATATCAACACCAAGAGGCTAAGGTAGGAGGCTCACCAAGAAATCAAGACCAGTCTGGGCTATGTGATGAGCTCAATGCCTTTTTGGGTAATACAGAAAGACTCTATCACAAAAGAGAGAGAGAGAGAGAAAGAGACAGAGAGAGACAGAGAGAGAGACAGAGAGAGAGAGTCCAGACTCTGGACCTGAGCTCCTCATCTGGACCCTGATCCTCAGGTGTTTCTCATAGGTTGCCTTCTTCCACATTTCTCCTAAAATAGCATATATAAAATAGCAGTCAAATGTTATCTCATAACTATTTGTTTCTTTTGTTTGTTTTGTTTTTGTTTTTCAAGATAGGGCTTCTCTATGTAACAGCTTTGGCTGTCCTGGAACTTGCTTTGTAGACCAGGATGGCCTTGAACTCAGAGAGATCTGTTAGTCTCTGCTTCCTGAGTGCTGGAATTAAAGAATGCCATACCTGGCAATTTGTGTTTCTAATAGCTAACATATCTCAAAGTAAATCTCTTTACACAGCCAATAACAAAAGCACTCTCCCATTCCTGATGCCCCAGATGGAGGTGACCGTCTTCTCTTTATACAACAGACTCAGAGCTGGAGATAAGTCTTGACAACAGGACCAAGCAAAGCAATGGTTTAAACAGTGCTAAAAAAGTACACATGATTCAGGATAATGATAAATTAATATCCATAATAATATGAGCAGAAACAGAAGAAATACATTTTACTTCTCTACATAACATAAGAGGGGCTGCTATCAGCTCCTACCTCAACAGCCCAGAGTCAGACTAACACTACCATCTGAGCAGCACTGGGAGAAATAGGAAGAGTGGGAGACGGAGCTTTCTACTGAAATTTGAGATTTTCTCCTGCCCTCATTCATGATAGCGGGCACAGTGTGCATGCCAGTACTCTCAGCCTCAGGAAGCTGTGGCAGTAGGATATCAAGTTCAAGACCAGTCAAGGCTATAGAGCAAGACCCTGTCTCAAAAAGAAACTAAAAATCATAATAATGACAGCTTCATTATTACGGAGTGGGTTGTAGCTCACTGGTAAAGCATGTGTCTGGAAATGTAAAGCCATGGATTAGATTCTCTTACCACAACTGTAATGCCTCATACAATAAGCTCTTGCCCCTCCCTGGAAAATCTATAATGGATGAGAGATTTTCCCCATCTTTCAATATTTCAAATAAAGCAGTTCCTACCTCATTATCATCTGTCAAGGCATTGATTTGCTCCAATTTGTAGGTCCAATATCTGGCTTCCTCCTCTGGGATGTCTACAATAAAAAAGAACAGATGATATTAGCTGGTAATAAGTCAGTCATCAGCAAATAAGACTTTATTTAGACAAATGAATATAATTAGAAAGGTGGTAGTGACAGATGAATTTTAACAGTGTCTCAATTGTTGCCATGAACATTACTATTTCAGAAAGACAATATAATAAAACTACAGTTCCTGATTCTCTTTTTGACGAGGATGAAGCTAAATCTCTGAGAGGATATATATTCTATCTATGGCTGAGTTCCTCCATAAACTATGATTAAAACTGATGTTGGTATGATGCCAAAATTACGGTTTATGTAACCATACCACTTTTCACTCAGCCAGACCACTCCAGAAAAAAAAAAAAAAAAAACACTCCAAGGGATTAGAAGAAAAGCTATACTTTGGGATATAAAGATGTTTAAATTTTTATTTTGCCTTCAAAAAATTAAAAATACAGGCAGGCACAGTGGTATGCATTTCTAATTCAATATATTCAGTAAGCTAAGGAGATAAGATTACAAGTTCATGGTCAGCTTGTGGGAATATAGTTAAAATAACTAAAAGAATCTCAAAGGAATATTTGTACATCAAAGCTCATAACAACATTTAGTCACACTGGTCAAGAGTTAAAGTACCCATGTCCATAAATGATGAAATAGATAAAATAATAAACAAAACAGATAAAAAACATAAATAGATGAAAAATAAAATTACTTACATATACACAATGGAACATTATTCATCCTTTAAAAGGGAAGAATTCCAAGCTGGTTCTTAGCTCAATGGCAAACAAGGGACAGGAAAGCACCAGAAGGATGAGGCAGGAGGATCACAGTGAGTTTGAAGCCAGCTGGAAACACATAGTTAAGTTCAAAGCTGGCCTGACTACAGAAATGGCTCTGTCTCAAAACACACACACACACACACACACACACAAAAACCTTCAAGACTGTTATAATTTGTGTTTTAAGAGTATGAGGCCAAGATTACAACACACTCCTATAAGACCAACTCTTAGAATACTTACATGGGAAGATCACAAGACTGAGGCCAATTTGTCCTAACAAGTTAAGTTCTGAACCAGCCTGAGCTACATTAACCACACTGCCCCTAAAAATATTAAAATTATAAATAAAAGAGTTTGAAAGGTCATATATATGCTTATAGACTGAAGGACTATATTCTTTTTTTAATATTTATTTATTTATTATGTATACAATATTCTGTCTGTATGTATGCCTGCAGGCCAGAAGAGGGCACCAGACCCCATTACAGATGGCTGTGAGCCACCATGTGGTTGGTGGGAATTGAACTCAGGACCTTTGGAAGAGCAGACAATGCTCTTAACCTCTGAGCCATCTCTCCAGCCCTGTATATTCTTATATAGCCTACAAGAATATGAACTGGCTTGGGAAGGAGACTTAACTTTCACTTGTCAACTCTTTAAAGCATTACACAGTTGTGCGCCACATAACATATTAGTCAAGAACAAACTGCAAGCTAGACCTTAGTGATGGCGCATGCCTTCAATCCCTGCACTAGGGAGGCAGAAGCAGATGGAGATACATACCACTGGAGGCTGAGGCATGACAATTGCTCTGAGTTCAAAGTTAGTCCTGAATTTAGAGTGGTCTCAAAAATCCAAAAACTAAAAAATCAATTAAGTGTATTCTTTTTTCAGTGCTCTTTAATCTTAAATTAACAAAACCGAGTGAATATTCACTTCAAGATGGTCTTTTTTAAAGACTAAATCTAAAAGTTAGAAATTTCATGTGATTTAGTAAGTAGTAACAGAAACCTATAACAACTTGAAGAGTATACTCTTTTTTAAAGTGTTTTCTTTTCTCTCGGGGGCATTAAGACAGAGTTTCACTGTGTAGATTGGCTGTCCTGGAACTCATTCTGTAGATCATGGATAAGATCTGCCTGCCTCTGCTAATTAAAGGCTTGTGCCACCACTGCTTCACTACGTTTAGTGCTTCTTGTTTGTTGGTAGAGTCTCACTGTGTGGCCCTATCTTAAGCTTGCTGTGTAGACTAGGTTGACCTTATATTTCTTTTTTCTTTTTCAAGTTTTATTTATTTATTTTCTATATATGGTGCTCTATCTGCATGTAAGCCTTTATGCCAGGAAGAAGGCATCAGATCCCACTACAAATGACTGTGAGCCACCATGTGGCTGCTGGGAATTAAACTCAGGACCTCTGGAAGAACAGTCAGTGCTCTTAACCACTGAGCCATCTCTTCAAACCCCTGGGCTTGTATTTTTAAGGATCCTCCTAATTCCACTTACATAGCACTGGGATTATAGGCATGACCCACCAAGCTCAGATAATGTGTAATCTTTAATGAAGACCAATATACTTCACCTTGGGTTAAATGCCATGGGGCAAAGAATGGATGAATACATATGCCTCTAGAGAAAATGGCTAAGCAGACAAAACAGACATTGACAAAAACATCAGACAATCTCAATCAATATCGTAAAGAGAATTAAATCATTTTAAAATCTCATCAAAATAGACTCACCGAAAGGCAATTCAAATCTTGTATCAAGCAAAATTTTATGAGGAGTTGGGTTTTTAGTTCCACAGATCTCATCATCTTTCATTAATGTCTCTGCCTCCAGTGTAGACCACTCCCCAGGTCCTTCCTAGGAAAAAAAAGGACTAAGATTAAACTTTATTGGCTCCCTTTGTAGTTCAAGAGCCAGGTGCTTTCTTCTGAGTTCCCTTCTTCAAGAGCCTCAGAGGACCACTCACATCCAGATAATAGGGCAGAAAAACCATTACCACCACCCTCTCTGTGACTCTGCTTTCCCCTGTTGAGATGGGGACTCCGGCTGGGGTCAGCTTTCACTGTGTGTTCAGCTCTGAAGTCCTGGTAAGGACAGATTTTCCAGAGTACTAAGCTTTAAAAGTATGCATCAGTGTGAACCAATACTCAGTCTCGGGATTCTTAATGACTAAGTCACTGGACAATTGTCACTGAAAGACTTGAATAAAGCTGCTATAGAAATGAGCTGCTTCTCTGCCTAGAGGAGCAGACTTATCAAAACTCAAAGAAATATAGAAAATGAAGTCAATGCCTTCAACATCCCCACTTCCAGTGGAAGCTTGTAGTGCACAGTCAGGCTAACAGGAAAAGAACAGCTTCTTTGCAAATTTGTATTTACAGTGATATCTAAGTCAAATCTGAGATGGTGGACTGAGAGTTTGGCCTAAATATGAATAGAGACAATAAAAATACCTACCACCACATCTGGCAATTCCTTATATCCAAACTGGTCTGAAACCAGTTGCCTGGGGAGTAGCTCAGAGAAAGAAAACCCCAAAATAGTATCCAGCCAGTTGGTTTAATGGCATTCTTCCCAGGACAGTGTCTAAGATGAGGATTTCAGACCACACACACATTACTGAGACGAGACTATCTATCTGATAGTCCTGTCACAGGACACAGGGAAGAGCAGTTTAAGGACAACTTCCTAACCCTCTGGTTGAGGTCAGAAGTGCAGACAGCAAATGCCCTCTAATTAGACAAGGATCAGGTATGCATGGATAAATATTAGCTGAAGTAGAGCTAAGATGAAGGAAGGCAAAGGTGGCAACCATACTTCCAAATAGGCAACACACTGACTTACCTCATCTGACTGACGAATAGTCTTCAATGCGATCCACACGGTCCCCACCATTGTGTCCCATATCAGTCCTTTATTCCATACCTCCACACTTAGGCCCAGGTCCAGACGACTGATCTCACTAATGGGAAAAAGAAAGCCCTTTGAGGAGAGTCGGGTGACATGGAAGAAAACACTATTAATCCCTACTTTCCTATCCTTAAACACTTTTCACTACTATCTATTTTAGGAAAAAATCTAAGTATCCCTGAATGCTGCAAACACACTTTCCATTTCAAGAAACCTATAACAGTTATCCATAGTATAAGGTCATGGCTGGACATGGTGGTATATGCCTGTAATTTCAGAGTGTAGGAGGCTGAGGCCAGAGAACTACAAGTTCAAAGCCAGTCAGTGCTACATAAACTCTAGAAGGGATGGGGCAGAGGATATAAAGAGGGGTGAGAGAAAAAAGGAGAAAAATTTGTTTTTATATTTTATTGCTATTGTTTAAGACAGAGTTTCCAAAAATGTATGATTCAAGTTAAGATCTAGAGGCCTGCTATACAACATAGCACCTACAATTAACAAAAAGTTACTATGAACTTAAGTGTGTATGTATGTTCAATCTCCCTGTGCTGTATATGTAATAGGTCTAGTTTTATACAGTGATTATACCTCAACAAAAGCAGAAAAGGAAAGAAGTGAAGGAGATAAGAAAGAAGGAAGGGGGGGCTGGAGAGATGGCTCAGCGGTTAAGAGCATTGCCTGCTCTTCCAAAGGTCCTGAGTTCAATTCCCAGCAACCACATGGTGGCTCAGAACCATCTGAAATGAGGTCTGGTGCCCTCTTCTGGCCTTCAGGCATACACACAGAAAGA
>NW_026067972.1:6494213-6498235 GCF_014885135.2 Alexandromys fortis
CTGCTCTTCCAAAGGTCCTGAGTTCAATTCCCAGCAACCACATGATGGCTCACAACCATCTGTAAAGAGGTCTGGTGCCCTCTTCTGGCCTTCAGACATACACACAGACAGAACATTGTATACATAATAAATAAATAAATAAATAAATAAATAAATAAATAAATAAATAAATAAATAAATATTTTTAAAAATCCAAACAATGGATGCTCACCTTCCTAGACCTAGATGGAGCAGGGAGGACCTTGGACTTCCCACAGGGCAGGGAACCCTGACTGTTAGCAGGACTGGAGAGGGAAGGGGAGGAGGAAAAAGTAGGGAAATGGGAGAAGGGGAGGAGGTGGAGATTTTTAATAAATAAATAAATCCAAACAAACAAAAGAAAAACAAAGAAGGAAGGAGAGAATGATGTAGGGATGAAGGTACTGAAGCAGAGAGGAAGAGAAAGACCTTTGCAATATC
Organism: Alexandromys fortis; assembly: GCF_014885135.2. Classification (NCBI taxonomy): domain Eukaryota; kingdom Metazoa; phylum Chordata; class Mammalia; order Rodentia; family Cricetidae; genus Alexandromys; species Alexandromys fortis. The sequence continues at coordinate 6,494,673 of NW_026067972.1, forward strand.
CTCTGCCCTCTGGAGATGCTATCATGGTCAGACCAATGCAGCAGCACATTAAACATGAGGTTAGGTGATTTGGGCATTCCTTTCAGGCCTGCCTATATTTCTATCCCTGTGCAGCAACTTTAAATGCTTTATTGTTAACATTACCACTGCCCTAACTTAAATCTATGGAATACATACAAGGAACTTTCAGGAAGAAAAGTCTTTACAAGATTTATGAAACCACCCAGGAAGAAGAAAGGGGTTCTGAGAACACATGAATTGGTGGGAGAGCTGGGCAACAGTGCTTTTCTAATGTGTGAGGCCCTGGGTTCTATCTCAAGCAATGAAAAAGTATAAATAAAAGCAATGTCACATACACTAGAACACTGGCTTGTAGGGGCTATCACAAGCACAATCACACTGTTATGGTAGAACAAAAAAATACATATATTAGTGTTAAGAATATTCTCAAGAAAGCTTTTGTTGAACACAAGGTGATTTGAAGAAAAAGGCAAGAAAGATAAGAAACAGTTGCTACCAATATTTAAAAAAAAAAACAGACAGTCCAGAAAAACATAAGCTACTCATCACAGGAAGTGCAAAGTGTGTGCTTTAGAGAAAGCGTGGCCTCTCTGTTGTCTTATAAAAAGTTTGGTGTTGGGGCTGAAGAGATGACTGCTCTTTCCAGAGGAGCCAGGTTCAATTCCTAACACCCACATGGCACTCACAACTGTCTGTAACTCCAGTTCCAGGGTACCTGACACCCTCACCCAGACACATGCAGGCAAAACAACAATGCACATAAAATAAAAATAAATAATTTTAAAAAAAATTTGGCATGTGGAGTTTTAGTCACAGAAATCATATCAACTATGTTGCAAACATATAAGGCAAAGAAAATATATTCCTTTAACAAATACAGTAGAGTACAGAGTTCATTTACCTTTTCAATTAATATTTTCCAAGCACTTAAATGTAATTGGTACTTTGCGGGAGGACACTTAACATCAAACCCAGTTCTTAACTCCAAAAACTCTTCCAAGGTATCTGGAGAAGTGTCTATAAGCCATACTAGGTAATTAACCCAGTCACTAACTTAGGCTGTTCACAGTGGGGGAACTGGGCTTTTAGGCTAATAAAAGTACACACAACAACTGTAAATCTATCTGAAGTGTCTTTCATTTATATCTAAAAATGAAACATTTCTTGGGATACATAAATATAGTCCCAATGCAACTCCTAAATTGCATTTCAAGCTGCCAGATAAAATAAATACTCCATAATCCTTAACAGCCTGACATGGACAGATAAAGAAAATCTATTCCTCACAGATTTCTCTTCTATGAGGAGTCTCTCCTCTCATGTATGTGTATGCACAGAACATACAAGCAAGAAGTTAGAACTCTATGTATATCCCCAGAGCCCAGAGGAAATTTGTTTTCCTTGTTAATTAACACAACCAAGGGTATACAGGCACATGTGTATACAAGATTCAGAGTCAGGAACATTCACACCAATAAGTGAAGATGCCCTCTTTAAATAATGAATCTGAAGGCTGGAGCATATAACTTGGTAGTAGAGTGCTTGCCTAGAATGCATAAGGCTCTAGGTTTGATCCTCAAATAATTATAAAAAAAGAATAATTATAAGAAGTGACCAATCTAGTGCTGCAAATAAAATACAGACTATTAAATATAAATAACATGATCTGGGTATGATGAGGCATGTTTATTATTCTAGAACTTAGTGACTGAGGCAGAAGGGTTTCTGCAACTTAGAAGTCATTCTCCTTGTACTGAGTTCCAGGTAACCCTAAGCTACAATGTCTTAAAATGCACAAACACATACATGCATACAGTGTGCGCGTGCACACACACAGACACAAACACACAAACACACACACATGAAGCCAATCATGTGGCCTCACAAAGGCTAGAAATTCAAGGTCATGCTCAGCAATGTACTGAACTTGAGGCTAACCTGAGCTATGTTAGCCTTTATTGTAAAACCACAACAAATAAAATAATAATATTGTATAAAATATTGTGAGAAATACCAAAATCTATACCAATTAGATACAAAATATATTGAGGAGGAAAAGGCTAAAAAAAACCCACAAAGAATGAAAAAGGCAAGCAGATGAGAATGGAGCTGCTAGCAACCAAAGGACACAATAGAAGGAATAAGGAATGAGAGAAAGAAAGAAAATAGCTAATAAAGTCTATGTGTAAAAGTGAAAAAAGCAAAATTCACACAACGTCTCAATATAGGAAACAGACAAAAATTCACACAAATCACAGCAAGGTTGAAAGAAAATTCTTTGGGCAATTGGAAAACAAACACGCACAAATACAGCTAGCTATATTGAGGGAGACCACAGAAGAGCAGAATTTTTCACACAGTGGGAAGAGTTCTAATGGAGGGATTGTTACAGGACTCAAGTCAGGAAAGAACAGGAAGGCTAGACTGGCATACCACACTATGGTACAGTTACTAGGGGAAGAGGCTTGTATAAGCCATAGTAGTTGACTCTAGGTATTGCTTGTGTAAAAAAGTACATGAGGCTTACCTATCACCTTGTTCATTAAAATAGGAGCAGTATAAAGAGAGAATCTTCATCTCCTAAGGCAGCTGCTTAGATCCTGGGATGCTACACCACATGGTGGCCACGTAATTGAACTGAGAGGTCACAGAAAATGTGCAAATAGTCAAAGTTCCCAAACACACGGTGCCCAACCATTAACTCAACATCCAAAGTGCAATGGACTGAACCTGAGGTGTTTCCAGCAGTGCTGGCCTGTGCTGCACCACTTGATGTCACTGCAACTCTATACTGTGCGCACCACACAATGCCAAAGAACGGTCCTGAAACAGCGTGCCTCTGATTCAAGACTACTGTTTTCTCTGGACTGTACTCTTTTATTATATTATACATACAAAGATTTTCTCTTATAGACTCATATGGATTAATTATGTCATCCTTCTGCATAGAAACATAAGAGTTTTATCTTTGCACTGTCTAACGCTAACATGTTTTACCTTGAGGATTGCTGTTTCTTAAGAAGAGTTTTATAAAAAGTAAACAGGCACATCCATCTCGTTTGTATACAGCCTGCTTTAATTTGTTTAAAAGTGAGCTGGGCAGCTGGGCAGTGGTGGCGCACGCCTTTAATCCCAGCACTTGGGAGGCAGTGGCAGGCGGATCTCTGTGAGTTCGAGACCAGCCTGGTCTACAAGAGCTAGTTCCAGGACAGGCTCCAAAACCACAGAGAAACCCTGTCTCGAAAAAAAAATTGTTTAAAAGTAAAATTTCCTTTATTTTCCTTTAAAACGATGGGGGAAACCACAGAGACCGCTGACCCAAGCTAGTGGGAGATCAGGGACTGACAGCTGGGGAACCTGCATGGGACTGCACCAGGCCCTCTAAATATAGGTGAACAGTTATGTGGCTCGATCTGTTGGAGGGGGGTGCCTGGCAATGGCACCAAGATTTATCCCAGGTGCATGAACTAGCTTTTCAGAGCCCATTTCCTATGATGCCTTGATGCAGGGGTGAGGGAGGAGACGGGGGGGGGGGGGGGGGG
>NW_026067972.1:6498724-6514621 GCF_014885135.2 Alexandromys fortis
AAAAAAAATTGCCAGGCTGTGGTGGAACACACCTTTAATCCCAACACTCAGGAGGCAGAGGCAAGCTAATCTCTGAGGCCAGCCTGGTCTACAAGAGCTAGTTCCAGGACAGGCTCCAAAGCTACAGAGAAACCCTGTCTTGGGAAAAAAATTTTTTTTCAATTCTGAAAATTGTACCTAAGCTACATCCCTAATCCAAAAAAAAACTTTTTGGGGGGATATGAAGTGCTAGGGATGTAATCCAAGGTATCCAACATGCTAAGCAAATACTTTATCAGCTGAGTCACATCCCCAGCCCTAAAAAGTTAAATTTATTTATTATTGTAAATGTCTGTTCCATATACCTATTTTATATACCTATATACATAAAGTCAAATAATTATTTTTAAGGAGAAAATATGTCAAGAGTAGAAACAGTTTGAGAACTGTGCTCTAAAGAAATTATTTAGGAGCTGGGAAGTGGTGGTACACGCCTTTAATTCCAGCATTAAGGAGGCAGAGGCAGGCAGATCTCTATGAGTTCAAGGCCATCCTGGTCTACAAAGAAAGTTCCAGGACAGCCAGGACTGTTATATAGAGAAACCATGTCTCTAAAAACCAAAAGAAGGAAGGAAGGAAGGAAGGAAGGAAGGAAGGAAGGAAGGAAGGAAGGAAGGAAGGAAGGGAAATGATTTAACTATACACACAGTCTCGAACACACATGACCACCTTAGCCTCTGAGAACCAAAGACAAAGTTACATTTGACATTATGCTAAGTGTACTACTGTACAGCATCTGAATTGACCAGTGAGAAGTCTGAGCAGGCAGTATCCACTAAATTACTCACTAAATTACTCATATTCATCATTCATCTGCAAGAATAAAATACAAATCAATGAGAGAAAAAAACTGCAATGTGTCTTGCCTACTACCACAAGCCTCACTTGCTCCTATAACAGATTTTTAAACAATCCATAGCACTGCTGGCACATTAATACACCGCTGGCACACACAGACGCATTTACTGTTTTATCTGATATCCCTGACATGGCATTCCCATGTCATCCCAGAAAAACACTTAGGCATAGTGCTTACAACATGAAATCTTGTTCCCAGGAGGGCTGATCACCACGAACGGCTACAGTTGTGCTCTTCACATTCTGGACTTTCAGGGTCACGTATGTGTTAAATTTATCTTTGAAAAATTGCAAAACAAAGATGTTAATAGTATTCAGAGTACTAAGTTCACAGATCCGTTAAATTAAGTGATATCAGAAGCTGCAGAAATATTCAAAAACATTAGCTGCTCTTCAAGACGAAGAGTTCCTGGCATTCTGACACCCTCTTCTGGCTTTCATAGGCACCAGACACACATGTTAGGCGAAGGTCAGAAATGACTTCCAAAAGTTATCCTCTAACCTCCACACACATGCTGCACCATGAAAAAAAAAGAAAATTAAATTAATAAAAATTAAAAATTTTAAGCTTCCAGAGCTGGGGATATACTTTGAGGTAGAGAGTGTGCTTAACTCAAACAAAATACAGCAAAACAATTGCCAACACCAAAACATCATTTTTTCTTTAAATTTTTTTTTAACTAAGAACCATATTCAAGGGCTGGAGACATAGTTCCGTGCTTTAAGAGCACTTGCTGCTCTTCCAGAGGTCCTGAGTTCAATTCCTAGCAACTCACATGGTGGCTCACAACCATCTATAGTAGGATCTGATGCTCTCTTCTGGCATAAAGATCACTATTACACATAAATAAATCTTTGAAAAAAAGAACCATTTTCAGCAATAACAAATATTTTAAAAATACATAGCTGTGAACCACTGACTATATTTTTAGACATTAGCATTAATATATTTACAAAACTGGACAGCCATAAATACACAGTAACTTGCATTTTTTATAACATCAAGACACTAAAAAAAATAAATATTTCTCCATAGGGGCCTTGGGTACAATCTACAACAAAATCTGCAAAGTACTTTAAAAGAAAATGCCTGGGGGCTGGAGAGATGGCTCAGAGGTTAAGAGCACTGGCTGCTCTTCCAGAGGAGAATTCATCCTGAATTCAATTCCCAAGGTGGCTCACAGCCATGAGTAATGAGCTCTAGTGCCCTCTTCTGGCGAGCAGGTGTACATGCAGGGAGAACACTATAATAAATATTTTAAAAAGAAAATGTCTGATATACACAAATGTAAAAGGATTTTCATGATGTATCACTGAGAAAACCAAAAATGTTTCACACAGATGGTTGTGTGATCCATTTATTTATTTTTTTTAAAGATATTTATTTATAATACATACATTCTGTCTGTGTGTATGCCTGCTAGCCAGATGAGGGCACCAGACCTCATTACAGGTGGTTGTGAGCCACCATGTGGTTGCTGACAATTGAACTCAGGACCTTTAGAAGGGCAGGCAGTGCTCTTAACCTCTGAGCCATCTCTCCAGCCCCTGTGTGATCCATTTATATGTTGTGTGATATTTTGTGTTCTGACAAAGCTTGCCTGGAGATCAGAGGGCAGAGCTAGCCACCAGTTAACCATAGAGGCTAGGCAACGGTGGCAAACACCTTTAATCCTAGAGCTTGGGAGGAAGAAGCAGGAAGATCAGGAGTTCAAAGCCACTCTGGGCTATGCAAGATTGAACCAGTTTTTAAAAGAAATAGAGGCAGGCAGTAGTGGCTCACACCTTTGCTCCCAGCACTTGGGAGGTGGAGACAGGAATATAAGGCGGGTAGAGATCTTTGGCCATTCAGTCTGAGGATTCGATTCATAGAAACAAGATCTCCCCCATTCATTTTGAGATTTCATAGAGATAAAAAGTCTCTAGCAGCTGGCTGCTCTGCTTCTCTGATCTTTCAGCTTTCACCCCCGATATCTGATTCTGGGTTTAATTAATTAGGATCATGCTTCATTTATGTTTACAAGAATACATATAAAAAAGATCTGGAAAGGTGAAAAAAAAACTTCTAAATAATTGCTTTAGAGGAGTATAATTGGGTTGGAAAGAGAGAAAAGGGTACACTTTTCATTAATAAACACAGGTAAAACAATAAAAATACAGGAAAAAATGCTTTACAGCAATGAATTAATAATTTCATAAATTAACATAGTGAATGAAACCAATGAATTTAAGTAGTAAACTAAATGAAATCATTATTGTTTTCTGAGACAAGGTCTCTTTATATAGCCTAGGCTGACTGGACATGCGATCCTCCTGCACCAGTCTCCCAAGTACAGGATTATAGAAACGGCATTGTGTCCAATTTATAATTAATTATCTTTTTTAAGAATGCTTTTCAGATGGCTCAGCAGGGAGAGGTGCCTGATATGAAGCCGAAACAACCTGACTTCATTCTCTGGAAAATACATGGTAGAAGCAGAAAATGGAATCCCCAAAGAAGTACTCAGAGGTCATCAGACTTTTTTCACAGAGAGGGCTTTGTCCCTGAGCCATCCTGCTGGTCTATGGTTTTGGCTTTGTTTTTTTAAGCTTGCTCTAAAGGAGGCTGTGATGTTAAGTTGGGAGGTCACCCCAGCCCCACCTCCATCCATCCATCCCAGCCCCCTAGCCTGGGAGATGCCTTGGTCTGAACTGCAAATCCCAGCATGCCAGGTCCCGACCCCTCCCCGGGGGAAGGCCCCCGGGGTGCCCAAGGAGGAACACGTGGTCCCGGGTTTTGCATGTGCTCCTCGGTTTTCTGTCTCCCTCCCCTGCCATGCTCTCGGCCACCCGAGAGTGCTGCATTTATTAAAACATGGGAATTTTAATTTGGTTTCATTTGGCCTGATTGGATTTCTGTGCACCGGCGGAGAGGATTGTTCTTAACACAGACAGATGGTTCAGTAGTTAAGAGCACTAGCTGCTCTTGCAGAACACCTGGGTTCAAATCCCAGTCCCCACATGGAAGTTTACAACCACCCCATAATTCTAGTTCCAGGGGATATGACATGCTTTTCTGGCCTCCTTGGGGTCCTGCATACACACACACACACACACACACACACACACACACACACACACACACACGGTGGAGGAGGGAGGGAGGGAGACTGCTTTATATCACAGCAACCATAAAAGGAAACAATAATGGAGGGGTAGACTTACCTGGTGAACCCTGGAATTTGGCTCTTTTAACTGAAAGAAAACAAAAGAGGCAGAATTAGGAAGTTAAGTCTAATTATTGGGAAAAGAAGCTGAACATTTGATCAAAGACCTTCTCAAAAGTATTCAGCCCAACCTCATACCCAAAGGGAAAAAAACCTCCATTCCCACCTCCTGACAAGGTGATAGAGAAATCCAAATGGTAGGGGATCAGTTTTATGCTAGATGTCTTTGTAAACTTTAAGTTACAGGTCTAGAGAGATGCCTCAATGGTTAAGAGCACTGGCTGCTCTTCCAGAGGTCCTGAGTTTAATTCCCAGCAACTACATGGTGGCTCACAACCATCTATAGTGGGATCTGATGTCCTCTTCTGGCATAAAGTCAATATAGCTGTCATATACATAAATAAATAAATCTTTTTAAAAAATGTTTTAAGTTATAAATATTCTTTATTTAAAAAGCAATCATCAGGCTGGAAGTAAGCACTTACCTTGAATGTGTGAGGCCCTGAATTCTATCCTTAGCCAAACAAAAAAAGATAAGAAATAAACTCTAAAAGGAAAAGTTCTTCCAGTTGATTCTCAACAAAACAAGAGATTAGGGAAAATATAGATGATAGCTTTTCCAACAAGAGTGATAAGTTACTTCTAAGAACAAGCAGATATCAAGAGGGGCTCCTTTCCAAAATCACACAGAACTGCTTCAAAAAAAAAAAAAAAGAAAGAAAAGAAAGAAAGAAAAAGAAGAATCCTAGAGCCAGAGCAGCACATGAAACTCCTGGGGGAAACTAAGCACTATACATGTAAGGAAACCGCTACAGCTGGACTAATGGTTCGAGTCTGGAATCCTAGCCCTCGGGAACCTGAGTCAGGAGAACTGCTGCACGTTCAAGGCCAGCCTGGGCTACAGAGTGAGAAAGCAGCAAAATCAATCCATAAAGATTAAGGATAAGTGCCGGGGGGTGGGGGTGGGGGTGAGGGTGGGGGTATTGTTGTAGCAAAGTGCCTAGAAAGTATATAAGTATATAAGGTTTGATTTGCTTCTCTACCTTCTGCATTACAAATGAAAGCTTCCAGTAATTGGCATCTACCTCACTGAATACTTCCAAGAGATGAGTCACTTAGCAACTCACAAGGCCATCAAATCTCCATTTCTTTCAGTCAGTACTTATTATTAAAATCTATTTCTTTTTATTGATCCAAAATATGCCTTCTGTAGTCTCACATAAATCCAGCTCTTCTTCCCAAATATTCTTTTTCATAAATGTTTTTTTTTATTTTTTTTCTTTTTCATAAATGTTAAGAAAATAGAGCAGGTCCTGCAGAGCACGCCTTTAATCCCAGCACTTGGAAGGCAGATGCTAGTGGATGAGTTTAAAGTCAGCCTGGACTGCATAATGAGTTCCAGAGCCACATAGTGAAACCCTGTCTTTAAAAATTAAGAGAAAGAGAGGGGAGAGAGGGATTTAGTGAGGGAGAGAGAATACATTTCAGCTGGGCTTGTTAGTGCTTGTTTGTAATCCTAGCACTTAAAAAGTAGAGGCAGTTCAATGCATGGGCACAGGAAATCACTTCCTCAATATAACACCAGTAGCACAGACACTGAGAGCAACAATAAATAAACGGGGCCTCCTGAAACTGAGAAGCTTCTGTAAAGCAAAGGACACAGTCAATAAGACAAAAAGGCAGCCTACTGAATGGGAAAAAAAAATCTTCACCAACCCTACATCAGAGAGAGGACTGATCTCCAAAATATATAAAGAACTCAAGAAATTAGACATCAAAATTCCAAGTAACTCAATTAAAAATGGAGTACAGATCTAAACAGAGAATTCTCAACAGAAGAATCTAAAATGGCTGAAAGACACTTAAGGAAATGCTCAGCATCCTTAGAGAAATGCAAATCAAAACAACTCTGAGCTACCATCTTACACCTGTTAGAATGGCTAAGATCAAAAACACAAATGATAGCTTATGCTGGAGAGGATGCAGAGTAAGGGAAACACTCCTCCATTGCTGATGGAAATGCCAACTTGTACAGCCACTCTGGAAATCAGTATGGCGGTTTCTCAGAAAATTGGGTCAACCCACCTCAGGACCAAGCAATACCACTCTTGGGCATATACCCAGGGTGTTCAACCATCCAGCAACTGATGGAAGCAGATGCAGAGATCCACAGCAGAGCACTGGGCTCATGAACTCCCAAAGTCCGATTGAAGAGTGGGAGGAGTGAGAATACAAGCAAAGAGGTCAAGACCATGATGGGGATACCTACTGAATCAGCTTACCTGAGCTAATGGAAGCCTATCAACTCTGATCTGACACTTAGGGAAGCAGCATAAGACCAAACTAGGTCCACTGAATGTGGTGGGTGACAGTTGTGTGGCTGGGGCAGACTGTGGGGTCACTGGCAGTGAGACCAGGATTTATCCCTACTGCTTGTTCTAACTTTTTGGAACCCATTCTCTCTGGAGGGATACCTTGCTACGCCTAGATATCGTGGGGAGGGCCTTCATCCTGCCTCAAAGCAATGTGCTAGACTGTCGCAGGAGGTCCTTCCGCTCCTCCAACCAATAGCTGCTGAGATACCAGCCCATTGGGGCGTGGTCTCTCTCCCTTTAAAAAAGTGGCTACTTCCCTCCACTCGCTCTCTCTTCACTTCCTGCTCCGCTGGTGACTAGACTCCCTTCCTGGTTGCGCAGAGGGCTGTTGTCTGGGACAGTGATCTGTAAGTTTTTTCCTCTTTAAATAAATACCACCCTATTAATCATAATTCCAAACTGGCGTGGCATTGTTTGTGACTTACGCCTTCACTAGACTACTTTGTTGACTCCCCATGGCAAGCCTTATCCTCTGAGGAGTGGATGAGGGGTGGAATGGGGGAGAGAGGGAGGAGGGGAGGGGAGGGAGTGGATTTAACATGTAAAATGAAAAAAGATAGTTTCTTTTTAAATAAATTTTAAAAAAAAGCAGAAGCAGGAAGAACAGAAGTTCGAAGTTAACCTCAGCTACACAAAACTCTCATAAACTCAAACAGGACTCAAGAGACAGCCAAGTGAATGGTGCTTATTTCCATGTCTGACCACTTGAGTTTGATTCCCAGGACCCATAATGGTAAAAGAGAACACCAATTCCCCAAAACTGTTCCCTAATCTTCACATGCACACTTTGACATGCACATACACACACACCAAATACATAAAAATAAAGTTTTTTAAATGTTTTATAAAAGCCAGACAGTAGTGGCACACACATATAATCCCAGCAGCACTGGGAAGGCAAAGGCAGGTAGGTATATCTTTGAGATCTAGGCTAGCCTGGTCTACAGAGTGACGGCTACACAAAGAAAACTTGTCTCAAAAAACAAAAACGAAACAACAAAAAACTGCTTAATAAAAATAATCTATTTTAATATTTATCATTGTCCTATCAATACCTATGAAAACTAAATAAAATCAACATAAATGAAAACTACAAACATAATTTAAAACATAGTTAAAATTTTTAAAAATTAGCTGGTTGGGCTGGTCAATGCCTATAATCCCATTGCTTGGTAGGAAGAGACAGAAGGATCTATGTAAGTTGGAAGTCATATAATGACTTCTAAATATTAGAAGAACTACTTAGTAAAATCCTTAAAGAGATGGCTCATCAAATAAGATCACTTGATGCTATTGCAGAAGACTTGGATTCAATTCCCAGCCCCCACATGGTGGCTCACAACCTTGTGTAACTCCATTACAGGAGATTCCGCATCCTCTCCTGGTCTCCTTGGGCACCAAGGATACACATGGTGCACATACATACATGCAAGCAGAACACTTGTACACATAAAATTAAATAATAAAAAAGCTCCTTTCTTAAAAAGGGAGAGAATTAAAATAACATTACATGAAATGGAAATTATCTCATTATAATAAATAGTTATGGAAGATTATTATGTCTAATAATTCATCCCTGAAAACTAACACTACAGCTTTTAAGGCAGGAGACTGAGAAGAGAGAGATCAGAAAAAGCGGGGAAATGGATCCAACAATGTGTATGCTGTAATCCTGGCACTTGGGAGGATAAGATAGGAGGCCCACAATGTCAAACCCTCAATTATATAAGACCTTGTCTCATAAAGTAAAAAAATAAAAATAAAAATTGCTGGGCACAGTAGTGCACACCTTTGATCCCAGCACTAAAGAGGTAGAGGCAATCAGATATCTAAATTCTAGGCCAGTCAGGGTCACACAACGAGATCATGTCCACTCAGATGTGAGGCTATCACCGTTTTAGTTTTTGGGGTTTTAGTTTTTGCTTTTTTTTTTTTTTTCAAGACAGGATCTCACTATGTAGCCCTGGTTGTCCTAGAACTCGCTATGTAGACCAGTTTGGCCCTGAATTCAGAGATCTACCTGCCTCTGCCTACTGGGAGCTGGGATTAAAGGTGTGTGCCACTCCATCTGACTCATAGTTTTAGCTCTTAAATCCTAACATTAGATCTAGATGGGACAGCACAAGCTTTAATCCCAGCATTTGGGAGGTGAGGGCAGCAAGAGTTTAAGGACAATCTTTGAGTTAAATAGTGAGCTTCAGGTCAACCTACACTATAAGACCTATACTATTTTGTTTTCAAAAAACAAAATCTTCATGCTGTTCATGTGTAAAGATAGGTCCATATTACTTTCAACATAAGATTTTCATTGTTGTTTCTCTTAGGGTTTTTTTTTTTGTTTTGTTTGTCTATTTTTTGTTGTTGTAATTATTTGGGGGGGGGGGGTAGGTTAAGATATATCTCACTATGGAGCCCTGGTTGGTATGGAATTTGCTCTACAAACCAGGCTGGTCTTGATTTCATAGAGATCTGCCTACCTCTACCTCCCAAATGCTGGGATTAAAGTCATGTACCACCAGGCCTGGTTTCAACATTTTTTAAAAAGATTTATTTATTATGTATACAGTGTTCTGTCTGCATGTATACCTGCATGACAAAAGAGGGCATCAGATCTCATTATATATGGTTGTGAGCCACCATGTAGTTGCTGGGACTTGAACTCAGGATCTCTGGAACACTGGTCAATGCTCTTAACCTTCAGGTCAACCATCCAGGCCCTGGTGTCAACAATTTTAAAACAATGAATAAACTGGGCATGGTGATGAAGGGCTCTAATCCCAGTACTTGAGAGATGGAGGCAATAAAGTCAGAAGTTAAAGGTCATCCTCAACTACATAGCAAATGTGAGTCCAGCCTTGGCTAAATAAGACTGTCTCAAAAACAAACTAACAAAATCCATTAAATATATTATAGTTAAATAAAAATACAGTCAGAGATAAGCATGGTAGCACATACTGCTAATTCCTGCAGTTGAGAAACAGAGGCAGGAGGACCAAGAGTTCAAAGGCAACCTCAGGTACATTGCAAATTCAAGACTAGACCTTGCTTCAAAACTAACCAAACAAATAAATGAATAGATAGACAGACAAAGTAGAATGTATAGATAGAAAAAAAAGTATATGTCTCAACCTCAATGTTATCAAACAACCTATTAAACAAATTTACTATCTATGAAGCCAATTTAAAATTAAAATTGTTTTCTAAATCAAAGCTACTAAGGACTCTAACACAAAATCCATCATTGATGCTATGAATATGTTTTATTACCATTGGTTAATAAAGAAGCTGCTTCGGCCTATAGCAGGACAGAATATAGCCAGGCTGGAAGTGATACAGAGAGAGAGAGAGAGAAAGGCGGAGTCAATGGAGATGCCACGTAGCTGCTGGAGACAGACGCCAGATCCTTACCAGTAAGCCACAGCCTCATGCCAATACACAGATTAATAGAAATGGGTTAATTTAAGATGTAAGAGTTAGTTAATAAGAAGCCTGATCTAATAGGTCAAGCAGTGTTGCAATTAGTATAGCTTCTGTATGATTATTCGGGTCTGAGTAGTTGGGAAACAAGCGAGCTGTCTCTGTTTACACCACTACTGTTTATTAAAAAAAAAAAAAGCAGAAATGATGGGGAAATAACAATCATTACAGAACACTGAGGTTCTTAAAGACTACAGCTGATATGAAAACCCTGAAGTCAGCTAAAGACAGACCCAGACAGAGCCCATTTCCCCAAGCTTTTCACAAATAAAGGCAGAGAGAGAGAGAGAGAGAGAGAGAGAGAGAGAGAGAGAGAGAGAGAGAGAGAAGAGAAGAGAAGAGAACCAAATCTACTACAGGTTCTCTTAAGATTACAGGAGATAATCCTATTCACACTGACTCACAAGCAGTGACCTAGTTCTCTAGGCACACGGACACTAACCTGCCTGGTCAAGCCTGACCTCTCAGGAAACAATTTCCAAAGCCATATGGGATTTGGTATCTTGTTTGTTACCCTCCTGCTTCAGAACTCAGCATTAAAGTCTATCACTTAAGTGCAGTAACTACCATTTTCTTTTTATTTGAAAGGTAACATCTTTTAAAACAGAAATTACATGTATTCCTACTACCTTATTATCAATCTCTGGTGAACATCAAACATTTATAATGATCAATTTGCATAGTATGTTTTATTGACTTTCACATCTGTCAAATATTTGAATATAAAAGACGCATTACAACACTTGTCAACCAACTGACCACAGGGACTGACAAAACCATACATACAGACTGGTTGGCATGATGTCCTTTTCCTCACCTCTCCCTTATTAACTATTAAAACTGAATACTTAGGGCTGAAAAGATGGTTCAGTCAGTAAACTGCTTGTCATGCAAGCATGAGCACCTGAATTTGATCCCCAAAATCAGAGAGAGAGAGAGAGAGAGCGCACTGGTTAGGCAACTAAGAGATCATACTACTCTTACAGAGTAAGGAGATCTTACAGGATCTGAGTTCAGCCCCTAGCACCTATGGTCAGGAGGCTATAGCTACTAGGAGATTCAATGACCTTTTCTTGGCCTCCAGACACTTACACATAGGCAAACCTTCTCTCAAAAAACCTAAGTAAATAAATAAAAGCCCTAAGTGATTAGGTTAGCAGATGACCATTTATGATATAATTTATTGCATTTATTTATTTTGTGTGCATGCACACATACCACAACAGATGTGTAGAAGTCAGAGGACAACCTACAGGAGTTGATTCTCTCCATCATGTGGGTCTCTGGTATCTAACTCAGGCTGTTAGACTTGGTAGAGAGTACCTTTGCCCACCATCTCATGGCCCTTACAGGGTATTTTTAATTCCTGTTACTCTAGTAGGAAGTGCTGATCAGATGCAGAGATCCACAGCTAAGCACTGGGCTGAGCTCCCAGAGTCCAGTCGGAAGAGAGGGAGGAGGGATTCTATGAACAAAGGGGTCAAGATAAAGACAGGGAAATGTATGTTGTTTTGCTCTTTTGGTTTTTTGGGGAGCCCGCCACTCAGCTCCCAAATAAATCATACACGGAGGCTTATTCTTAGTTGAAAATGCCCAGCCCTAACTTGGTTTGTTTCTTGACAGTTTTTCTTAAATTATCCTGACTACCTTTTGGTTCTGGGCTTCTATCTTTCTCTATTTCAGTATACCTTTCTTTCCTTCCTACTCCTCAACTGGCTGGGTGGCTGGCCCCTGATGGCCTCTGCTCCTTGTTTTCTCTCTTTCTCAAATTTTTCCTTCTATTTATACTGTCTGCCAGTCCTGCCTCGCTCCTGGCCACTCACTCATCTCCTTATTAGGACCATCAGGTGTTTTAGACAGGCACAGTAACACAGCTTCAGAGTTAAACAAATACAGCATAAACAAGTCACACACCTGAAAATAATATTCCCCAACAGAGACACCTACAGAAACAGCTGACCTGAGCTAGTGGGAGCTCACTGATACTTGACTGATAGTTTGGGAATCTACATAGGCTCAAACTAAGCCTTCTGAAGGTAGGTGACAGTTCTGTGGCTTGGGCAGTCTGTAGGGTCACTAGTAGTTGGATTTATCCCAGGGCTTTTTGGAGCCCATTCCCTATGGAGAGATACCTTGCTCAGCCTTGATACAGGGGAAGGGGCTTGGTCAAGCCTCAACTTGATACACCAGATTTTGTTGACTCCTCCTCATGGGAGGTCTTACCCTTTCTAAAGAGTGGAAGGAGGGTTGGGTGGGGGAAGGTGTGGGGAGGGAGCAGGAGGAGGGAAAGAAGGTGGAACTGTGGTTGGTATGTAAAATGGAAAAAAAAACTTTTAAATAATTTTTTTAAAATGGGAAGTACTGATCAAATTTACTTCTAGAAGTATTCCTTCTGGTAAGTAATGCTACTGATTATGTTATTGTATTCTGATTTTGCACATTTCCATACATTTAAGCATTGTCATTTTATGTCATTTGTATTTTGATGCCTTCTCTCATTAGTTCTCATGACATAAAGTTTAATCTTCTAACAAAAATTATGTATAATTTTTAACAATTCTTAAAAAAATAGTGAGGAGCCAGGTGGTGGTGGCACACACCTTTAATCCCAGCACTTGGGTGGCAGAGGCAAGCAGATCTCTGTGAGTTTGAGACCAGGCTGGTCTACCAAGTGAGTTCCAGGACAGAATAAAAAATGGTGGGGAAGGGGACACACGTCCATTGATAGAGTGCTGCCTAATATGCATGAAGTCCTGGGTGTGGTCCTCAGCACCAAATAAACCAGATGTGGTGGTCCATACCTATAATTGCAGCACTTAGGAAGTGGAGGTAGGAAAATTAAGGTCCTTCTTGGCTATATAGTGAGTTTGAGAGACTGGGCTACAGGAGATCCTACATCAAAAAAGAAGAAAAGAAATTGGTAATATGGCTTAGTGTGGTGGCATGTGTCTGTAATCCCAACACTTAGAGGAAACTGAGGCAAGAAGACCTCAGGTTCAAGAACAGCCTGTAAATAGGTCAGGTTGTGGTGACACATGTCTTTAATCCCAGCACTCAGGAGGCAGAGGCCAGCCTGCTCTACTAAGCTAGTTAAAACCCTGTCTTGAAAAAAAACAAAAAAAAAGTAACAATAAACAAATAAAAATGAGAAATATATACTGGGAAGCCACTGAGTTTGATTTGCATTTTTAGAAGATATCTCTACTTGTCTACTGTGTTGAAATGCACTTACAGGTACACAAACTATTTTTAAAAAAAAAATGATAACACTGAAAACCTGTTGAAGTAGTCCAGATGAGGAATGATGGTGGCTTGTGCCAATATAATAGAAGTAAAGATGATTTTTTAAAAAAGGATGAGAAAATAAAGTAGGTAAATAATTAAGAATTAATCTATGAATCCCAACACTAGGAAATCAAGGTAAGCCTCATCTACCTAGCAAGTTTTAGAACAGCCAGATTAGAGACCCTGTCTCAACAAAGACAGAACCATTAGTTTATGAAGCCAAGACAAACCTGTTGAACGTTAGTAGTCTCAAATACAAAGCCGCTTTTGTATTTTGCATACATTCCTTCAGTATTTATAGAATATCTACTGTTAAATACCGTATCACATAACACAAGGAGAAAAATCAAGATACTGGGATGGCATCAGGTAAAGGCATTTGCTTAACTCTCAGAATCTACTTGCCTCTACCCCAAGTGATGGGAAAAAGGCTTGCGCCACCACACCCAGATTTTGTATACTTTGTTGTTGCTGCTGTTGTGGTTTTGTTTGAAACAAGACATCATTATGTAGACCAGGTAGCTGGTTCATGACAACTCAAACTCCTAAGTGTTAATTAGGATTACAGGCATATGCTGCCACACGAGCTTCTCTGTACTCTTGCCAAAATAGAACCAATAATGGTTTCTACTTAGAAACTTTCTGTGACCTAACAAATAAAAAGTGTGGCTAACTAGTTAGGCCTGGATTTACTCTAAAATTGAAATATAAAACAAGGGTGCTTTAGTGATAGCACATGCCTGTGATCTCAGCACTTAGGAGGTAGAGGTAGGAGGATCAGTCATATTCACCTACAAAGGAAGTTTGAGGCCATCCTGAGTTACATGAGACCCTGTCTTAAAAGAGTGTGCATTGGGAGGCAGGGGAGATACGCTTCCTCTGGTCTCCACTTTGAACTCTAGAAAAAAATATAAAAAAATAATAAATAAAAATAAAGGATCAGACCAGAAGCCATATCTTAAAATAAGGAGAGTATATTAACCTGAATAAACTACTGAATGTATTACTACTGAACACCAAGCACAGAAAAAGGTATCGAGAGAGAGAGAGAGAGAGAGAATAAAAGTATTCAAGGCAAAAGAAAAGGGTAAGATAGATGGAAAGAACTTAAAATATTCTCATCATGAGGCTGGAGAGATGGTCTAGTGGTTAGAGCACTGGCTGCTCTACCAGAGGATGAGTTTGATTCCCATCACCCATTTCAGTCCCAGGAAATCCAACACCCTCTTCTGGCCTCTGAGGGTACTGCATGAACATGGTGCACAGACAAACATGCATCAAAACAGCTACACACACAACATTTTTTAAAAATTAAAATTGAGCTGTATGTGGTGGCACATGTCTTTTATCCCAGCACTCAGGAGGTGGAGGCATAGGCGGGTGGATTTCTATGAGTTCAAAACAGTGAGTTCCAGGACAGTCCAGACTGTTTCAAACTTAAGAAAAGAAAAAAAAAAAAAAAAAAACTCATGAGGCTGGGGTGTGTCACTCAGTGGCAAAGCATTTGCCCAGCATGTGCAAAGTCATAAGTTCAATTCTCAATACCCCATACACACACTAAATACATACATACATATAAGTCCACATTAAAAAGTTTTTAGCCGGGCAGTGGAGACACAACTTTAATTCCAGCACTTGAGAAGCAAAGGCAATCAGATCTTTGAGTTTGAGGCCGGCCTGGTCTACAGAGCTAGCTCCAGGACAACCAGGGCTACACAAAGAAATACTGTTTTGAACAACCACAAAAAAAAGAAATGGAAGAGAGAAAGAGAGTCAGGGGGGGAATCTTTAAAAATATCCTCCTCATGCAGGAATAACTATCATAATCTTAAGACCTGAAAACCAACTTGGACAAGTACTACAAATTGTAAAAAAAATAAACCATTGTATTACTTAGTAAAATCCCACGATGGAAAAACCTGAAGGAAAAAAATTACAAAGAAAATTGATGAAGGAGATTTTTTTTAGCTTTAAAATTACCAACTCTTTATTCTCAGACCCAACCTTATTATCAATGCCATCATCCCTTTGCATGGTCTAACATTTCATATCCCTTCTTATATATATCAAAATTCAGATTGAACAACTAGTCCTGGGGCTGGTTATAGAAGAGGACTTGTCATCATACCTGCCTTTAAGTGTTGTCCAGTCTATCTTAGTCACTGTTTTATGACTGTGAAAAACACTGTGACTGTAGCAACAAGAGTTGCTACATAGGCAGGCATAGCCCTGGAGCTGAGAGGTTTATATCCTGATCCACAGGCAGCAGAGAAACAGAGAGACAGCCTGGGCCTGGGCTTCTGAAACCTCAAAGCCCAGCCTTAATAACACACTACCTCCAACAAGGCCACATCTCCTAACCCTTCTAATCCTTCTCAAATAGTGCCACTTCCTAATATCTAAGCATTCAAATACATGGGCCTGTGAGAATCATTCTTATTCAAACCATACACTCTAAATGTATGCAGCTAAATTTCTGTCTCAAAAAAAAAAAAGTAGAAAAGAAATGAAATTATAAGTCATATACTTTGGAACTTGGCTGATCAAGACTCAGCATCTGCCAGGGCTATGGTAAGACCCTATCTCAGAAAGAGGGAGGGAGGGAGGGAGGGAGGGAGAGAGAGAGAGAGAGAGAGAGAGAGAGAGAGAGAGAGAGA
>NW_026067972.1:6518221-6521021 GCF_014885135.2 Alexandromys fortis
AGAGAGAGAGAAAAGACCCAGACCATCCTGCAATGTATACTTTTCTAGACTAGCTTGGGGGAAACAGTGAGACTATCTCGGGAGGCAGCAAGATGGCAGAGTGAGCAAATGCACTTTCCAGGCAAGCCTGGCAGCCTCAGTTCAGTTCCTGAATTCCACATAAAAGTGGAAGGTAGTGTGGATATTGTATAGCATGGTTAGTGTAAACAAAATTAAATAATGTATATATGATTTCTTGTATTCTATAGAATTATTTGCCTTTACAGTAATACTAAGGATTGAACACAGAGCTATCATGCTGGGGAGCACTTTCCACCACTGAGTTACAAGCCCAGCCCACCTGAAAAGTCTTTAATATCACTGGTAAATTTCCACTACACTTCATAGATTTCTATCATAACTTGAAGAGACTAAGAATGAAGAATATAAAATATGCTGCCTTGTACTTTAAAAGCATAATTTATCCAAGAGCCAAAAAAAATTTACTAACTATACAGTCCTTTTCAAACCAAAAGACAAACAAGTACTTACGTCAATCCTCACTAACAAAGCCAATGACTAATTCTAAAGTAAACACAATCCAGGTTATAATTGAACACATCCAAGTGCCCATGTATCTTTTAAAATGTTTTATAAATAAGTAGGCCTCAGTTGTGTTTACATTAATATGCTATCAGATTTCTATAGTTACTATTTATCAGAAGCAATTCAAGTTTGCTTACACATGGACAGGACAAGGTCAGTTCAGCCATCTACCTAACTACTTTCTAAATCAAGTGATTATTACAATTCTAGTGGAGTATAATATGAAATATTAAGGTATTTTCAAATTCAGTCAACTTAATGTTTAACTTAATAGCTAACACTGTTATTTTAAGATCACTTACAAAGCTGATTGTGGTGGCACATACCTTTAATCCCAGCATTCAGGAAGCAAGAACAGGGGGAGCTCTGTGTGTTCGAGACCAGCCTAGTCTACAGAGTAAATTCCAGATAGAGCTACATAGTAAGGAGAGAGAGAGAGAGAGAGAGAGAGAGAGAGAGAGAGAGAGAGAGAGAGAGAGAGAGAGAGAGAGAGAGAGAGAGAGAGAGAGAACTCTTACAAGGCTTGGTGGTACAAGCATATAACTTCAGCTACAAGAAGATTCCAAGTTCAAGGCCAGCCTGGGTTAGCTTGGTAAGGCCCTGTCTTAAAAAATAAACCATAGATGAAAGGTGTAACTATAGAATAGAGTACTTGCATAGCATTCATTGAGTCCCAGTACCAAAAGTCTCTTTTCTAGCACATAATCATAATTGTTATTTTATTATTTTATAGGTAGGTTTCACTATGTTGTCCAAGCTAACCCCAAACTCCTAGGCTCAAGAAATTCTCCTACCTCAGGCTCCCCAATAACTGGAACTATAGCTGTATATCACTGTAGCAGACCTATTTATTGGTATTTATTAAATTCATTAACTAGGGCTGGGGATGTAGTTGGTAGAATGCTTACCTTGCATGCATGAAGATACTAGAACCACATAAAGTGGATGGGATGGCACACATCTACAATCCCAACATTCAGGAGGTAAAGGCAGGAGAATCAAGAATTCAAGGTCATCCTCTTCTACATAATGCCAATCATGGCACTCTGCATGCACCTAACCTATTTTGATCTTAGAAGTTAAGCAGGGTCAAGCCTAGTAAGTACCTGGATGCGAGAGTTTAAGTCTAGTCTGTGCTAAATGAGACACTGTCTGAAAACACCAAAACACCAAATAAACAGCCAGGCATAAGGCACACGAGGCAGAGACAGGTGGATCTCTGTGAGTTCAAGGCCAGCCTGGAAACAAATACAAAACAAGTACAAATTCAAAATCTCAAAAAACAAACAAACCACCAAATAATTTCATTTTTCCTACAGGAAAGTCATATTTCATTAAGTTACTAACATATACACACATTGAACCAAATCAAATGCTTATTTAGCATTCTATATTATGTAAGAATGGGAGCCTGTGAGGTAAAGCTACAAGTAAGAATTCAAGTCATCAAGGTGCATGTGCT
This sequence comes from Alexandromys fortis, assembly GCF_014885135.2. NCBI lineage: Eukaryota > Metazoa > Chordata > Mammalia > Rodentia > Cricetidae > Alexandromys > Alexandromys fortis. Next base: position 6,520,269 of record NW_026067972.1, read on the forward strand.
CAGAGCTATGTTAACAGCTTACCATACCTCTTCTCTCTAGTTAGAACAAGTCATGGAACTAGATCTCAAGGAAATTAGAAAGCAACATCAGATGTCATAGAAACCAAGAAACACCTGTCATCATCTGACTAAAAAGCAGAGGTTATGACCTCCTGACTGGCTTCTACTAGAAACAGCTGGCCTATTCTACTAAGCAAGCAACACTGACACCACAAAAGCATATTGCCAGACCAATGTCCTTAAATGTCAATTACTGGCTCGTTTTTTTTTTTTTATTTTAGTAATTTATAGTGATTTCATCAGTGTGCTCTTTTAATAGTAAGCAGATTAGAATTACTAAATCAGGAGCTAGGAAGTTGGCTCACTGGCAATCCCAGCACTGGGGATATCTAAGTTTGAGGCCAGCCCGATCTACAGAGTGAGTTCCAGGACAGCCAAAGTTACACAGAGAAACCCTGTCTCAGAAAAGGAAAAAAAAAAAAATGCTTTCTGTAAAGATTGAGAACCTGAGTTTGAATTCTTAGAATCAACATAAAAGTTGGACTGAGTAGTATGTATATCTAATCCCAGGAAATGAGGACAGATACAGGAAAATCCTCCAAACAGGAACAATAAAAAGGCCCGTCTCAAACAAGATGGAACATGAGACAACACCAAAAGCTGTTCTTACCTTCATATTCATACGTGTGCTTACATAAGGATACCTACACCTCTCTCTCTCTCTCTCTCTCTCTCTCTCTCTCTCTCTCTCTC
>NW_026067972.1:6521572-6526136 GCF_014885135.2 Alexandromys fortis
CTCACATGGTAGCTCACAACTGCCTGTAACTCTAGTTCCAGGGGACCTAATGTCCTATTCTGAAATTCAAAGGCACTAAAGTGGTAGACATACATAAAGTCAAAATACCCATACAGAGAAAATAAAAGAAAAATAAAGGATAAGAAATCAGGACATATAAAGTATAATGTAATTTAATGCATATGATAAAAAGGAAATAGATAAAAGAAAAAATGTTAAATTAACTTTTTCTCTTGTGAGTATATTTTCCTTTATATTTATTTCTTTACTTTTTTAAATATTTATTTATTTATTATGTATACAATGTTCTGTCTGTGTGTATGCCTGCAGGCTAGAAGAGGGCACCAGACCTCATTACAGATGGTTGTGAGCCACCATGTGGTTGCTGGGAATTGAACTCAGGACCTTTGGAAGAGCAGGCAATGCTCTTAACCGCTGAGCCATCTCTCCAGCCCCCTTTCTTCACTTTTTTAATCTTTATTTTGGCTTTGTGTTTCTGAAAAAGGGTCTCATGTATACCAGATTAGTATTAACTAGATAGAGAGTCAAGGGTGATCCTGCATTCCTGATTCTTCAGCATTCCCCTCCCAAATTCTGAGATTACAAGTATATGTACCATTACTGGTTCTGGTGTTGTTGTTGTTCTTTGTTTTGTTATTGGTGTTCTTGTTTCTTTCTTGCTTTGTTTTGGGGCTTGGGGGCTGGGTTGTTTGTTTAATTAGTATGTGATTTTTAGGGGGGTTGGGTTTTTTGGAGTTTTGTTTTTGTTTTGAGATAGGGTCTCACAACATAGCCTTAGCTAGTTGGAATGGAACTTGCTACGCAGACCAGCCTCATCTAGAACTGGCAGAGATGTGCCTTTCTCTGACTCGCAAGTGCTGGGATTAAAGGCATGAATCATGATGCCCAGCCAAATTTTTACACTTTGAGACAGGATCTATAGAGGCTAGACTATTTTTATTTTCTTTGAAAAAGTCTCAAACCCAGTGCTGCTCTTGCCTCAGCCTCCCAAGTGCTCAGATTACAAGTGTGTCATCATGCCTCTACTGTTCTTTGTATATATACTTATGTGTGTGTGTGTTCATGTGAGTGCATGCACATACGTGTATGCAGAAATCAGAGGTCAACCTCAGGTATCATTCCTTAGGCACAGTTCATCAGGTGCCATCACCTTAGTTTTTTCCTCCTTAGTTTTTACTTGTCTTTATTTTTATGTGTATGGGTATTCTGCCTGCATGTATGTCTGTGCACCATTTGCATCCCTGGTTCCTGCAGATACCAAAAGAAGAGGTTGGATCACCAGACTAGAGGTATAGGGAGTTGTGAGTTGCCATGTGAGTACTGAGCATCAAGTCTAGGTACTCTGGAAGAGTAGCCAGTGTTCTTAACTACTGAGCCATCTCTTTAGACCCCATCACTCATTTTTATAAGACAAAGTCTCTCACTGGCATGGAGCTCACAAGTAACCTAGGGTAGCTGCCCCCCAAGTCCCAGGGATGCACCCATCCCCACCTCCCCATTGCTGGGACAAAAGTACATGCCACTAAGTCCAGCTTTTTTACAAAAATAAGAAATTTATAGTTTTGCCAGGTATGGTGTTAAAAGCCTTAAATCTCAGCACTTGGGAGGCAAAGGCAGGAAGATCTGAGTTCAAGACCAGCCTGGTCTACAGAGTGAGTTCAGGACAGTCAGAGCTGTACTGAGGAACCCTGTTTTGAAAAACCAAAAAAAAAAAAAAATAGTTTTTTTTTTTTTTTGCTGTGTATGGTGGTACATGCCTCTAATCCCACCACTCATGAGACAAGGGCAGAAAGATTTCCAAGGTCAGCCTGGTCTACTGAGTGAGTTCCAGTACAGCCAGGGCTCTTACACAGAGAAACTCTGTCTCAAAAAAACAAAACAAAAAAGTGCTTAGACTTTAAACTTTAGAAGGCAGTTTTATATACTGACATCTGTTACTCAGACTTACTGTAGCTGTGGTTTCTGTTTGCTTAGGATTGATATATACATAATTATGAAAGGCATTTTATATACTGACTTTGGTATAATAACATTCATGGCTTAAAACCTCCCCCCCCCAGGAAGTATAGAATGATGGAAAATCCAAAATTTTGGATTCACGAGAACTGTTCAAGAGAGCCAAACTGAGAGAACACTGAGAAGGACAGATTCACCATCCAGCTGCAGAGAGAGCAGGACATATAGAAAATGAGGTAACAAGTCATGAGCCACGTGGCAGCACATGAATTAATAAATACAGGTTAATTTAAGTTGTAAGAGCTAGTTAGTAATAAGCCTAAGCTATCAGTCGAGCATTTATGATTAATAATATGTGTCTGTGTGGATTTTTTAGGAGCCCACTGGTGGGACAATGCTGACTGGCAGGACAAAATATTCTACCTACAAATGATGTACAATGTTCAGGACCACGTACATCCACATAAAGCCGGAAAAAGTTTTTAAAAAAAAGTTCAGAACACAGAGTCCAACACAGCTTCCTGGTGACCACCCCTTCCCCTCTCAGGTAGACTCAGAGGCAAACAGAGGTGTGGCTCTTTTAAGAGGCCCACCTACCTAGCACTTGTATGGAGTTTATGAGCAGCAAGCAGCACCTTACTAGGGGGCACGAGACTAGTTAGGAACGCTGATAGCAGTGTGGACCCAGAAACTTCCCAGAGCTGGGCCAGTAAACATGGCTCCTGCCAACTCTGTCGTGAGACTAGGCTCTCAGGGAGCTGAGGTGGGAGGAGCCAGCTGCCAAGTACACCATGACCTAAGCTTGTAAGGGTTTAAGTTCTCCTCATACAGACAAAAAAGGGTTACGGACAGATAGTAAAGACAGATGAAAGAAACCTCTAAACATGTTACAGTGTGTTTAAAAAGGTACATAGGCTTGAAAAGGAAAGGAGAAAGGCTATAAACAATCATAGAAAAAAAGAACAGTTTAAAAATAATAAAGTAAAATCTTTAAAGAGAAAAGTAAAATAATAAAAAAGAATAAGTCACATAGAGACGGGAAATACACAGGAAGTCTGAATTCTGTATAATATTACTTTGTTTTTAAATTTTGATTGCTGATGAATGAACAATAGTTGCTGAGAAGTGCTGGATTATGGAAACTGCTAAATTAAATCAACCTATATATTTTTAAAATGTCTTGACTTCAAAATGAAAGTCAAAAGGTATGTTGCTTTAGGGAAAAGGCAATTCCTTTGTTCCCACAGAAAACAAAAGGCTATAGATTCATTCAGGGTTGAAGAAGATCAGGATTGATCAAGAAAAAACCTCTGAACATTCTTGCTTCAGACATAAAGAAACCTAGAAAAATACAAGACATGTAGTGTATATTTTATCAACTCAAACATAAAACAAAAGATCATCTTTGGCTAACTTGTGTACAACATACAGTCTATATATTAATGTAGATGTGTATGTTATGTAAAAGTTTATGTTTTCTGAGCAATAAAAATGAATGGCCCAGGTCATCCAACATCTCAGAACACCTCTGTTGCAGTTTCCTCAGAGTTCTGCATCCAGAATAGCTTTAAGGCTGTTAGATGAGATGGTCCAGCCTCACAGACTACTACAATCAGAACTTGACCATTATCATGACTTTCTCACGGTTCCCCTATAACACAAACTCTAACTGTTATTAATAATAGAAAACCCGGAGTCAGATATAGGGGTTAATGCTGAAGATCAGAGGAGCAGAGCAGCTAGCCACTAGAGAGTTCTTACCTCTACCAATGCTCAGACTGAAGGGGCAATCCTGTCTCTGAATCCTCAGACTGAACCTCCAGACTGCATTGCTCTCCTGTCTCCTCCTGCCTTATATTACTTTCTCTTATCACTCCTATCTCCGCCTCCCTATTGCTGGGATTAAAGGCATGTGACTCCCAAATACTAGGATTAAAGGTGTGAGCTACCACTGCCTGGCTGTTTCTCTTTAAGACTAGATCATTCTTGTGTAGCCCAGGCAGGCCTTGAGCTCAGAGAGCTCCATCTGCTTCCTGAGTGCTGAGATTAAAGGTGTGTGCCACCACAGCCTGGTCTCTATGGCTAACTAGTGGTTTAGCTCTGCACTCTGATCTTCAGGCAAGCCTTATTTCTTAGATCACAAACAAACTATCACTATATCCCCCAAACATACCAGCACCCCAAGACAACAGGAAGCAGTCTAGAGAAAACAATACCCACATTCCCAAAAGATAGGTTATGGATATCTGTCATCATTTAAGAGGGGTTGGTTTCAAGTTGTTATTGGTCATGGTCAGAAAAAAAACAAAAACAAAAACAAAAACAAAAAAACTAACAGAGTTAAATTCAAAGATTTCTTTCTACAGGAAAAAGAGGGCTATAATATAGAAATGATGAGATAAAAATGTAGATTATTGAATCTACTTTAATTCAAAAAGCAACTATTAATCTTAAATATTTTACATTGGTATAGATTTTGGTTTATTGATAAAAATTTAAAGTTATTTTTGTTATACTGTATGTATGTTTCTACTCTTGTTTGGGGGATTGTGCTTATGCAGCTCATTTAAAACTCTAACATATAGGG
>NW_026067972.1:6527054-6530062 GCF_014885135.2 Alexandromys fortis
ACTGGTGTCCTTTCCATCTCATTTCTACTAACATCTCATGTTTCATGTGGCCTTACAAAGCCCTGTAATGATAACTGGGCCTTTATTATCTCCCTTGCCTCACAGTAAATCATCTTTTCTCTCCTTTATATACTATCCTTGCTTGCTTTCAGCTTCTCTTTCTTTAAAAACATCATTTCTTCTTGCCTACAGCATTGTTCTCCTCTCACTTGGTAAGATTTCCTCTTCTTCCAGATCTTAGCTTTATTAGGAAAGGTTCCTGTAGATCACTTCCCCTAGCTTTTGTTCTCACAATAACGTGTAGACTATTTCACAGAATGGTCAGTCTTTTTACTAGTTGCAATTTTAGTGGGTTGGGTTGGTTTTGTTTTGTTTTGTTTTCGAGTTTACTTTGAGAGAGGACTTACCATGCACCCACGTAAAGGTCAGAGGACAACTTGCAAGAATCAGTTATCTGTGTCCACATGGGTTCCAGAAATCAAACTCAGGTCATCAGACTTGATTGTAAGCACCCCTATTTGCTGAGCCATCTCAGCACCCCACAGTTATACTTTTATATTAATTTATGTAATACTTGTTAGCTTAATGTCTACTCTCTCATTGCCTTTAGCAAAACTTCTAAGTGGGGAAGTGATTTCTCTCTCATTCTTCTGCCCAAAAAGGCTAGCACAACACATGCTGGGACAAAATATGAATGAATGAAACCCTTTGCACTTTTCTTAAGTTCTCTAACTCATTCCCAACATGTTATTACCAACCAATAATCTTCCATCCCACTTGACAAAGAAATCAATTACCATCAATCCTTATTCTCACCTCATTGTGACTTTGCCCTTTGTTTTCTTAAGGCATTGAGAATCATTCTCCAAGGCCTTGTGCATGCTAAGCAAGCCCTCTACCAGTAGACTATGTCCTCAGCTCTTGAGTCCTTCCCTTCAAGCTCCAAACACTAAAATTCCTTCATTCTTAAGACTATTCTGAACCATTCTTTCCATCACAAAACTTCTGACTAGCCTACACTTGCTCGTTCTATGTCTTCACTTCCCAAATGCTCAACTCCTGGAATATGGCGCTGCCCTCACATTATTAAAACTGCTCTACTTCTAAAACCCAACGACCTCTTTATTTTTTCTTAATATTCAATCACTATCATTCATCTCTATCCTCTGATCACTACCTCTTAGAGTTCCCCGTCCTAAAGGTTACCTGGCAGTATTTTGGTTTCCTGGTTTTCTCTTTTTATTAATTCCCTCCCCCCTTATTTAGGACTCAGTTCAAATTATATACAAGTATTTATCTTCCCAGTGTCCAAATGCCAGTCTCTTCATGGTTGCTAAGCACACCTTCCTCATTCACTGCCCTCTAACCTCTTTCTTCTCAGCATCATTTACAAGGCAGTATTGTCTACATCAAAAAAACAGCTGCAAGAAAGCCTAAATGTCTTGATCACAACACCAAGTAAGCACTTAATCACTGTGGAACTCACCAACACAGAAAGAGACTTTTTCCTTTGACCTATGGACCTCTCCTACACATCCTGTAGATAGCTGCTGTTCCACTGAATCTTCTGTTGCTAGATAATCCACTCTGACCAAAAGCAATTTAGGGGGAAAAGAGCTTATTTCATCTTAAGCTTCCAAGTCACAGTACATCTTTGAGAAAAGTAGGGAAAAACTGAAGCAGAGACCAGATGTAGGCTACTTAATAGCTTGCTCTCCAGTGTCTGTAAACTTTCCTATACAGCCCAGAAGCCCTGTCACAGTGGGCTGGCCCTTCCTGTATCAACTGACAATCAAAAAATGAAGCACAATGGGGATGGAGAGATGGCTCAGTGGTTAAGAACACTGGCTGCTCTTCCAGAGGACCTGGTTTCAATTCCAGCACCCACATGGTAACTCACAACTGTGTATAACTACAATTCCAGTGTGTCCCACACCCTCACACAGATATATATGCAGACAAAACACAAATGCATGTAAAATAAAAATAAATAAATCATTTTTTAAAATGTAGCACAAACTTGTACATGGCCCAATTTGATCAAGGCAATCCCTCAGTTGAGACTTCCTCAGATAACCCTGGGCTATGTCAAGTTGACAGCTGAAGCTAACTAGGAGAGTTGCTTTTATAGACTTGAGAAAGAATATTGCATTTTCACTAAATAATAATTAAAGGTAGTTATTAAGTTAAACATAAATCTTAACATGAGAACAGGGATGTAGCTCAGGTGTTCAAGTACTTATCTATGCATGCAGTTTAGGATTCAACCCCGAATGCTACATAACCAGCAAGGTGGTCAGCACGTGCCTGTAATAACAACACTCAGGAGGTTAAGGCAGGAGATGGAAATTCAAGGCCATCCTTAGCTGCATAGTAAAGGCTAACCTGTGGTACATGAGATATTTATTGTCTCAAGAAAAAGAAATGTACCTAGTGACTAAATTTTTATTGCATTTCCAAGGAATCACAGAAAGGATCACAACAAAGCAGAATGCAAAGCTGGCCAGGAGCCTTCCTCAGGCAGCTACATCTAGACAGTGTGTACAAAGGGAAGGTTTGTAAAGCTCTTTAAAAGGTGAATTTTAGGGGGCTGGAGAGATGGCTCAGAGGTTAAGAGCATTGCCTGCTCTTCCAAAGGTCCTGAGTTCAATTCCCAGCAACCACATGGTGGCTCACAACCATCTGTAATGGGATCTGGTGCCCTCTTCTGGCCTGCAGTCATACACACAGAATATTGTATACATAATAAATAAATAAAAAAAAAAAGGTGAATTTTACAAAGCTAGGTGTGGTGGCTCACACCTGTAATCTTAGTACTTCAGGAGCTAAGACAGAAGGATTATAGCGAATTTGAGTTCCAGGAGAACTTAAGCTACAAGTGATACCATTTTCAAAAGGCACAAGGAAGGGGGGAAGAGCTCTTGGAAATATGGCCCAGTAGTAAAGCTCGCTCACTTTCTCGCTCACTTTCTCTCTCTCTCTCTCTCTCTCTCTCTCTCTCTCTCTCT
>NW_026067972.1:6534497-6538892 GCF_014885135.2 Alexandromys fortis
CTCTCTCTCTCTCTCTCTCTCTCTCTCTCTCTCTCTCTCTCTCTCTCTCTCTCTCTCTTCTAAGACAGGGTTTCTTTGTGTAGCCCTGGCTGTCCTGGAACTCTTTTCTATAGACCAGGCTAGCCTTGAACTCACAGAAATTCTCCTGCCTCTGCCTCCCAAGTGCTGGGATTAAAGGTCAGTGCATCACCACCAATTGGTCAGCTCTTAGGTAACATGTGTAAGGCATGACCTCCAGCATCACAATAAATAAATGTAAAGTGCTATTTAAAAAGTAAGCTAGGAGACCTGGAGAGATGGCTCTGTGTTTAAGAGTGCTTGCTGTTCTTGCAAAGGACTGAAGCTATCTGTAACTCCAGCTCCAGGGTATCCGACACCCTCTTCTGGTCACCATGGACAACTGTATGCACCTGTAATTAAGAAGGGAGTCAACTCCTGAAAATTGTCCTCTGATGTCCATACATGCAACATGGCACAGCATGTAAACTCATACATGTAAGATACATCCTTTAAGTTTAGAAAGGTTTGAGGTATAACTGTGAGAAATTACATAGCTACCATGTATAAAATTTATTCCAAACCTAAAGAATCATGTTTTAGCTGAATTCAGTGTACAGTATAGCAAAAAAAAAAAAAAAAAAAAGAAAGAAAGAAAGAAAGAAAGAAAGAAAGAAAGAAAGAAAAAGAATGTGGATATGCTGCTACTCAACTGTAACTCCAGACTCCTGAGGTTGAAGCAGACTACTGAATGTCCTGAACCATACTGGGCAACACAGTGAGAGCGGAAGAAACTTTACAGACAACCTAAATTACTCCTGGTTTTTTTTTTTTGTTTTTTTTGGGGGGAGTTTTTTTGTTTGTTTTTTTGTTGTTGTTGTCATTGTTGTTTTTGGTTTTTTGAGACAGGGTTTCTCTGTGGCTTTGGAGCCTGTCCTGGAACTAGCTCTGTAGACCAGGCTGGTCTCGAACTCACAGAGATCCGCCTGCCTCTGCCTCCCGAGTGCTGGGATTAAAGGTAAATTACTCCTGTTTTAACTTAACTACCTTCAGTCACTTGCCCACCTCATCCAATCTACACTGTCACCAGGCTAGTAAGTACATCCAGAAAACCATGGTATATTCGCACAGTGAGATACAGCATAGTGCACTACTGTAATATGCATTAAGTGGAAGCATCTGGCTAACACCTCCCAAGTTGCATATGTGTATAATCTTATCACTCTAGATACCAGCCTGGATGCAAAAACAAAAACAAACATAAAATTAGAAAAAGAGGGCTGGAGATGTAGTTCAATGGTGGAGCACTTGGTGTGAGGATTCGAGTTAAATCTTCAGCACTGAAAACAGTACAAAACAAGCTTTTAAAAGACAATACAGTACAGAAAAAATACATTATTTTGCTCATCCTAACTCAGATTTAAAAAGAATAGTCTTTGAATTTATATAGACATTTTCATCTTTATTTTTAAATGTTTATTTTACTTTTATTTTATTTATCATTGTTATGTGTATGTGCATGTGTGCATAAGAGGGAAACTTTGGGACTCAGTTCTTTCTTTCTACCGTAGGTTCCAGGAGTCAGATTCAGAGCCATCGTCATCAGACTTGCACAGCAGAGCACTTTTAACTTCTGGGACATTTCAGAGACTGTTTTTGTTTTGAGATAGGAACTTGCTATGTAGCTTAGGCAGTCCTTGGTCTTCCTGCCTTTATCTCCTGGCATTCACTACCACACTCAGCTAAGGACATATTTTTAAAACCCATGTAGAGTCTATGGCCTCTTATCTAATAGAAATTCTATCATAAGCAAGCATACAGATGGTACTCAACAAATATTTACAAATGATACACAGCCCAAACTTTAAACAAACTTATAGAAAAGTAAGTCTGAAACACACAGCACAGGTAAATTTGAAAATTCAGCTAAAACATGATTCTTTAGGTTTGGAAAACATTTTATACATATCTTTATCATATCTGCCTGAAAAGCCCAAATCTTAGAGAAACCATAATTTTATAAACAAAGAAATTAAACCAAAGTGATGACACACACCTAGAATCCCAATATTTGGAAATTGGAGGCAGGAGGATCAGGACTTTAGTACTAGCCTTAAGAACATGAGACTATCACAAAACAAGCAAACAAACCTAAGAAATTAGAGAACGTACTGCTTACACAGAGAGTTTATGACATGAGCCATATTAGAGGAAGCTGGCCCTTTCCTGGTGCCTGGAAAGGACAAAGCAGCATCAACTTCCTGGTGCCTTGGTTAAGTAAAAGGAATCCGGTAACTACTCTACTTATAAAGACAGGGATTACCAGAATTCTAATGTGAAACAAGAAACTAGATGAAGCAGATGACAATATTGTCCAGAAAAAGTAAGAGAAATCTTTTATCAATCTATTCTTATGCCTAGAACATTAAAATCATTCCTACTTGCCAGAGTGGCTGGAAATCAAAATTTATCCTCAGGGCATCTCTGAGTAGAATGGACACTATGATTATAAAAGTCCTATAAATATTTGAGCCATCAAAGTTAACCTACGAGTTTCCCATTAAGTTAATTGGGTAACTAATTAGTGACAATAAATCATAAGCTATTTAAGGGCAAGTTGCAACATAAATCAACTATGTTCACTTAACATTATTAAAACCATTGTTTTACTTTAAAAACAGAAACAATACTTGTACAATATGTGAAAAATTGTGGTACAAGGATGACTCCACAGCCTTGGGCAAACAGATAGGAACTCTGTCACTGAGCTACAACCAAGCACAATTTTTTTTAAATATTTATTTATTATGTATACAATATTCTGTCTGTGTGTATGCCTGCTGGCCAGAAGAGGGCACCAGACCTCATTGCAGATGGTTGTGAGCCACCATGTGGTTGCTGGGAATTGAACTCAGGACCTTTGGAAGAGCAGGCAATGCTCTTAACCTCTGAGCCATCTCTCTAGCCCCCCCAAGCACAAATTTTTAAAAGCATTTATTATTCAGCTATTTTGTGTGTTTGAGACAAAAGTGACACAGATGCACCACACTATACATATTTCCAATTTTAAAATTGTAATTTGTTATATATTATGATATATATTATATATTGTGTATAGATATATTTTTTTTAAGAGAGCCTGGAGAAATGGCTCAGTGGTACTTACTGCAGAGGATTAGTTTGGTTCCCAGCATTACATAGTGGCTCACAACCATCTATTACTCCAGTTCCAAGAATCTGATGTTCTCTTCTTGTCTCCTTGGACTTCTACACACACAAGATACACATAAACTCATGTAGGCACAGATACATACACATCAAAATAACAAATGATTTTTAAAACAGAAAAGAATGGGTAAATCAAAGTCACACTTAGAAGAATAGAAGTTTTTAAACTTTATTATGTAGATGTATTTGTTTCCTTGTAGGAGGCACCCATGCCACAGTGTTCAGTCTGTTCTCACCTTCCACCAAGGCTGGTGGCATGTGATTTTACTCATTTGTAGAAGGAGACTGCTTGTTTCCGGCTGCCAGAACACGAATAATCACACAAAAACTATATTAGTTCCAACACTGTTTGGCCAATAGCTTATGCATATCTCTAGCTAACTCTTAGATCTTAAATTAACCCATTTCTATTAATCTGTGAATCACCAAGAGGTTGTGGCCTACCGGAAAGGTTCTGGCTGGCAACTGGCATCTTTCTCCTTAGGCAGCTACATGGCATATATATATTATTTATTGACAATAAATCATATTATTATAATATGTCATATATTATATTAAATCATATTATATACATATATATGTGTATGTATGACTTATATAAGAAAACATAAAATTAACTTTTTATGATTCATTTTTATTTTATGTGCATGGGTGTTTTGCCTGTAGGTATGTCACCTGTGTGAGGGTACTGGGTCCCCTGGAACTGGAGTTACAGATAGTTTTAAGTCGTCATGTGGGTGATGGGCCTAGTTTGGGTCTATGCAGGTTCCCCAGCAGTCAGTTCAGAGTCAGGGAGCTCCCACTAGTTCAGGTCAGCTGTTTTTGTGGGTTTCCCCATCTTGATCTTGACCCCTTTGCTCATGTTAATGCTCCTCTCTCTCTTCAACTGGACTTGGGTGCTCAGCCCAGTGCTAGCTGTGGATCTCTGCATCTGCTTCCATCAGTTGTTAGATGAAGTTTCTATGATGACAGTTAAGGTAGTCATCCATCTAACTATGCACGCCTTTAATCCCAGCACTTGGGAAGCAAAAGCAGGCGGATCTCTGTGAGTTTGAGGCCAGTCTAGTCTACAAGAGCTAGTTCCAGGACAGGCTCCAAAGCTACAGAGAAATCCTGTCTTGAAAGAGAGAGAGAGAGAGAGAGAGAGAGAGAGAGAGAGAGAGAGAGAGA
>NW_026067972.1:6539108-6545931 GCF_014885135.2 Alexandromys fortis
TTGAGAATAAAAATAAATAACATGGTTTTGTTTTTGTGTGTGGGTTTTTTGGTTTTTTTTTTTTTTTATCTTGGAGACAGAGTTTCTCTGGGTAGCCCTGGCTATCCTGGAACTCACTTTGTAGAATGGGCTGGCCTTGAACTCAGAGATCCACCTGACTCTGCTTCCCCAATGTTGGAATTAAATGTGTCTACCACATTACCTGGCAACATAATGGTTTCTTAAAAACTCAAATAAACAGGGGAGTGGGGAGAGGGTAAGGGGAGCAGGGAGGAGAACATGGATGAATAGGGAAAGTTGAGTTGGGTGAAAGACACAGAGGGAAAGCAAAGAAAGAGTTTACCTTGAAAGAGGGAGTCATTATGGGATTAGGTATAAACCTGGTGCTAGGAAAATTCCCAGGAGTGCACAAGGAAAACCCCAGCTAAGCTAGCAATAGTAGAGAGGGTATCTAAACTGGCCTTACTCTGTAGTCAGATTGATGACTACCTTAATAGTCATCATAGAACCTTCATCCAATAACTGATGGAAGCAGAAGCAGAGATCCACAGCTAAGCACTAGGCTGAACTCTCCTGGAGTCCAGTTTTAGAGATGAAGAAGCGATATTATCAGCAAAGGGACCAAGATCAAGATGGGGAAACCCACAGAAACCTCTGACCTGAGCAAGTGAGAGCTCACTGACTCTGGACTTGGGGGGGGGGGGGGAGAACAACCATAAGACTGAACTAGCCCTCCAACAGTTGTGTGACTTGGGCAGTTTGTGGAGCCATTAGGACACTCCTCCAACTGCTTCACTTACTGCTTACAATATACAGTAGCTCTCATAAGTAGGCTATCATATTTCTTTCTTTAAAAAAAACCTTAACTGTCAACATTCTTCTTTTGGGGTTTGTGTTCATTTTTGTGGTGTTAGGGATCAAATCCAGGGGCTGGACCTGTGAGGCAGCTCAACCACTCAGCTATAACCCCAGCCCTTAACATAAAGGTCTCATAAATTTGTTTATATTTGGTCTTTTGACAAAAGCTCTCAAGAACTTTTAAGCTAGTCATGAACTCCTGATCTTACTATCTCTACTTCTCAAGTGCTAAGATAAAGGAATGAGCCACCACCCGACAAAATCCTATAATTTAAACCACTAACCCATTTATCTTGGTTCTATTCTTTTATTGACAAAGTGATCTAGAAAACCTTTTAAACTATTTTCCATCTGTTATTATGAAACTTTCCACCTTAAATCTACTCAGAATTAAACTTTCTGTGTTATTCAAATGGCTTCTACACTGTTTATTGGTCTAACCAATCTCCTCTTCAATAACAATAACTCCCTCAATCTGGTTTTTCATTGTGCCTCTTACAAAGAGGTAAGACAATTCCAGTTTGATCCAACCAATGCTGTCTCTCTGTTCAGGTCACCTTAAGTGTAATAATACAAGACCAATGCCAGAGTACGTGATTCACATCCAAATTAGTGCCGCTGCCCAGACCACAAGTTCTCTAAGGTTTAAAGGAGAAAAAGGTCAATGGGGACTGAGAAAGTTTTCAACAGAGGCAGGCTTTAAACTGTGAAAGGAAGTCTTTTAGATAAATAGGAGATATAAGTCTTTTAGAGGGTACCAGCACAGAACAAAGCAGATGCAAATGAACAAAGTTAATGCTAAGAGCAAAGGGCTGGTAAAAGTGTTATCTCTGGAGAGATGCTGCAGAGAACACACACTGTAGCTCTTTGTAGAGGACCTGAATTCAGTTGCCTGCACCCACACAGGGGTGTCTCACTCTCCTGCAACTCAAGCTCCAGCATCCAACTGTCACTCTGGACTCTGGGGACACCTGTATCTACAGATGGACATATCCCCATACAGACATACGTGTATGCACATAATTTAAAATAAATTCTTAAAAAGAACACATATATCAAAAAGGAGAGCTAGGGCCAGCCAGGGACTTAGTAGGCAAAGGCACTTGCTGCCAAGACTTCTATCTCCAGACCCACAAGGTGGGAGGAAAGAACTGACTCCAGCTAGTTGTCATTTGACCTCCACAAAAGGCATGAACCTACAAATATGCACACTCTAAATAAACACATTTTAGGGACTGAGGAGATAGCTCATCAATTAAGAGCACTAGCTACTCTTCCAAAGGACAAGGATTCGATTACAGGACACACATACCGACTTACTGCCATCTGTAACACCAGTTCCATGGGGATCCAAGGCCTCTTCTGGTCTCCCACAGCATCAGGCACACATGTGGTACACAAACACACATGCAGGCAAAACATTCATACACATACTAATATAATAAAAATTAAAAGATAAAGAAGCATATGAGAGAGAACACAGGAATCAAGATACTGAGAGCCTTTAACCTGTGGGAAATGAGGCATGATTGAAGGGTCAAAGCCAATTTGGCCAGCACTTAGAAGGTAGAGGTACTGCCTCAAATAAATTAATAAAGGCAAAGGCAAAACAATAAAAAAAAAACACAATTTACCAATTTATATATTGCTAACTACAGTTTGAATTTAAATACATAAAAGAGTTTCTTTTTTTTTCCTCTCTTTTTTTTTTTTTTTTTCTCTCTTGGAGACAGGGTTCTTCTGTGTAGCTGTCCTGAAACTTGCTTTGTAAACCAGGGGGCCTCAAACTCAGAGGTCCAATTACCTCAGCCTTCCAATTAAAGGCATAAGCCACCATGCCAGTCTGAAAAGTTTTTAACCCAATTCTACTTCAAGATGAATCGAAATTGAGTTGTTAAAAAGTATCACTAGATAGTATGCTCTCAGGCAGTAAGTGAGGGGTGCTGGGTGGGCATATGTCTATAATCCCAGCATTTGTTTGTGGAGTTGTTTTGGTTTTGTTTGCTTATTTTAGAGAGAAGGTCTCACTAAGTAGCCACAGCAGGCAGGGAATTCATTATGTAGACCAGGCTGGCCTGAAACTCAAGAGACCTGCCTGTTTCTGCCTCCCAAATTCTGTAATTAAATGTATGTGTGTGTAATAAGGTATAGCAAATCCCCGTACTTAGAAGACTAAGGCAGGAGGATCACCACCAGTCACCACCAGTTCAAACCCAACCAGGGCTACATAATGAGTTATGTAGGCTATTGTGGACTACAAAATTAAACATTATGTCAAAAAATTTTAAAAAAGGCAACAAAAATACAAATTCCAGCTGACAGAATATAATGCAAGGAATGTCACTGTATAAAATTTAGTTTTTGTCAGGTGTAATAGCTCACACCAACAACTGAAAAACTCTGAAGACCAAGGCCAGCCTAGGCTACGAAGTAAGACTCTGCCCTACCCACTTCCCCTCTCAAAAAGCAGAGGAGCTAAGGGTCTAGATCCATGGTTAAGTGCATGCCTAACGTGCCAAGGGCACAAGTTCACACCCCAGCAAACAAGCAGGAAGCAAACCAGGCACGGTAGTGCAAACCTCTAATCCAAGAAAGTAGGACGTAGGAGGGCTGACTCTAGAGTAAAGCTGGAGAAGGGGCAGAGGGGACAGAGACCGTGAGAGACTGGATAGCTGACTGTCTAGACAATCAAACAAGAACCACAGCAGCTTCTCTACTTATTTAAATTCGGATAGATAATATGTGGTTTTAAAATGCCCCTGCCTACAGAGTCTTTCATAAGGTCTAGCTCTGTAAGGTGCGGCAGCAGGGAATTCATAAACTGTCCAAGAAGCATTCCCAAACCCAACCTCTCCCAAACCCTGCCACTCGGCAGCAGGGATCTAAAGGAATAAATAGATTCCCAGCTGCTGCGGGAAAATGCCTCCCTAAAACCAAAGCAAAATTCTCATTAATGAAAAATCAACCACTAAAGAAGAAAAACGGTATCCCTCATAATCCCCGGAAGTAACCAAATCCTATTTGGGGTTAGCGCAGCTTTACTAGGCAGTGGAAGAGAACAACCCAAAGCGGCCCCATTTGCCAGCAGCTGGGGAAAGCCCTGTAATCAGAGGGCTCACAAACAACAATGCTTCTAATCTGGACGGCCAAAAGCAACAAGAACTCTTGGCTGTCCGGTAAAAAGCGACAGGAAAAGGCTCTGGGGAGGCCTTAGCGGGTAAATGTGCTCCCGCAATCAAGCCACTTTAGCACACCGTTTTGTTCTAGCTTGAATTTCTCAAGATCAAATTCAATCAGCCATCCAAACCCTACTTTTTCTGACCTGATAATCTCTCTAAAATCACAGTTCTTGCATTCATTCAAAACGTCTACGGAGTCTGGCTCTCGGAATACTACAAAAACCAGCCACGAATAGACTCCACTCACACAGATCTACGTCCAACCAGGACACTGTACCTCGTACGACTGAAACTCCAAAACTTCCTGTAATCCCCAGGAGGTGAGGCGCTTAGATCACGACTTCCAAACCAGCCTGAGCTACACAATGAGTTCAAAACCAGCCTGGGCTACATAACAAGACTGTTACCAACAAAAAATCACACACAAACACACATCCCTTCCTGGGTGCATCAAGTGCCCTCAGAGAACGGAACAGAAGCTCAACTACAATAAACCATATCTCCATGCTTTGCTCCCAAAGCAGAGAGGGCAGCATATCCTTCCTCAGAGCGTTAAGCGAAAATAATCTCAGCCTAGACAAGGAAAGGAGCCAGGGAGGAGCCAGACAGGAATAAGATGCAAATCAAGAAATAAACTAAAGGGACGTGACAGCTGTACCACTAACACGGCCAGAGCGATAAAAGAGAAGCCGCTTCCAGCCCAGTACTTTCACAGAGCAGGGGCTGCCGGCTCCGGACAGGCTGGCGGTCCCCTAACGAAGCCACTTTCTTCAGACCCCGTCCACTGTTTACAGAACCCGGCAAGGCAGCCAACACTGTCACCCGCTGTCAGAATGAAGAGCAGCAGTCCACTGCAGAAGGGAGGTCAAGGTGGGGAGGGAACTCGCCGAATGTTTGTTTACCCGGGACGAGGAGCGCATCCCCCTCCTGGGCACCCACCACCCCGGGACGCAATGAGGAGTGAAGTTCGGGAGAGGCGGTGCCCGGACGCTCCGAGGAGCGCGTGGGGCAGGCGCGGGAGATTCGGGTCCAGCCGGCCGCGCACTCACCACGCACGCAAAGCAGCGACATGGCCGAGGCGCGAACCAGCCTCCGCCACACCTCAGCCGCTCGCCGCGCCGGGCCGCTCCCTCTTTTCTCTCAGCAGGTGCCGCGCCGCCTCGTGCTGGTCGCCTCGCGGGGCCCGCCGCTACTCATGGTGCCCGTCGCCGGCCGCGTTCCCCGCTCCCTCGGAGCCGCCCGGGTTCTCACGGTCGTAGTGAGAAGAGGAAAGGACTGAGGCTCCGCCGGCCAACTGAGGACTGGGCGCGGCCCCGAGGCGCCATAGCTGCGAAGCGGGAGCGACCAGAGCTCCCTCCCGTCACTCGGGCTGGGTCCGTGCGAGGGCCTGGGCGGGGCCAAGCCTCAGGGCCACGCCCCCAGCCAATCCGCTCGCGCCCAGTCTGCCGACCCCGCCCCCTCAGGAGCGCGTCGACAACGAGGTACGCTTCATTTTCCTAATCTACGAGATTGAAAGAAGTTCCGCCCACTGAAAGGGCTTTTAAAGCAAGGGTGGGCGGAACTAACCCTTACCTGTGAGCGGCGGGAATTGAAACCTTTTGCTCCTTTCGCGCGTGTGAGTTTTTCACACAAAAAACAGATTCTTTTAATTGAAGACTTTGCAATGGGTTTCCTTAATGAGGCTAGACCTTACAACCGAAGAGGTACTTGCCATAGTAATTACACAGGTTGCATTTGGACTGTGCAGGCAAAATTCCAGCTCTTCCGGCGATTGTCTGAGGGCAGCCTGTGCTGCACGAAACCACGAAACCCTGTATGAGAAAGAAAGTGAGAGAGAGAGAAAGAGAGAGAGAGAGAGAGACTGGTTTTCTTAATGGTAAAATTACAAATCTGGGGAAGATTTGGAGCAAGCTAACTCGGCACCCTAGTCAAGAGATCTCAGACAGTTACCCATGGTCGGAGTATTTAGCTATTTTTCTAGAGCAAGCAAGGAACTGAAAAGAGAGTTTAAACTGGGCACGGAGGCACATACCTTTAATCCCAGCACTCAGGAAGCAGAGGTAGGTGGATCTCTGAGAGTTCGAGTTCAGCCTGGTCTACAAAGCAAGTTCTAGGACAACCGGGCTGTTACACAGAAAACCCTCTCTCAAAAACATACACACACACACACACACACACACACACACACAGAGTTGAACTTTCGAATTGTGGTATTGAGTGTAGACAGAACAGAGCTGTTATTGATTCTGGAGAATGCAGAGGCCAGCCAATGAGAGCCTGGTAATCCCTTTGCCCCTGGAAATAATAGAGCAATAAGGAGCACACAATTAAGAGCTAAGTAGATTCAGTCAGGGTATTCTCTATTGGCATGTAATAATCCCAGGATTTAGCAACTTAAAACAACACTGGTTATCTCAAAGTTTCTGCAGGTCGAGAATTTGGGCACAAATTAACTGGGCCCTCCAGTTCAGGGCTTCTCAGAAACTTTGATGTGCCCGGTTGGCTGCAGTATGTCTGCTCTGAGCTCTCTCCCATGAGTGCTGGCAGAACTCAGTTCCTCCAGGGCTTGGAGTAACAGCCTCAGCTCCTTAGGAACTAGGGGCAAGCCTCAATACCTTGACATGTGGGCCTGATCAACATAGCTTTACCAAAGTATATAAGCTGAGGCCAAGCATCACATCAGATGCCTGTAATCTCAACACTTGGGAGATAGAGGCAGCAGGTTCAGTAAAAGTTTTTTATTTTTAATTTTTTTATTTTGTTTATTTATTTTGGTGGGTTTTTTT
>NW_026067972.1:6547092-6554639 GCF_014885135.2 Alexandromys fortis
CCCAATCCCTCCATATCTACCCCTCACCCTTACAGTGTCCACACACACACAAAAAAAGAAAAAAGTATTACTTTAAAAAAAAAAAAAAAAACAACAAACCACTTTGCTCCTCTGTCTTTCCTGCCTCTCCATCACCTCTTGGTTCGCTCACCATCATTAGGAGCTGTGGTGTGTAGCCCAGTAAACCCCCCTGTCCAATCAGCTTCCCTTGCAAATGGTCACTGCAATGAGTTGTGTATCCAGTTCAAAGCCTCTGGCTTCTGGTACGTCATCAATACTGAACCCTCACTGAAACTCCTCTCGGGCATCCTGCTGCCCCCTCAAGTCAAGAGATCCTGTAACTCTGATTCCATAGGACGACTCCCTTCCAGCGCAGGTCATAGATGGAGTAGATGTTGGGGTAGACCAGCTCCAGGCACTGGGTGTGTTATGAGCCTGGGTGGTAGCTGAGTTGGTCAGTCTGGGCCTCTGCAGGGGCCAGCTCCCTCAGGTGAGGGGTAGAGACGGCACTCTTGTGTACAAACCATCAGGGACAGCTCTCCTGTGAACGTACTCCCTCTGACCTCCACTTACACACACACATGCATACATTCATACACACACACTAACAATAAAATGTTCCCAGGTGGTGATGGCGCACACCTTCAATCCTAGCAATTGGGAGAAAGAAGCAGGTGGAGCTTTTTCTGTGTAGCCCTGGCTGGCCTGGAACTGGCTCTGTAGACCAGGCTGGCCTTGAAGCATCTTTCTTCTTCTATTCTTTCTTCAGACATTTCTATAGGGAAGATGGCTCTAGGGCAGTGGTTCTCAACATTCCTAAAGCAGCAACCCTTTAATGCAAAGTTCCTCATGTTGTGGTGACCGCCAACCATAAAATTATACCATTGCTACTTTATATCTGTAATTTTGCTGTTATGGATTGTAATTCGTAAATACCTAATATGCAGGATATCTGATATGCAACCTCCAAAAGGGTCAAAACTCATAGGTTTAGAACCGATGCTCTAGGGCCAAGTTCTAAACCTATTGACTACAAGGAAGCCCTTCCGTAAGCGCCAGTCACCTCGCTGGAGGACTTCAAACTCCCTTGTGATGCTCTTACCAGAGAAAGGCACTTAGAGTCCCTCATACTCTGCCTGAACCTGCCCAGGTTTCATTGTGTTGTCAAGCAGTTGGCTGGGGATCCAAAAAAAAAAAAAAGTGTAAGTGAAGTTCTTACAGTACTGGGTTTGGCAGCTGCTGTGTCCCTTGGGCTTTGACGGAAAGCAGTAGCACAGTGGCAATAAACGGTAGGGAACAGCAGTAGGTGGCATGTACCAGTATTACAGCTCCTTGTGCAAGCCTGAGGTACCAGGACCCTTAGGCTTACAATGACAAATCTTTCTACTCTTTTTTTAAATGTTTATTTATTATGTATACAATATTCTGTCTGTGTGTATGCCTGCAGGCCAGAAGAGGGCACCAGACCTCATTACAGATGGTTGTGAGCCACCATGTGGTTGCTGGGAGTTGCAATCAGGACCTTTGGAAGAGCAAGCAATGCTCTTAACCACTGAGCCGTCTCTCCAGCCCTTACTACTCTTTTTGTAGGCCTGGAGTATAAAAGACCTTTAGCAAAATTGTTAGAGAACATATGTAGACCTGGAGTGTCAGAATTCCTCAGCTCATGCTAGCATAGCACCCAGGTCTAGGGCACTGGGGAGTTGCTGGTACCCACAGATGTTCTCATTATAGCTCCCAAGTCTAGGGTCCTGAAATTTGTCTACTCAATTTTTAGAGACAGGGTTTCTCTGTGTAACAGCCCTAACTGTCCTGGAACTAGCTTTGTAGACCAGGCTGGCCTTGAACTCACAGAGATCCACCTGCCTCTGCCTCCCGAGTGCTGGGATTGAGGTGTGTGCCACCCTGCCCGGCTGATTTGTCTACTCTTGACAGCACTCAGTGGCACTGGTTCCCAAGCTTGGGTGTCTGAGACCCTGTCTCTGGAAGTTACTGTGCTGTCTCTGTCACGGTCATTGCTGATGCACTGATTACAATGACTTCAGGGGCCCTTCCCTCAGCACTGCCGCTGCTCCGGTGGCTCTGCCTCTGCCACTGGAAAAGCTGCACAGTTCATTGGCCCTGGGGCCACTCTAATGATATCTGTGGATATCAGAACTGGCTGCTCTGCTGTCATCTCTGCAGATGCCACTCTGCTGCAACAGCTTCCGTGTGTGTGTGCGTGTGCGTGTATGTGTGCATGTGTGCACGCACTCGTGTGTGTGTGTGTGTGTGTGTGTGTGTGTGTGTGTGTGTGTGTCACCACCATGGTCAACTTCATTTAGCAGATTCTTTCTTCATGTTACTTGTTCAGCCTGCTCCTGAACATATCAGAAAGGGTTTTCTGTTACAATGTCAAGGAGGAAGAACAGGAATGTGACACCCGGGGGGCTTACTTTCTTATCTACCCAGCAAATAAAAACCAGAGCAAGGGTTAGTGAGATGGCTCAGCCTTTAAACGTGGCTTACTGACAAACCTGATGACCCTAGAACTCACTAGTGAGTAGACAAAACCAACTCCCACAAATTGCCCTTGATCATAGACACGCAAAATTAACAAAGTAATTAACTAAAGGTAATCTTTTTTAATAATTTTTTTTGGTTTTTGAGACAGGGTTTCTATGTAGTTTTGGAGCCTATCCTGGAACTAGCTCTTATAGACCAGATTGGCCTTGAACTCACAGAGATCCACCTGCCTCTGCCTCCCGAGTGCTGGGATTAAAGGTATATGCCACCATTACCCAGCTAACATTAATTTAAACTTTAAATATTAATGAAATGTAATTGGGGGGGGGTTCGAAACAAAGTTTTTCTGTAACCCTGTAACCCTGGCTGTCATGGAGCTCATCCTGTAGACCAGGCTATCCTCGAACTCAGAGATCTGCCTGCCTCTGCCTTCCAAGAGCTGGGATCAAAAGCACGCGCCACCACACCCAGCTACATTTTAAAAAACAAAAAGAAAAACTAACAAAACAAGGCCAGGCATGATGATGCACACCTTTAATCCCAGTACTTGGGAGGCAAAGGTAGATGGATCTCTCTGAGACTGAGGCTGGCCTGGTCTACATAGTGAGTTCTAGGACAGCCAAGGCTATACAGGGAGACCTCGTCTCAAACAAAACAAAACAAAAACACACATATTTGTGCTAATCATGCCAAACAAAACCTTTGCGCCAAATTGTTTACACTGCTGGCATTGTTCCTTTTCACTAGTTACCAAAGTCCATCTGCTAGGGCGTGTGCATATATACACACACATACACCTTTTGCCTGAGTGGAAACTGTTGTATGGTCCCTAAGACTTGTGGTAGCAAAAAGTCTGATGTAAACTATTTGAAACGGTCATGTCTGAGGCCACATCACAGGAGCCAGAATAAGCAGCCACATGTCCTCTGCAGCGTCTTCCAGGTGTCTGTGGAGTGTATGAAATGGTAGGGAAAGAGACAAGAGAATCACCGGGTCTTGCAGGCCATCCAGGCAAACCGTAAAATGTGAGTTTCTGGTTCAGTAAAAGACGCCACCTCAAGGGAATGAGAAAGGAATGACAGAACAGGACACCTGACCTATTAGTTTTGTTTCCTGTTGGTGTGATCAATTGCAGTGACGAAAGCCACAGAGGGAGGAAGGTTTATTTTAGATCACAGTTCCAAGTAACGTCCATCATAGCAGGGAAGTAACAGTGGCAGAGTTGAGAGGGCTGGTCACGTCCACAACCTAGAACAGAAATCAGAGGGATGTATGTATGGGAGTATTCTTCCCATTTTCTCCAAGACCAAGGAACAGCATCACCTACATTCAAGGTGGGTCTTCTTATGTAAAACTCCGAAATAGGTGAGACGGGCCAGTGGGTAGCAGGACTTCCTGCCAATCCTGATGGCCTGAGTTCAAACCTGGGACTCACAAAGGAGGAAAAGTCAAGTTCGGCATCTTCCTGCAAATAATAGAATCTACCTCTAGATGGAGCTGTGCTCCTGTCTCCTCCCTGCTGGAGTGGAGCGGGACAGAGTCTTGGCTGTGAAGGCAGGCTCACCTTAACACAATATGCTTTCCTTCCCAGCATTCCCTTCTCCAGTGCAGTCCCTAAGAGCCACCAAGAGGTTCTTCAGGCTCTGCCCACCTTTCTGAGGCCTGACCATTTCTTTTTCTTCTCTTCTGTCTCTTTCGCTCACATACTAGCCAGAGCCTAAATATGCTTTTAAACTCCGTAACTAGTGCTTTGTGTTTCCTTTCTTTTTCTTAAGCCCTCCTCCAGGTGGGGCTGCCTGCCACCTGGATTTACCTCCAGGCTTATCCTTCTCCACCCGCCTCTGCCCCGGATGCTGCAACCTTTGC
The DNA here is from genome assembly GCF_014885135.2 of Alexandromys fortis. NCBI lineage: Eukaryota > Metazoa > Chordata > Mammalia > Rodentia > Cricetidae > Alexandromys > Alexandromys fortis. Next base: position 6,551,464 of record NW_026067972.1, read on the forward strand.
AGTTTGCCTACCCTGGGATTTTCTTTTTAAACTCTAATAAATTGTACATGAGCTTCCGTTTAAGTTCATTTTGCACTATTTTATTAATGAAGCAAAGACCCTGTTTTTTCTGATAATATATGATGGCTCTGCTAGTATTCCCCCAAGACTTCAGTAAAACTTATTTCCTGCATTTTTTTATTTAATTAATTATTTATTTATTTTGAGGCAGGGTTTCTCTGAGTAGCTCTGCTGTCCTGGAACTCACTTAGTAGACCAGGCTGGCCTCAAACTCAAAGAGATATGCCTGTCTCTACTTCCTGAGTGCTTGGATTAAAGGTGTGTACCACCACTGGCCGACCTTTCCTGCATTTTAATTGGCAGAAAAAACACCCCTAGACAGTGTCATTGTTCTCTGACCTCCACACAAACACTGGGGTTATAGGCAGGCACCACTATGCCTGGCTATACTCTAATTTATCCTTGTTTAAAAAAAAAGTATATATACATCATATATATGGTATATATATAGTGTGTATATATAAATATATATGATATAGTGTATGACTGTTTTCCATGAAAGTATGTCTATGAACCATTTGCATGCAGCGTACACAGAAGCCAGAAGGCACTGGATCATTTGGAACTGGAGTTAACAGTTTCAAGCTGCCATGTAGGTGACAATCGAACCAAGGTCCTTTGAAAGAGCAGCCAGTGCTCTTGACTTCTGAGCTATCTCTCCATCCCCATCTGTCCTTTTCATAGGACGTTGCTTATAAAGCCTCCTCCTCTCTTGTTCATAGAAATTGGTTTATCAAAAAGGAAACACAGATGCTGCTGGAAAAGGTTAAGGTGCAGCCCAGCTTCAAGAAGATGGAGAGGGGCTGAAAGGTCGTACTGCTCCTTCAGAGGATCAAGGTTGGTCTGCAGCACACGTGGGGTGGCTCACAACTCTCTGTAGCTCCAGCTCCAGCTCCAGCTCCAGCTCCAGAGATCTGACTCTCTCTTCTGGACTGACTCCTCAAGCACCTGGGCTCGCATGCACATACTTACACACAGACTTACGTATATACACATAACGTAAAATGAAATAAATTTTGTTTGTTTGTTTGTTTTTCAATGTAGGGTTTCTCTGCACATAGTTTTGGAGCCTGTCCTGGAACTTGCTCTGTAGACCAGGCTGGCCTCGAACTCACAGTGATCCTCCTGTATCCGACTCCTGAGTGCTGAGATCAAAGGTGGTGTGCCACCACCACCCGGTGAAAATAAATCTTTTTTTAAGGAGGACGAAATGGCTCTGAAGAGAAAGACCCATTCAGCCAGCTTTCCCACCTACTGTTTTATTGTTTGTGTCCCATAACAGCCACTTGCACTTCCCAAGCCCTTGAAGATAGAAATTTGCACTGGAAATGTCTCCTCCGCTTTCCTCTTGGCCAACTTTAATTAGTCCTGTTTTCCTCCCATGCGTTTCTTTATTGCTGATGTTTTGAAACAGACGCTTGCTATGTATCTCTGGCTGATCAAGTACTATGTACTCTAGACTTACCTTGAATTTATGGTAATCCTCCTGCTTCAACTTCCCAGGTACTGAGATTACCGGTGTGTGTTACCATACCCTGCTCCTTCCCCCAGTCTCTGACTTCTAGGTTTTCAGCAGAACAGAGCAGACCTGATTTCAGTAACAATTTGCTATCACTGTAGTTGAGAACTTAAGTTCATTGAAGACACCGTTAAATGGATTGGGGTTATAGCTCAGTGGTAGAGTATATGGCCAGAATGGGCAAGGCCCTGAGTTCTATCCACATCCAGAGGAAGAGGAAGACAGAGGGAAAAAGAGAGAGGAAGACCTAATTAAATCTCAGTTCTAACCTAGCACTTCAGTGGCTGAGGTAGGAAGATCTCAATTCTCAAAGCCAACCTGTACTACACAGTCATTTTTTTTTCTTTTTTTATTTATTTATTTTTCGTATTTCAAGACAGGGTTTCTCTGTGTAGCTATGGCTGTCCTGGCTCTGTAGACCAGGCTGGCCTGGCCTCAAACTCACAGAGATTCACCTGCCTCTGTCTCCACCAGGCCCAGCTCACAGTGAACTCTTATCTCCAAAAAGAGACAAGCCAGAGAGTGGGAAAAAGATATTTGCAATAATTTCCTTTGTCAAATATATATTGAAAAGTTTCCTATACGGGGTTGCAGATTTGGCTCATCAGCTAAGAGCACAGGTTGTTCTTCTAGATGACCTGAGTTTGGTTCCCAGAACTCACAAGACAACTCACTAATGTCTGTAATTTCAGTTCCAGGGAATCGACTGAAATAAAATTAAAGCCTCAGTGAGGTACTACTACATATACACTAGAATTGAATTAAAAAGATTGGCATCGGGGATGGAGAAATGGCTCAGAGGTTAAGAGCACTAGCTGCTCTTCCGGAGGACCTGAGTTCAATTCCCAGCAACCACGTGGTTGCTCAAAACCATCTGTACTGATCTGCCGCCCCCTTCTGGTCTGCAGGCATACATGCAAGCAGAACACTGTATACATAATAAATAAATAAATAAATAAATAAATAAATAAATAAATCTTTTTTAAAAAGATTGGCATCAAGCACTGGCAAGGGGAAAAGGGTGGCAAAAAATGTAAAGAAAGTACAGCTCTCGTAGATTGCTTCAGGAATTGAAACTGCTACAAATTCCTCAAAAAAATATGTTGGCAGGGGTTCAGGTTCGATTCCAGCACCCACATGGCAGCTCACAACTGTCTGTAATTACAACTCCTGGGAATTCAATACTCTCTTCTGGCCTCCTTGAGCAACAGACACACAGATGATACACAAACAAATATGCAGGCAAAACACCCAGACACATAAAATGCCAATACTACTACTATTGGTAAAATTTTTTTTTGAGACAGGGTCTCACTATATAGTCCTGGCTAGCTAGGAACTCACTATGTAGACCAGGCCAACGTTGAACTCATAGAGATCTCCCTGCCTCTGCCTCCCAAGTGCTGGGATTAAAGGCATGCACCACCACTGTATGGCGCGAAATCCTGTCTTGAAAAGCCAAAATAAATAAAGGAAAGAAAGAAAGAAAGAAAGAAAGAAAGAAAGAGAGAAAATGTAATATTTTAAAGAATAGTCAACAACTTTATGCCTAAACATCACACATTCATCATTCCATAGTTATTTCATTCAGAAATCT
>NW_026067972.1:6554930-6591414 GCF_014885135.2 Alexandromys fortis
AACTACTTCTGTAGACTAGGCTGGCCTCAAACTCACAGATATCCTCCCAGCCTTCCAAGTGCTGGGATTAAAGGCCACCACCACCCAGAAAAAGGGTCTTGTAGAAAAAAATTAATGTATTGGCAGAGCCATCATGCATGCCCAGCATTTATATGGGTGCTTGGGATCTAAACTCTGGCCCTCATGTTTACACAGCAGACACTTTACCCACTGAGCCACTCCCCAGATGCTATTTTCCCCTTTGGGACAGGGCCCTATATAACCCAGGTTTGTATCACCTGATCTAAGTAGCAGAGGCTAGCCATGACTCTTATCCTCTTGCCTCTGCATCTACCCAGCATTGGGATTACAGGTTTCTAATACACATTCAGATCCAATTGACTAAAGAAGAATCTTAGGATCCAGATGTGGTGGGCACATGTGTAATCCCTGCTCTTGGGAGTCCGAGTCAGAACACAAATTGAGATTCTGTTAAAGATCATCAATAATCAAGTAAACCTGAAAGGCTGTCACAGCCAAACAGAAGCGTAAGGTTACTTCATATGATGTGCAATCCTGAAAGGAATCCTAACACGGGAAAAAAAGAAACTAAGAAAACCTATATAAAACATCAATGTTAATCAATGATACTGTACCAATATTGTTTCTTTAATCATAATAAATGACCCATATACTGTATGGTCTTTATAATAAACGGAGTTTGAATAGTCAGTGGTGGATTGCTTGCCTGGGGTGTACAGTGCCCTAAGTTTAACTCCCATTACAGAAATAATAATATAACGGAACTGGGTTTGAGGTATGTATGGGATAGTTCTGTAAATCTAAAAACAACGTTGTTCTGGGACTGGTGAGCTGGCTCTGCAATCAGAGATTGCGATTTCATCTCCCGGACACACAGACACAAATAATCACACAAAACTATATTAATTAGTTTCTTTATTAACCAATGGTAATAAAACCTATTCACAGCATACAGAGGGGAATCCTGTGGGCCCCTGGTCTCCCTTATTCCTAGGGTGCATTGGCGGGGACAGTTTGTTATTTGTTAACTAAGCTTCCTGTGTGTTTCCGTGCTATCCCTGCCCCACCTGGTGATTTAGTTGCAGGCAATCTTCTCCATTGTTAACTAAGCTTCCTGTGTGTTTATTTCCCACCTCCCTGGGTGGTGAGATCTTTGTGCTGCAGTTAGGTAGAAAAGGGCTTCCCCAAGTCTGAATAAACGGCATTCGCTTGATCTCCTATCGACCCTGGTCTCTGTGTCTTCTGTTCAATCTCCAGGCCCTTGCCCGGACTCGCATTCGGTACAGCTGCTCGCGAACTGTACCGAGGGTGTAACACCAAAACCGGGTGTTACAGAACCCCACATCATGACTCAGTGGATAAAGGCCCTTTGCTGTCAAGTCTGACAACCTGAGTTTGGTCCCTAGACCCTACATGATGGTACGAGAGACAGACTCCAGAAAATTTATCCTATGACATTCACACATGCCATGTGGTATGAGCATGTATGCGGGCTTGTACTCACGTGCATGTGCACACATACATGCATACATACAACTCTGTTGGCACAATCCTTTTTAAAAAAACAAACAAACAAAGTCTCTTAATGTAGCCCTGGCTATCCTACTGTGTAAACCAGGCTGGCCTCAAACTCACAGTGATCAGCCTGTCTCTCCCTCCCAAACGCTGGGATTAAAGATTTATTTTAGCAGTCAGTGGTGGCACACACCTTTAATCCCAGCACTTGGGAGGCAGAGGAAAGCAGATCTCTGTAAATTCAGCCTGGTCTACAACTTGAGTTTCAGGATAGTCAGGGCTACACAGAAAAATCCTGTCTCGAAAAATTAGAAAAAAATTTAAAAAAGATTTTAATTATACAGATGTACCTGCAGGTGCTGGCAAAAGCAAATAGCCAGTGTCAGGTCCCACGGAGTTGGAGTTGCAGACAGTTCTGAGCTCAGGTCACTACAAACTCTCCAGACTGCATAAGTGAATTTCTTAAAGGTGGAGATTTTTTTCTTTTCTTTTGTTTGTATCTGTGTAGCACACCTTTGGTACTGAATTGACCAGTTTACTTTACTCACTGCTCACCCCCCCCCCATCCTACTTCACAAGCAACTGAGACCAAAGGATCGTCGCACATTCAAAGCCAGCTTGGGCTACACTGTGAGTTCTAAGCCAGTACCACTGGAGTAAGATAGACCCCATCTCAAAGCACAAACAATACAAATGAATAAACACACACACATTAACTAAAGTCACAGAGCCTAAAGAATCAGAGCCTCCAAGAACTTCTTTCTCTATTTATCAGAACCAACCCTGTCAAAGCACCAGGAAGGCCCCCAACTGGCTCTGCCGCTAGCCTGAGTTCTACAAGTGTCCTGTGCTGCCACCTACCGGTACCTGGGCTACATCTCTGCGCTCCTGGATCTCCTCCGGAAGACTCAAATCCTCCACTTTGCAACGCATCTGCTTTCTGGCTTTCAGATGGTTCACTCGGTACCTTTGCAAGGCAAAATACTTTTCTTCATCAGTTTCAGGCTCTCATAGCTCCATTTCAGTACCTTACCTTTCAAGTAACAGCACCATGTATTTTCATTTGTGTTTTTCTACTTTGAGGGAGGTCTCTGTTTATTACTGAGAGTCTTCTTTTGCTAGAGAAATCTACTGCAAAAAAAAAAAAAAATTCCCTCTGCGTCTCACCTCCCTACTTTCGATACAAGGTCACACATTTCCTTGAGCCTCAACAGAAACAGATGTGACTCCTACCGCCCATTCCCGGACCCAGACCCGACCATATAATTTAGCTAAACTGTAACCCCACTCTTCCGATTCCTCCACTTTTCTTAGACCCCTGTGATTCCTATACACTATGTTGTTGCAAACCTCTCGGATGTTCATTTGGACAAATACACATTACTAACTCAGAGTCTTTACAGAGGCTGAAGATCCTCAAGAGACTCTTTCACACCAGTAAGAACACATCGGGAACTCAAGCATTTGGGAGGAGGGGGAAGGCAGAAGAACGGCGAGTTAGAGGCCAGTTTACAGTAAAATGGGACACTTTAAAAGAAAAGAAGAGAGAAGGGAAGGAGAAGGGAGAGGAAGGGAGGGAAGAGGAAGGGAGGGGAGAAAAAAGGAGGGGAGGGGAGAGGAACCTAGAAAGAGAAAGTTTATTGAGTTTTGGCCGGAACTCCAGCTCCCCAGCCGCGGCCGGATCTGGTCATTTTGGGGTTATAACTGATCAGGCAAAACCCCGCCCTCCTGGACCTGTCATCACAGAAGCCGCACGTGGCCGGGGTGGGACCTCAGACGACCTGAAGCCGTCACTTTGTCTCCTCCGTCATCTGTTGGGGCAGCCGCCGCCAATCACAGCCTGCCGACCCGGGCCAAGGAGCGTGTGTGCCCTGGTGAGGCAGGCGGGAGAAGGGGCGGGGGATAAAAGTCACTGCAGTCCAGAGGGGACAGTGTTCACGTGAAAGGGACCTGGAAGGAGTTCCACCAGGCTGTAATCCAAGGGGTTGGGTCCTGATGAAAGGCGGAGAGAACCAAAGGGGGCGGGAATCGGGGGGTGGTGCTCAGGAAAGCAGAGGATCCTGGGGTAATGCAAAGAAGACGAAAGGGGCGCGGTTATGGAAGGGGCGTGGTTTCTGCTGCAGAGGAGGAGTCTGAAGGATTAAAGAACCGGGGCAAGGGGGACAAACCCGGGGAAGGTGGGAGCTGGGACAAGGGAGAGGGTGGGCCGGGCTTTGCGGGGGCGGGGCTCGGACCCAAGGGGCGAGGTTTACGGGCCCAGGAGGCAGCTAAGGCTGCTCAGTCACTGCTCCTACTACCTTCTCAAGTGCAACAGGACCCACGGAACTACAGGTGTGGGGCGGGGTGCGCGTGGAAAAGGAGGAAAGGCCAAGGGTGGGCTTGGGCAGACCTGAAGTAGGACCACCGTTAGCGAAGAAAAGAATTTGGAGATTGTTGTTCTGGAGTGGATGATGCGGAATTGGGGGAGCAGTTAGGGGTTCAGTGTGTGAGCAAGGAGGTGCACTCTCTAGGGGCTGTAGTGGGGGAAGGGCAGGAGTGCTTTGTGAATTTGGAGGTTAGGGTTAGAGAAAAAGGATCGCTGTCTGATGTGAAGGATTAGAGGTGATACTTGAGCGATTTGGAGGAATTTCAGGAGAATGGGGGTCTATGTGATGGAAAACTGGCTGGTGGTCCAGCATATGGGAGAGTTGGTGGGGTTATGTGGAGAAAGAGGGATGGATTATAGGGTACTATGTGAAGGGCAGGAGTTGTAGGCACCCCTATTGGGGAGAATCCTAATTCTTCTAGAGAGTAACATTCTATCTACTGCTTTGTAGGGCCTCCAGGAAGACATTTGTGGTCTGTGTTCTAGGAGTGAGGGTGCTGAACTTAATAGAACAAGAAGCTCATCTAGTGCTACTGGATGCTGAGCTCCTAACCCCTCCTTTTGACTTGTGTACACAGAGAGCAGGCTCCTAACCCTGCTTGCCTCAAGGGTTTGTGTGACTGTGACTTTAGATCCTACTTCGAATCTGTCTAGCTGAGGCTAGGACACCTTCCCCAACTAGTATCTCTCGGGACCCTTTCTGTCACTGGGTTCCCGTCAATCCCCAATCTAGTTCCTGTTCCTACAGAAGCCTGCTTTGGTCTCTGCCCACCCCACCCCAGCCCCTGCCCTGCCCTTATGCTCTGGGTGTGCTCATTTCCCACTTCCTTCCTCACACTGGGGCCTGGCCTGGTTCTTGCCAGTCTAGGATCTGTGACCTGTTCCAGACTTTGTACTTACTGTTCAGAGACCCTGGTGACCAGCATGGAGGCTCAGACCGTGCTACTACCACCAACACCTCGGCCAGGAAATCCCAAGTGACTGGAAGCCACATTTTACCTCTCGCCAGAAACTGATTTCTCTGCCTTTGTCCTTCTCCTGGGTGGGGAATTACAGGATCCTCAGAAATTCTGGGGGTTCTCTAGAGAGGAATGCTGAGAGGTAGTGAAGGTCCTGTATGCTTTGAAAGGTGGGCCACTATGGTAAGCGTGATCTGGGAAGGGATGGAAGGTTCTAGCCCAGCTAGGGGATGAAGGGAGAATGGCTCCCTACGCTCTGGAAGTAGACTGTCAGAACACAAAGTGGGGCCAAGAGAATCAATGTGGTGCCACCGTCCTTTTTGCCTCTGGATTGGCTTGTGGACGGTGGGAAAGGGCTGCCTTCCACACCGTGACTGAACGGGTGTGACAGTGTTGCTGAAAAGGGGCCCCAAGCCAGCCTCCCCACACAGCCACCCAGTTGCTGAGAGCCTGGCTGAGGAAGGGAGGGGTGCTCAAGACAGACAAAGCCATGGGGTAGGGTGGGGTAAAGAAGGGCCGACTGAAGCCTTTTGAGGAGGCACTGATTTCTATGGCAACACTGCTTCCCAGACACTCTTTATCAGAGGGGGGCGGGCCTAGGGCAGAGGCATTCAAGCTTCCTCTGGGCTAGGGCATTTTGTGCGAGTGGGTGGGGCATAAAGAGAAAAGCCACCAGTTTGCTATGCTGAGTATATAGCCTTTCTGCTTTGCTCCCTCCCAGCAGCAGGGAATTCGGTTGCTTGTCCTCTGTGATGGACGAGAGTGCGCATTAGCCATTAGGATTATAAGGCCAGGGTTGTAGATGTCCTCAGCGGTCACTGTTTAATGGATTCCTTATTTATTTGTCTGTTTGGGTTTTTTGTTTTGTTTTGTTTTGTTTATTTTGGACTTGGGGACTGGGTTTTAAGTAACCCAGGCTGTCCTCAAACTCACTATCTCACTATGTAGCCTATGATGACTTTGAACTCCTAATCTTTCTGTGTCCTCCTCTCAAATGTTGGGATTATAGATGCCTGCCACCAAACCCAGCTCAGAACCTCTCATTTTAAATTTGCAAATTTGTGGTCAAAGAAACTGGCTTCTTTCCTAAGGCTACTTGGTGAGAGAGTTAAGATTCAAGTTTTCAAATTGCTGTTCAGTATCTGGGCCCACTGTTTTTGTCACTAAATTTTTTATTGAATACCTACTGTGTGCCAGACTCTGAGAATGTTAGCACTAAGAACAAAGTTGCTGTTCTCACGGAGTTGCCAGTAAGAAGGAAAAGAGAGAAAAATAAGACAAACAAACACATGTGTATGCTTGTGAGAAATTAAATTGAGGCGCACGCCTTGATCCCAACACTCAGGAGGCAGAGGCAGGTGGATCTCTGTGAGTATGAGGCCAACCTGGTCTACAGAATGAGTTCCAGGACAGTCAAGGATACGCATATTTCTCTGGATAGAAACCATGTCTCAAAAACAAAACAGAAAAAGTATCACCCCACGAAAAGAACTAAACTAGTGATAACTGCTATTTATTTTAAGAGGAGGGTGGGCAGTAAGGCTAGTCAGCTCATGAGAGCACTTGCTGTGCAGTCCTGATGACTGGATTCCTGTCCCTGACCTCATAGTGAAAGAAGAGAACGAAATTCTCCAGGCCGTCCTCTCCTCTGCCCTCACACATCATACATGCAAATACCTGCATCATCATAACAAAGTAGAAAATGTTTGTTTTTTTAAGAGAGGGTCTCATCACGTAGCCTTGGCTTTCCTGGGTCTCTGTGTGTAGGCTAGGCTGGCCTGAAACTCCCAGAGATCTGCCTGCCTTTGCCTTCCTAGAGCTGGGAATAAAAGCATGTGCAACCATTCCCAGCAGTGAATAATTTTCATTTGTTTGCTTTTTGAGACAGGGTCTCTCTGTGTAACCCTGGCTATCCTGGAACTTGCTCTGTAGACCAGACTGGCTTCAAACTCATTAAAGGCAGGCAGAGCTCTGTGAGTTCAAGACTACACACACACACACACACACACATACACGCATACGCGCACGCGCGCGCGCGCACACACACACACAAAGCCCTAACAACCATAACCAAACATTAAAGTCAAGCTCTGTCTGGGTAATCCCAGCACACCAGTAGCAGAGGCAAAATATTACCAGTGTTAAATACAGTCTCAGCTACTAGATACCCTGTCTCAAAGAAACAAAGCAAAGACAATAAACAAATCACCCAATAACCTGTAGTCCTAACCTTCTGGAAGCTAAGGCAAGAGGATCATGAGTTCAAGGTTAGCCTAGGTTACACAGCAGGATCTTGGCTCTAAAACTCAAAACAACAACAAAAATGCAAGCTCAGAGTTTAGCGCAGCTAGGTATGACCTCGTGCATGATTGAACTTCTTTCCCCAGGGCACACCGAGGCCTGGAATATTTTCGATTCTGACTCCTTTAACATTGCCCCCTCACTTCTGTACAAAGCTGAAGACTGAGAGTGTAGGATAGTAAAACAGAACCCGGCAGAGCTGCTGAGGGCTTTCCTGAACCGGTCTCTGTCTCTTCTGTCTTCTTAGAGAGCTTTACTAAGCAAACAGGTCCACACTTTGATATGCTGCAGTTTTGCGAGGGCTTGGGCATTTTGTCAATCCTGCTGCTTGCAGCAGGGAGGTCAGTCTTAGGGAAGTACATCCTTTTTGGGGGGCTTCCTGCTCATCAGAGGTAAGGAGAAAGAACCCTAGAAAACTGTTGTTTGCTGTAGCTAATCGTAGAGCACAGAGAGGAAGCAGGGCGGAAGGGGACGTCTCTTTACAGTTCAGTTTCAACTGACGGTCCTGGGGGCTCATAGCATAGGCACAGCAGAAAAGGACCTTGGGCCTTACTGGGCCTTTAAACTATGACAGAGTGAACTCTACTTCTTTTGGCTCTGGTTCTTGTTTCCTGTTTCTGTGACTGGCCGGGAGGAAAGGTCTGATTTGGTGACGACCTGTCTGACTCGCTGTTGAATTCAGAGAACAAGGTAGACAAGGCTATCCATTTTCCTAGGTTATCTCCAGAGCAGCCCCTCTAAAAACGTGTCTGTGAATGCCGGTCCTTGCAAAGATTCCACCTGGTTATGTGCAGAGCCAGAGGACAAAGGTTAGGGATGCTGATTCTGCTGCCACTTGATTTGGCTGGACAGGGCTGGGCCTGGGGCCCAGTGACTCAGGAGGAGGTTGGTGAGACCGAGAGAGCTGAGTCATGAAGACCAGCTTCGTCTCAGGAGTGACTCTGGGCAGAAGCCTCTTTAACTAATTTCTTAGGGTGCTGTGCTTCCTCAAACAGAGCAGAGGCCTCTCAGCAAAAGTGCTTCAAAGCCCAATCCGAGAAGAGTTTCGAGATACAAAGAATAAGGCCTGAGTCCCTAAAATTTGAACATATTCCTGTCTCAGGAATTCCCTGGGATTAGAAACAAAGACCAAAAGAGAGAGAGAGAGAGAGAGAGAGAGAGAGAGAGAGAGAGAGAGAGAGAAGAAAAAAAAGGAGGGGGAAAAGGGGGTCATCTTTCAGTATGGATGGAGATAGCCTCTGATGTTAGGTCTTTTTCTTCCCCTCTGACCTTTAGGAAGCTTACTGGATAGCAACAACCCTCTCACTTGGAGCTCTGTTTAGGAATGCTGGGAGAGGTGAATAGGCTTGGAACCTATCTAGTCTTGGTTTTGGTATGAGAAGAATAGGCTGGAGCTTCCTATTAATTTACCTCAGAACAGGAAGGGTGGAGGAGAAACGTTTGTTGAGACGGGTGAGGATGAAGTCTGAAAGGGTTAAATGACAGGACGGAGAATTACTTGGGTCTTGGACAGAAAAAGGGTTAAGAGGGTGGGCGGGGCAACATTGGGTAGGCCTGCCCTTATGTGGACCAATAGATGTGCGCCCCTTGGAGAGGGCGTGACTCACACTTGAGGTTGCGGAGAGGCTGGCCTCCACTGGGCCAATGAGCATACTTAATGCCCAAAGAGGGTGTGGTCTGAGGGGGGCGTGGCAGCCGTGGTCGCAGTGGCGGGGGTGGCCGGGCGCTGGGCGGGGCGGGCGGCCCCATCAGCTGGTAGGAAATGGCCTGTGAGTCAGAGGGGCAGCGGAGTCTGCGGCGCGGAGCCGGGGCGGCCCCGGGGAGGGACCGTCGCGGGGAGGGGTGCAACAGCGGCTAGAGGGGCTTCGGACGCCAGGGCCCGCTAGTGTTGCACACGAAGCTGATCAGAGAAGAGCCAAGCAAGAGCAAGGCTCTCAGCCTAAGCCACCCTTTGTCTGGGTTGGGGGCCCGTAACAGGGGAGACTGGTTATCCGAGGGGAGGGACCGGGACGGGACGGAAGGGCCCGGAGCAGCGGCCACCGCAGCGGAGCCAATTTGGGAGCGGGGTGAGTGTGTACTAGGTGGAAGGTGCAGATCTTCAAAGCCTCTGCAGGTTATGGGGCCTGCCCCAGGTTGTGAAGAGGAAGGGAGTGAGAACCGACCTGGGAGGCTAAACAGGGGGTGGGGGATCGTCCAGAACGAGGAGTCCAGGAGCCAAGGTGAGTCTACTCGTTTGAGTTTGAAGGGGTTGCTGAAGTCTGCTCCCTCTCTCTTAAGGGTGAAGGACTCTAGGTCAGGAGCCAGAGGGAGGGTGAAAGAGGCTGACCTTCCTACTCACAGTGGTGGTCTTAGAACATTTACCGTAGCGTGTGTAGCCATGTGTGAGGACAAAACGTACAGCAGTGAGCAGCAGTACTCTGCATAGGATAAGAGTGAAAAAACACATGGATAAGAATTCTTCCCGGAACACTCCTTGGTCAGGGTGATATGGGTGTCGTGAACACTGGAGGGAAGGAAAGAGTGAGCCTAGGTGTTCTTCCTATACTAGAACCTCTCCCACCTCCTGGGCCTAACAAGTATCTGAGGGTACAGACCTCATGGTATTCTGGGACTTGTTGTTTTTGCTGGCCTTGTTCTCAGCATGTTGGGAGCTGTAGTCCTTGGCAGCCACAGTCTGGCACAGCTGTTTAATGCCAGCTGCTGCCCATCCCCTGCATGGAGGGTGAGGTTTGGCTTATCCTGGCCTGTGCCCCCTCCCTGCAGTCCTGCCCCATGAGTCAGCTTGAAGCCATGGTCTAAAGCCAGACCGGCTGGGTGGCAGAGGAGTGAATCTTCGAGCGTCTCTCGACAGGGAGGGAACTAATGGGCTCTGGGTTAATGAGCAGATGCCAGGCATGCTGGGGTCAAGTAGAGCATCATGCCATCACCTGACTTCCTCGAGGCAAGGACTCGGGAGGCCAACTGAGATGACCTGGAAATTGGGATGCTAAGGAAAATGCCCTTCTTGAACTTTAAGACCTGGGTGGAGAATAGGAGGGGCAGAGATGAGAACAGATTGTACTCTCTGAACACACTTCCATTATTAGTGTTCTCCTCTTTCTAGCCATCTCACCCACCATCAAGGACCAGAATACTCTCAGGATCTCCATGCTAAGGAGGTCTGGGGAAGGGGGAACGTGTGACCTGCAATGATGGGGGTTGTTGACGCGGGAGAGCTTTTCAGTCCCTAAGTGTAAATGTCTCCTTTCTCTCTGCCTCCTACCACCACATCTGCTGTTGCAATTCTCCCTGTCCTCGGGGAGGCTTTCTCTGCTCTGTCAGAACTGCTGCCCAGCTCACTAGGGCTGGTATTTAGGCTTTTTCCAGGCTTGTGTGTTTCTCCTGAGCTTAAAACTGGGCCTGTCCTCAGGTCTGGCATGATCAAAAGTGAACAGAAGTATTTATTGGGTTGCAGGATGTGGTGACCATCATGGGGAAGTCTCAGAGGAGAGACCTTCAGAGGGGATGGGCTTTGAGCTATCCAAGGAAGGGGAGTGGGAAAGAGGATTTTGTTTAGTTTTTTGGAATTTGTTTCTTGTTCTCTCTCTCTCTCTCTCTCTCTCTCTCTCTCTCTCAAGACAGGTTTTCTCTATGTAACCCTAACTGTCCTGGAACTTGCTCTGTAGACCAGGCTAGCCTGGAACTCAGAGATCCACCTGCCCCCCCCCCAAGTGCTGGGATTAAAGGTGTGTGCCACCACCACCCCAGCCTGTTTTTTGTTTTGTTTTGTTTTGTTTGAGACAGGGTCTCTTGTAGCCTCAGATGACCTTTGAACTCTCTGGTGTAGTGGAGGCTGGATGTAACCTGGTTTTTATTTTTTTTTTTTTTTTGTTGTTGTTGTTTTGTTTGATTTTGAGAGAGATCCTCAAAATGTAGCTAGACCAGACCTAGATTCAAGATCCTCCTGCCTCAGCCTCTAGCATTATGCTAAAGGGCCCTGTGGTTGGTAGTGCTCAGGACTGCTGAGCAAATAAGGATGGCCGTTGGGACAGCTGACCTTCAACTCAACAGTCTCATCACTGTAATATTGGCTTCTGGCCCAGGAATACCACTTTTGTGCCTGGGCAGCACAGAGAAATGGTTTAGGTTTTTTGAGTATTGGTTGTGCACTGGGGGAGGGGCGTGGAGAGATTCTCCTGTTGTTTCCAGTTCACTGCCTACTACCTCCTTATCTCTGGTGTGCAGGGCCTGGGGGGAGGGGCGAGAACCAGAAAGTGCCTTCCCATCAGGTCCTCTCCTACCACTTGTTTTTGGTTGGATTTCTTTTCTCTTGCTAAGAAGACAGATTGATGGGGGCAGTTGGGGTTTCAGATATGAAGGGCTGGTGTGGAGTTGACTTGAGGCTTGTAGGTGTGTGATGGGGTGTGACTGTCTTCACGACCTCTGCCCCCTCTGCCGGTGGCGCTCTTGGGTGGCACTTGCCCCTTGGGATAGACGTATGGAAGTGGGTTGTGTAATTGGGTGGCCTTGAGTAAGAGAGGTAAATTATTGCCCTATCCACCTACTAGCTGACATGGTATCTCTGATCTTTGGGGCATCTTATCCCCTATTGGCCAGTCGCCATGCTAGTGACCCGGACAAATAGTTCATCTTGCCTCTACTCTCTCATACCCCTAATACAGTCAGGCACGATTTGCTTCTCTGTTGACTCCTCAAGTAGCCCAACTCTTCTACCTGGGCCCTGGGTCTCAAGTCTGCCTCTTCTGTTTCAGAAGTGCTTGTGGCAAAGGGGGAGGATGTCTTAGTGTATGCGCTAATAGAGTAGCCCATATTAATGGAGGGATCTTTACCCTTGGCTTCAGGGATCCTGACTTAGGTTTTCTCTTTGCTTTCAGGGTCCAGCTGAGTCCAGGAGCTGCACGGAATGGTGGCAGTCACCTTGCCAGTGCAGTGGGCATGGACCAGACTGCAAGCTAGAGGGACAAGACATCAGACAGGAAGAGCAGACACACACCTAGGCTTGAGGCGTCTTCATCGGGGTAATTTCCAGGAAGGAGGGAATAACAAGTTCAGTAAGACTCTGGAGCGAAATGTGTCCCCCAGCCCGGCATGGAATTCTGAGAGTAGCCTCTGAATTACATTAATGGGTCCCAGGGTCGGTCAACTTTACCTCCACATTCTGCTCAAGGTCACCTGCTGAGGATGGAGGAGGGTCTGAAACTCAGCAGGAAGAAAGAAAAATTCTTGATTTCCCCTGACCTCCTTTTCTTCTTTTTTACAGATGTCCCCAGGCCCCCCAGCCCAGGCCCAGCATAAAGGCCGTGTGGGGGGCCCCCCCTGACCCAAGGGGGGCTTCATGCGCCACGTGCAGGCGGAGCCGTCTCCATCCTCAGAGCCAGAGGCTGGCCCTTCACAGCCTCCAGTCAGACAGGGGACCCTCCAGGGTGGCCTGCTCATGGGCTACAGCCCAGCAGGGGGGGCGACATCCCCCGGGGTCTACCAGGTATCCATCTTTTCCCCTTCAGCTGGTGCCTCTGAGCCTCCTAGGGCTCTGAAGCGGCCCGCCCCTCCTACTGAGGGTCCCCGGGAGCTGAAGAGAGGCCCTGGGCTGGGGACCAGAGAGAGACTACCCCCCGAGGAACCATCTACTGTGGGACCTTTGAGCCCAGAGGGACTGGGTCTGGGACTGGGTGTGGCCAGCCAGCATTTTTCCCATCATGGCCTCTGTGTTGTGGAACAGGGAGGTAGTGCCACCTCACCTTGGACTTCAGGGACCCAAAGTACCCACTGGCCCTCTTCAAATACTTCCTGCAATACTTTGCACACCAGAGACTGGGCTTTCCCAGATCAAGGGGGACAGGGGTACCTGGGGGAGTCTCCAGGGCCAGGCCCTTCAGGCCAGCTGCACACACTTGACACTGATTTGCACAATCTTGCACAAACAGGGGGTAAGAGCCCAGTGGCTAGGGTGGGCAAAGGGAGCAGCCCCTGGCCTAGGGAGTCCCCTGGAACTGCCAATGGGCACAGTCCCGAGCACACACCCCCTGGCCCTGGACCTCCAGGCCCCTGCCCCACCAAGCGAAGGCTGCTGCCTGCTGGAGAAGCCTTGGATGTCAGCTCTGAGGATGAGGGGCCAGCCCCTCGGAGGCGCCGGGGAACCCTGGGCTGCCCTCTTGCTGCCAATAGTTCTGATGCCAAAGCCACACCCTTCTGGAGCCACCTGCTGCCTGGGCCCAAGGAGCCTGTTTTGGTAAGCCAGTGGATGAATTCATCTATTCTTTTATTTTTCTTTCTTTGGAGACAGGATCTTATGTATCCCAGGCAAACCTAGGTTGTCAGGGATGACCTTGAACTTCTCCACCTTCCAAGTGCAGTGTTGGGATTACACAAGGCTTTTGCCACCCCCACCCCACTGTAGTGTCCGTGGTGCTCTAGATTGAACCCAGGGCTGTGTGCATGATATAACCCCAGTCTCTTGGTCTTGTTTTTTTGAGACAAAGTCTCAGATAGCCTAGAGTGACTTCAAACTCCCTATGCAGCCAAGCATGAGTTCTTCATCCTCCTGCCTCTGTCTCCTGAGTGCTAAGATTACAGGCATATGTTACCACATCCAGCGTACTCTCAGCACTTTTAAGTGGACATTTGTGTAGGTGAAGGAGGCAGAGACCTATAGAGATGTTCTTCAGAGAACTTGTAGTAAGTCCTTATCCCAAAATATGTCAGTCTCTCTTCTCAATATTTTCACCATAGGACCCAACAGACTGCAGTCCCATGGGGCGGAGGCTGAAAGGTGCCCGTCGCCTGAAGCTGTAAGTGACCAGATTCTCCCTCTACCCTGGCCATGAGAGCACAGACAGAAGTCTCTCATTTTCCCAACACTATATATAGTAGGGAGCCATGGGGAGTGGCAAAGAGTGGGGCCCAAGGATTGGATATAGGACTATCCAGACTACTCGGACCAACCCATATGTGCCCCTTCTCTTACCAGAAGCTCCCTTCGAAGCCTCCGGAAGGGGCCAGGCCTGCTGAGCCCTCCCAGTGCCTCCCCCTTTCCTACCCCTTCTGTCAGCCGTACCCTGCTGGGCAACTTTGAGGTAACTCCTTTTGGCCTTTGTGGTTAGGGGTTCCTGAGAGGAATTCAGTGGTGGAGTGAGGCTCAAACAGACAAAGGGAAGAATTGGCATCACTCTCAGACTGTGTCTACTCCCCCCCTCCCCCCAATACCAGGAATCATTGCTTCGAGGACGCTTTGCGCCATCTGGCCACATTGAGGGCTTTACTGCAGAGATTGGAGCCAGTGGGTCTTACTGTCCCCAGCATGTCACGCTGCCTGTCACTGTCACCTTTTTTGATGTTTCTGAGCAAAATGCCCCGGCCCCCTTCTTGGTATGACCCCAAAGTTACCTGAGAGGGGTTGGGGGTAGGAGGAGTGGGAAAAGGTATGCCTTACTTGTTCTTCTTCTAAGAGTTAGGCAGGGTCATGTGGGCAAAACTCTACTATGGGGTGAGCCTAAGTCCAAGGGGAGACATTACAGAGCAGCCAGGGTTTAGTGTGCATGGCTCTCTATTTCCTAGCCTGGCTAATGGATTTTGATCTTCCCAGGGTGTTGTGGACCTGAATCCTCTGGGGAGGAAGGGTTACAGTGTGCCCAAGGTGGGCACCATCCAAGTGGTAAGTGAGAGAGTGGTACCCAAAGGGAGTTGATGTGGAAGAGAGGAAAAATTAACCCATAGACCCTGCTGACTTGGACTACCCTGTCCCCAGACCTTATTTAACCCCAACCAGACTGTGGTGAAGATGTTCCTTGTGACCTTTGACTTCTCGGACATGCCTGCTGCCCACATGACCTTCCTGCGCCATCGCCTCTTTTTGGTGCCTGTAGGTGAGGAGGGAAATGCTAACCCCACCCACCGCCTCCTCTGCTACTTGCTGCACCTCAGGTAAATACAGGCCCCCGGGAATGCTGGGGAAATCCGGGTATCTGTCCCGCTCTGACTTGGTCGGCACTGTCTGTCCTGTACTGACTTGGTCCGCGCTGTCTGTCCCGCACTGACTTGGTCCGCGCTGTCTGTCTGCACTGACTTGGTCCGCGCTGTCTGTCTGCACTGACTTGGTCCGCGCTGTCTTCCCCTAGGTTCCGGAGCTCCCGCTCAGGCCGCCTAAGCCTGCATGGAGACATCCGCCTGCTTTTTTCCCGCCGGAGCCTGGAGCTGGATACAGGGCTCCCCTATGAACTGCAGGCTGTGACTGAGGCCCCCCATAATCCACGTTATTCACCTTTGCCCTGATACACATCATCTTAAATTAGGTGGGCCCAAAGCCTGCCTAGCCTGCTCCATCCTGGACAGGGTAAATCGTGGAGAAATGGTGAGAGCCCCTTCAGGCTTTCATTAAAGTCCTCACCACGCTCACACCCAAATTAATTATTTGGGTGTTTAAAGCTTCTGATCCTTCCATACTCTGTCTACTCTGGGTCCTCCATGTGCCTGTCCCCTCCCTTGGGTTTTCCAGGCCAGCTTAGGTAGTAGGGAGGAACTAGAGCTACCCTGAGATTGTCCCAAGTTTCTAGGCAAGTAATGCCAGTGTTGCCTCCCTGTCCTGGGCAGGGGCCACTTATTATTTTATTTATTTTTAATTTATAATTTATTCAAATTGGATGGCCTTGGTGATCTCCCAAACCTGATCATTGGCATCACCCCACTCTCAGATACTGCTCCAACCTCAGGACTTGAAGAAGCTGATGTCGGGGCGAGGGAAGAACTGCTCTCCCTCGGCTGAGGGCGGAGAGTGGATTCCAGAGGAACTGAGTCACTAACCAAAGACTCAGCTTCCTGCATCCTCCTCTATTCCCTTCCCTTCCCTCCCCTCCAATCCATCTTTGAAAGCTAATGTGATTGTGTGTGTGTGAGTGCGTGTGTGTGTGCTTGCGCATGTGCAAATATACGCATGCACACAAACTTGGGTTTGTGTGGGTGTGTGTGTGAGGGAGAGAATGTGCATGTATGTGTGACATAGGGGTTCAACCACCCCTTACCTAGGGCTTCAGACTCAGTTGTCCCTCTCCTCCTGCCTGTGTTTCCTTGCTTTGGGGTCCTGACTGAGGAAGGTGTCCAGGGACAGAGTCAGGCCTAAGGACTGGGGAGCCTCCTCTCACCTGACCAGACTCTGACCCACCTACCTCAGCTGGGATGAGGGGTGCCCCTCTTATTCGGTCATGTGGTTTCCAGTTACCACATTCCCCACTCAAGACTCTGGCCCAGCCTCAACTGTTATCTCTTGGGGCTTGACTGAGGGGAACAAGCATTTGCTGAAACTTGAAAACAAAACAAAAAACAGGAAAAAATCGTACCTGGTACATTTTTTTAGAAAAAAAAATAAATTCTTGTTTGGAAACTTGAACTAAGTTCTACTTTTTTTCTGTGTTCAGAGGATGCGGATGGAGAGGTAGGACCTAATGGAGCTGGAACTGTTCTCTCTTCTAAAGGGGAAGCAACAGGCTGCTAACCCCGTGGGATCTTAGGCGAAGTCGGGCTGATTCTTGGAGCATAGTCCTATTCCTCTTCATATGATAAGGTGTTGGGGGTGGGAGGGTAGAGTGAAGCTATAAAAGCTAAACTCTGAGGATCTGGATTCTTACACTAATTCCCTAGGTCACTTCAGCCCTTCAGAACCTCATTGTCCTTGTATGTCGAACAAGGATGAAAAAGATGGTAATAGAGCTGGAGAGATGGCTCAGTGGTTAAGAGCATTGTTTGTTCTTCCAAAGGTCCTGAGTTCAAATCCCAGCAACCACATGGTGGCTCACAACCATCTGTAGTGAGGTCTGGTGCCCTCTTCTGGCCTGCAGACAGGATATTGTATACATAATAAATAAATAAATAAATATTTTAAAAAAAGAAAAGAAAAAGATGGTAATACAGGCCGTTTAAGGGCTGTATTCGAGAGTGTCAGAGATTGAGCAAGGTGACATGCTCCAGACAAAATGAAAGACTGAGGCTCTTTGCTGGCCTCAACGTAAGGAAATCACGCCTGACAGTATCTGGCTCAGAAAATATGGAAAGAACTGTTGACGCCTTGGGAAAAGAAGGAAGAGGGGAAAAAAAAATCTCCGCCCAGTCGTCAAGCAAAGTTAGGCCTCCTGGTTACCATGACAACGGGAATGGGGGTCAGTCCCCAGTGGGTGGGTTGGGCACAACAGCCCGACTACCCAAGAATGTCACTATGGCAACCACGGCAACTCGTCAGCGCCAAACCACTGATTGTTATGGTGACAGATTAGGGCAGTTATACGAGCTGAGGAGTAAACTGAGTCACGGCTGTGGATACAGAATTTGGTGGGAGGTGTTTCTGTACCACTTGCAGACAGACTATTACCTCGGTTTCGACTACAATACCCAGGAATTTCTTGACACCCAGAACAAACTTGCAGCCTCGGGCTCTCTCTTCAAAGTCTACGTTTCCCAGGGAACGATTTGACGTACGCTCTGCTAAGTACGCCGATTGGGGGGCGGGACGGACGAGGGCAAAAGTGGAATGAGACGCCGGAAGTACGTCGGGCGGAGTGGAACATCAGGAGGAAGGGCTCGGGTTTAGGCTTCAGGAGAGACCGCTCTGCCCCACCTCTCGTTGGTTCCGGAGGTCACTGAGGCTGTGGGAAATGCTGGCGCGCGCGGCGCGGGGCACTGGAGCCCTTCTGCTGAGGGTGAGGACGAGGCAACCTTCTTCAGAGGCCCGGGACAGAAATCACCTGGGTCCTCAGCTGGGAAGGAGCGGGATTCCAACTTTGGGGAAGGACTGGGGTCAGAGGTCATGGTCCCCACGTGAGTCATTCTCCGGGGATCCTTGGGGGTCGCGATTTAGGGATATGCCTTTCGAATAGAAGTCGGGTTCCGCGCCGCGTCCTCAGTCGACTCTGCTCTTTCTTCAGGGCTCTGTGCAGGCTTCTGGCCGCGCTCCGCGCCGCGCCTCCTCTGGACTGCCCCGAAACACCGTGGTGCTGTTTGTGCCTCAGCAGGAGGCCTGGGTGGTGGAGCGGATGGGCCGTTTCCACCGGATCCTGGAACCTGTGAGAATCTCTTTTGTCCTCCTCCAGCCAGCCAAGTGATCGGGTCTCTTACTCATGTGGGAGTGGGGCTTACCCGGGGCCTGTCTACACTTTTGCCTTTTGACTACTAGGGACCATTTCTAGCGGGGACCAGATCTGACAGAGCCCCTGACCCTCACATCCGTGTTCGGCTGCTTTCCTTTTACCCAAGTATTCCACAGGCTGCATTCTTGAAGCTAACCTTCCTCTCAGCCTCACCTGTCTGCCTAAAAATGCCAATTCTTGCTGGCTCCCATTCTCTTGACATTCAGTAGCCTAGTCTTTCATCCTTGTGCTCTTAGGTTTCCCTATCAGTGACACCTCAGCCTTTGAGGACGCGTCCTGGTAGAAGCTATCGCTTTCCTGGGGTCCGTACATGACTTTCTGCTTACTCCAAACTTAGCTTGGATTTCAGGTTTATTACTCCCACTGAGAACCTATGACTTCTTTTCCCAGGGCTTGAATATCCTCATCCCTGTGTTAGACCGAATCCGATATGTGCAGAGTCTCAAGGAAATTGTCATCAATGTTCCGGAGCAGTCGGCTGTGACCCTTGGTGAGAGACACGGGGTGATGGGGATGCGCTAAGTGCATTCAGATGTGATTGCCATTATCTGGGGCTTAGTTTGAAACAAGAGCTGGTTGGGACAAGAGGCCTGACCACCTTCCTTTTCTCTTTCTTTTGCTTCTGTAGACAATGTAACTCTGCAAATAGACGGAGTCCTTTACCTGCGGATTATGGATCCTTACAAGGTATCTGCCCCGGCTTTATCAGGCCTTCTCAACTGCCCCTCATTAAAATGCATCTTTATTTCTTACCCCGTACTTGCCATTTTCAGGCAAGTTATGGTGTGGAAGACCCTGAGTATGCTGTCACCCAGTTAGCTCAGACGACGATGAGATCAGAGCTTGGCAAACTCTCTCTGGACAAAGTGTTTCGAGTAAGCAGATCTGGGCCCGAGGGCTTGGGGGCACATTCCTTGCCCGGCCAGAGCTTTTCTGGAGATCAAGATTAGCCCGGGACCTTCCCAGTTTAGGCTCTTGATAGCTACAGTGACTTGTACCTGCTCACATTTATCCCTAGGAGCGGGAGTCCCTGAATGCCCACATTGTGGACGCCATCAACCAAGCTGCTGACTACTGGGGTATCCGCTGCCTGCGCTATGAGATCAAGGATATCCATGTGCCACCCCGAGTCAAAGAGTCTATGCAGATGCAGGTGGGGGCGGGATCAGAATCCCCTACTGTGGTAGATAGAGCTGTAAGTCCTGGGTAGGGTTCCCCCTGGCTTCTTCTTGATGGGGGGTCGTCGGGGCTTCCAGGTAGAGGCAGAGCGGCGGAAACGGGCCACAGTTCTAGAGTCTGAAGGGACACGAGAGTCAGCTATCAATGTGGCAGAGGGGAAGAAGCAGGCCCAGATTCTGGCCTCGGAAGCAGAAAAGGCTGAACAGATAAATCAGGCAGCAGGTGAGTAGCATAGAGGCTGAGGGAAGTGCTGGAGCAGGAACTTTGGGGTACTCTCATTTCTTGGGTCAAACTGTCTTTTTTTTCCCTTCCAGGAGAGGCCAGTGCTGTTCTGGCCAAGGCCAAGGCTAAAGCTGAAGCGATTCGAATCCTGGCTTCAGCTTTGACTCAACATGTGAGAGGCCGATGGGTGGGAATGGGGGGTAGGAATAGACAATTAAAGGGTTCCGCTCACCTACCCTTATGGAGGGTTCCTGACACTGTGGACTCCATTAAGCCAGACGACATGAGCTTTGTATTAGGATTTGTATACCGCTTCTCCAGGAACCTGGCCTTTCTCTTCTCCTTAAATTTGTGACCTTTGATTTTAACCCTCTGTGCCCACAGAATGGAGATGCAGCAGCTTCACTGACTGTGGCTGAGCAGTATGTCAACGCGTTCTCCAAGCTTGCCAAGGACTCCAACACAGTCCTACTGCCCTCCAACCCCAGTGACGTCACAAGTATGGTGGCTCAGGTTAGAGCTCTTTGAAGACAAGCGTACAATAACAGTGTCAGGAGCTAAGAATGGAAATCCCCACTCAGTCCTGCAGATACCTGTGCCAGTGTTCTGAGTCACCCCGGGGTTATCGTTTGCAGGATTCTTATCACTGACTGCAATGCTTAGGAAACTTGAAGGAACAAGAAAAAACAAGGGGCTGGGGATGGTGGTACATGCCTGTAATATCAGCACTCAGGAGATGCAGGAAGTTCGCAACCTTGGCTCAGAAAAAGGGGAAGAGAGGATGAAAGAGAAAAGGGAGCCGGGTGGTGGTGGCACACGCCTTTAATCCCAGCACTCGGGAGGCAGAGGCAGGTGGATCTCTGAGAGTTCGAGGCCAGCCTGGTCTACAGGAGCTAGTTCCAGGACAGGTTCCAAAGCTACAACAGAGAAACCCGGTCTCGAAGAAAAAAAAAAGAGAGAGAGAAAGGGGAAAGCAAAGGGAACAAAGGAGTTGAGCGGCTCCTGTCTGGTCTGGAGCGGATCTTCTGCAGTGTCCTGATGGTTCTTCCTCTCTCTGCAGGCCATGGGTGTATATGGGGCTCTCACTAAAACCCCAGTGTCTGGAGCCCAGAACTCCAGCGAGAACAGCAGAGATGCCCAGGGTACAGATGCAAGTCTTGAAGAACTGGGTAGAGTCAAGCTCAGTTAAGGAGATGGCTTGGCCAGGGAGTCTGGGGACAGGAAACCTCTCTCAGATTCTGGCTCTAGCCTCCCTGCTAAAATTTTAGTTTTTATTTTTTTATTTGAACTTAATAATCATGTAATAAACTTACCAGCGGCAAATTGGAAACTGTCCTTTTTGATTAGGGAATGAAGTTAGAAAAATCACTCATGCTTTCTTTGGATGACCACTCCCACCCTTCAGCCCAGGCAGGTCTGGGGAGCTGATTCTCCTCAAGAATGAACTTCACAGGACATGAAATCATCCTACACCGGAGAGGGATTAAAGCTTGTGTCTACTGAACTGTGAGCTGGAGAGTTGTTCCCTCCCTTCCTGCTGAGTGGTGCAGGTGTTTGGGTAAACATGGGGAAAGAGGACTACCTAGGCAGAATGGTACTTCAGCGGTCTTGAAGGACTGAGGGTGCATCTCGTTCGTTCAAAACCCTTTAATCTCTACCGTGTACCAAGTAGAATGTTAAGATACCAACTAGGGTTTAAAGCAATACATACCTAAAATCCCAGCAGGATTGTGAGTTCAAGGCCAGATTGAAGTACTTAGTGAGACCCTGTCTCAAAAGCAGCAGCAATAAAGTTGAACCAGGTGGCCTCTGCTTCCCCGGAATACAAAGTCAGGTAGGGAAGGAGACAGTGATAGAAAGTCATAAACAGGGCTGGTTACCAGGGGGCTAAAGCCTCTTGCTGTGCAAGCCAAATGACTTGGTTGGATCCCTGGAACCATGCAAAAGCTGGAAGAACCAGTTTCACAAACGGTGTTCTCTAACCTCCACACGCACACCGTGGCACACGCACACACATAGTCATCTTTAAGTCATAGTGCTCTGATGAAAGAACTAACGTGAGTTAGCTTGGGTTCCAGGAAACGCCAATGAAAATGACATCGTAGCTGAGATATGGAGGGAAAGAGACCCATCTGGTGATCTGGAAATGAAGTGTGTAAAAAGCAGTATGTAAATGCTGAGAGGCAGAGCACATCTGGCTTATAAACACAAGAGAAAGGAACTGCTGTGGCTGGGACAGGTAACAGAAGCAAGAAGTAGCAACTGGATATATTTAACGGGAAAGGAAGAAGTACATTTGTAGGACTGTAGATAATCTGTAGATAAAGTGCCCCATATTTACTAAGAAACCAAAAGAAAATTGAGTTGTTTTTCCTGCCAAGATACAACTCACATATACAAATTGCCCTTTTTGTTGTTCCTGGTGGTAGGCCCTCTGTGTAGTCCAGGCTGATCTTGTGGTATACCTGCTTTCAGCTTTCAAGTGCTAATACAGGTATGTGCTGCCATGTTCAGCCAACTTACCCATTTTATGTATGTTAGGCTTTTAGTTAGCTCTCTGCTTACTGTTTTTGAGACAGCGTTTCGTGTGTCGCAGGCTGGCCCCAAACTAGCTAGCCTCTACCTCTCAAGTGCTAGGATTACAGATGTGTGTAACTATACCAGATGTTATGGAGTGCTGGAGATCTAACCCAGGGTTTTGTACATCTTCCATCAACCAATAAACCCAGTGGATTTTAATATACTTAGAGTTTGTGTAAGCACACATTTAGAACGTAGACCCCTTCCTACGCACACTGCCGCATGCGCATGCCAGGTTTTGTTTATTCGCTAATGGAAATTTGTGTTTTGATCTTTTGGTAATTATAGATGCTACTTTGGGTGTTTACATATAGGTGTTTTGGTTTTTGGAGACAGGGTTTCTCTGTGTAGCCCTGGCTATCCTAGAACTCGCTCTGTAGAGCAGGCTGACTTCAAGCTCACAGAGATCCACCTGTCTGCCTCTTAAGTGCTGGGATTAAAGTTGTTCACCACCACCTGGCACATACAGGTTTTTATTTAGATGTATTTTTATCTTGGTGTGTAGTTTCTCTAGTTTCTCTTTGTTTCTCACTGTGATAAAGTGCTCTGGTAAAAACATCTAAAGGAGAAAGGTTATTTAGCAAACAATTTCAGTTCACAGTCCATCGTGGCCCGAAAGTCACAGCAGTGAGAACAGGAGAGACGGCTCAGTAGTTCAGAGCACGTACGGCTCTTGTAGAAGACTAGAGTTCATTTCCCAGCCCCCACAGCAGGGGAACTGCAGCCTTACATAACTCCAGCTCCATCAGAATCCGACACACCAACCTCCATGAGGCACATACTCACACACAAACACATATAACTAAAAATAAACTAAAAAAAAAAATTTGAAGCAGTTTTTTTTTGTAGCGTTCGCATTACCTCTGTAATCAGAAGAGAACGATGAATGTTATGTCTGCTTACTATTGGCCTACTCTCAGTCTGTTCAGGGTCCCCTGCCTAAGGAATGGTGCCATCCACGGTGGACGTGTCTCCCCACCTCAGCTAACATAACCGAGATAACCCCCACAGGCGCGTCCAGAAGCCCATTCCCCAGGTGACTTTAGGTTCTGTTGACAGTTACTATTAAGCATCACCCCTGGGTATCTATGTAGGCGTGGAATTTCTGGGCAATACATCAGCTAAACCTTTTGAGAAGCTGCTGTGCCATTTCGCAGTTCCGCCTGTGTGACGGCCCCAGTTTCTGCACATCCTTGCTAGTACTTGTCACCATCTTTCTTCCTCCGTGTTGCGGGTCTCTGTTGGCACAGGCTGGCCTTGAACATGTGGTAATCCTCCCGGAGTCCTGGGCTTACAAGCAAGCATTCCAGCTATTGTTTTCT
Source organism: Alexandromys fortis (assembly GCF_014885135.2). Lineage (NCBI taxonomy): Eukaryota > Metazoa > Chordata > Mammalia > Rodentia > Cricetidae > Alexandromys > Alexandromys fortis. The sequence continues at coordinate 6,578,524 of NW_026067972.1, forward strand.
TTGGTGTGCTAGGGACTGAACCCAGAGACTTGTGTATGCCAGTCCAGTACTCTACTGCTGAGATACATCCCTAGTCTGAATTAGGATAATTAAAATGCCACTTCTAGCACTTCCCAGATGGCTCATGACGTTAAGAATCTTTCCATGTGTGATGGCTATGTGTATCCTTTTTAGAGAAATGTCTAGAGGCCACTGTTCATCTTTAAATTGCATTATTTGATTATTATTAATTAGATTTTTTAATATGATGAGTGTTTTTGCTCACATGTATGGATATGTACCATATGTGTGCCTGGTGCCTTTGAGGTCAGAAGAGGGCTTTGGGTCTCTTGGAACTGGTAAGATTCAGCTAACAGTTTTTTGGTGTGCTACCACCGCCCGGCCAGCTAGTAGTTTTGAGAGCAGTGATGAATGCTATCAACTGGAATCAGCTAAACACAGAGGAGAAAAAGGTCTTTCTTTTCCATGCCTCATGTGCATGTATCCATGTTTCTGTATGTGTGTGGAATAATCCTCCATCTTTATTCCACCTTGCTCACTGAAGTTGGGGCTGGTAATTAAACTCAGAGCTTGACAATATGAATAGTCTAGCTAACCAAGTTTGACTCCAGAAGTGCTAACAAAAAATAGGCAGAGGCAAGCGGATCTCTGAGTTCGAGGCCAGCCTGGTCTACATAAGTTCCACAACAGCCAAAGCTACATAATAGAATAGACCTTACTCAAAAAAATAAACAAAAGACGGCTTAGTTAGTGGTTAAGAGCAATTGCAGCACTAAATGCATTTGGTACACTAATATATTCAGGTACACAAAACACATTCACATAAATGTGAACACATTCACACTTTTAAAAAAAGTGTTCCCTGAATTTGTTTTTCATGTTTATGTACACACCGGTCATCCTCCCAATTCTCCCAACTCTTAGAACTTCGATCAAACTTGCCAGCCTTCCACTCTGGAGCCGGCCGGCAGGTGGCGACGAATCTCCTGCAGGGCGCTCTGTCCGACGTGCGCACCTCTGTGGTGTCAGGCTACAGGCACCGCCGCTGCACTTCCGGGCGCGGATCCAGGTGAGCCAAGGTCTCCCGAGAACCCTCTGTCACAGCCATCCCTAGGACAGGTGCCTCAGCTTGCTGCCGAGGTGCCGGGCACCGGAGTGAGCATGCCCACGTGTTGGCCGGGTTTCCACCGGAGGAGACAGAGCCGCCGGGACTCCTGGAGCCCAGCTTAGCTCAACGGGCTCTAGACCAGGGCTCCTGGGGACGCCGGTCCTCGGTTTTCTGTTGATCCTGGCCGCCCGGAAGCGGCGCGTGACTCCTCCCTCTCGTCTCCTCCGCCCCCGCCAGGCGGCGCCGTTTACTCAATCCGGTTTTCCGTGTGGCTGCTTAACATTGCCACCCTAGCAGTGTTGAGATAGTCCGAAGGGATTCATTGAAATGAATTGACAGAGAACCATCTACCAGCCGTTTGGAATAGTCTTGCTTCTGGACTGTGGTTTAATAGCATTAGATCTCCTGGTTGTATATGCCCAGGTTCTTATGCTCACGTCCGGAGCCCGAAGCAATAGGTGTAGTGTGGGTTCCAGGTTGAGATCCAGAGTCTCTGCATCTCTCCCTCAGATGATATGACTGGTAAAAACAGCTGGAATGAGTTGGCTATGAGTTGCTTATATCCTGAAGTTTATTGCAGTAAGTGGTTGTTGTTGGGTATTGTTTTGAGGGACAAATATCCACTCCTTCTTTGCACCACAATGAAAACTTTCCTCTTCTCCACCAGGATGCAGAAAGTCTCCGTGCTCCTCTTCTTAGCCTGGGTCTGTTTTCTTTTCTACGCTGGCATTGCGCTCTTCACAAGTGGCTTCCTTCTCACCCGTTTGGAGCTCACCAACCAAAGCAGCTGCCAAGAGCCCCCCGGCCCTGGTTCCCTACCATGGGGGAGCCGAGGAAAATCTGGGGCCTGCTGGATGCCATCCCGGTTCTCCAGGGTTGTGTTGGTGCTGATTGACGCTCTGCGATTTGACTTTGCCCAGCCTCAGCGCTCACATGTGCCTGGGGAACGTCCTGTCTCCGTGCCTTTTCTGGGAAAATTAGGCTCCTTGCAGAGGATCCTAGAGAATAAACCCCACCATGCCCGACTATACCGATCTCAGGTGGATCCCCCCACGACCACCATGCAGCGTCTCAAAGCTCTCACCACTGGTTCCCTGCCTACCTTTATTGATGCTGGCAGTAACTTTGCCAGCCATGCTATAGTGGAAGATAATCTCATTAAACAGCTCAACAGTGCAGGTCAGTATGTACCTCTTTGGAAGCCAGGCGTAACTGGCCTTTAGCAGGTGGGGAGCCAGGACTTAGGGTACTCAGCTGTAAGTTTGACCATGGTGAAGGGAAACTGAGGAGTAGAAATAGATGGGACCTTGCTTGTGGAGAACTCAAGAGATTTTTTTTTTTTTGTCCTTGATGAAGCTTCTGATATATACAAAATGTTTAACTCTTGGGCGCTCCCAATTAAGGAAGAAAAGAAGGCAGGAGTCTTGGCTTACAAATGTGGAGAAAAGAATAGAGGTGTTCACTGACTGCTTGGGGAAAAAAATAGGTCAGAACATAATGCATATGCCTTTAATCCCAGCACTCAGGAGGCAGAGGCAAGAGGATCTCTGAGTTCCAGGTTAGCCTGGTCTGTATAGTGAGACCTGTCTCAAAGCAAGCAAACATACACACATGTCAGTAGAAACCCTAGGGACCAAGGAGTAGCAGATCATTTTGTAGGAGTGGAATGTGGTTTAGGGGGAATGTGGTTGTCAGAGAAAGCTTGATGGGAAATTTTAGGTGATACTGAATGAATTCCTATACTTGGAGATGTGTGGTTGGGATTCCTATTGGAACGCCGGCCAGTGGTGGCACACGCCTTTAATCCCAGCACTCGGAAGGCAGCGGAAGGCGGATCTCTGTGAGTTCAAGGCCAGCCTGGTCTACAAGAGCTAGTTCCAGGACAGGCTCCAAAGCTACAGAGAAACCCTGTCTCAAACAAAACAAAACAAAACAAAAAGAAAGACATTCCTATTGGATATGTGTATATACACGCACACACACACACACACACACAGCGTTCTATGTGCAAGTGCACATACCATGGTCCGCATGGAGATAAGAGGTCAGCTTTAGAAGTCGATCCTCTCCTTCCACCATGTGGGTTCTGAGTCTTGAACTCAAGTTGTCAGAGTTGGTGGCAAGCACTTTGACCCACTGAGCTATCGCACCTGCTCTCTGATGGGCTTTTTAGATCTTCTCTCATGCTCTCCCCTGCTCTGATTCCCCTCTTGACTCTACAGGAAGGCGTGTTGTTTTCATGGGAGATGATACCTGGAAAGACCTTTTCCCTGGAGCGTTTTCCCAAGCGTTCTTCTTCTCCTCCTTCAATGTCAGAGACCTACACACAGTGGACAATGGCATCCTAGAACATCTCTATCCTACCAGTGAGCATGGGGAGAGAGCGCTTGGGGCCTCCCAACCCTGGAAGTCCGAGAGGGTGCTTTTAGTCTATAGATGCTGGCTGTGGCAGAGCGCGTGGCTGTCTCCCTGGGCATACAGGAATGCCAAGGCTGGGCTCGGGTGAGGAGTGGGCCTTGCTGCCCTGTGCTCAGTGTTCTCCCCTCCGCAGTGGACAGCGGTGCCTGGGACGTGCTGATTGCTCACTTCCTGGGCGTGGATCATTGTGGTCACAAGCATGGCCCTCACCACCCTGAAATGGCCAAGAAACTTAGCCAGATGGACCAGGTGATCCAGTGAGTGTGGGATATTGGCCGGGGGAGTGGAGTGGGTTTATGTTTGAGAATCTCAGGACATAGAATACTATGAGGAAAAACACCTTATTTGGAGCCTCTTTCCTGGATGAATGTATGTTTGCATGTATGTATGTATGTGTGTATGTATGTGTATATATGTGTGTGTGTGTGTGTGTGTGTGTGTGTGTAAGTATTTTGAGACAGGGTCTCATTATATAGCTCTGACCTGGAACAGTATAAAACAGATCAGGCTGGACTGAAACTCACGGAGATCCACCTGCCTCTGGCTTCCAAGTGCTGGGCTTAAAGGCATGCACTTTTGTGCTCTGGCTCTGAATTATTTTATACAGGCCTTTTCCCCAAAACTTAGGAGCACCATCCATTTTGAATAACTTGGCTTGTGCTCTGGGCTACAGAGTTATGACTGAAGAGATGTCTTTTTGACTGTTATGGAAGTCAATGGTGGGGCTGAATGGGCCCCAGAGGAGAGTCTTTATCTCTCCCTACCCTCTGACACATTTCTTGGCCCTCAGGGAACTTCTGGAACGTCTGGAGAATGACACACTGCTGGTGGTAGCTGGTGACCATGGGATGACCATGAATGGGGACCATGGAGGGGACAGTGAGCTGGAGGTCTCAGCTGCTCTCTTCCTGTACAGCCCCACCCCCCTCTTCCCTACTGTCCCACCGGAGGTGAGGCCTGGTTGTCCCTCTTCTGCTCTCCCCATATTGTGACCCAGTCTTCGTAGGCTCCCCAAACCACGATCTGGCCCCACTCTCATTTATTTTTATTTATTTGTGTGTGTGAGAGATATGTATGTGGCATATGTGCACATGTGTGTGCTGGTATGACTCATGTGTGCAAAGAGGCCAAAGGACATTGGGGATCCTGCTCTCGCATGCTCCACCTTCCTGGTGGCCAGAAATCCTGTCTGCCCACCACGGCACCAGGTTACAGACACACATGGTCATGCCCAGTTTCCTACATGGATTCTGTGACCCAAACTCCGGTCCTTCTGTTTATGCAGCAAACGCACTCACCCACTGGACCGTCTCTCCAGACTCTCTTTCCCACCATTCTTACCTAGGCCTGATGAACCCCCCGATATCTGTCCTTTCTTTCTAGGAGCCAGAGGTTATTCCTCAAGTCAGCCTTGTGCCCACACTGGCACTGCTGCTAGGCCTGCCCATCCCATTTGGGAACATCGGAGAAGTGATAACTGAGCTGTTCTCAGGTGGCAATGACTCCCATCCTCAGGCCTCTGCTCTGGCCCAAGTCTCAGCTCTCTATATCAATGCCCAGCAGGTAGGTGAAAGGACTAGACTTGTGTGTGCTTAAGTATGAGGATGAAACACACCATTGTCCTTCCCATCCTCACCTCGCCTCCATCACATAGCCACGCCCTTCTCACATCCTGGATAGAGTTTGGGCCCCAGGTTTCCAAGTACCTCTGTCCTTACCCCCATCCTTACCTCCATCCTTACCTCCGTCCTTACCCCATCCTTACCTCTGTCCTTACCCTAGTCCTTACCTCTGTCCTTACCTCCGTCCTTACCCTAGTCCTTACCTCTGTCCTTACCTCCGTCCTTACCCCCATCCTTACCTCTGTCCTTACCTCCATCCTTACCCCCATCCTTACCTCCGTCCTTACCTCCATCCTTACCCCCGTCCTTACCCCTGTCCCAGTTTTGTTCCCTGACCTATTCCTGTTTGTTTGACCTTTCCTGCCAGGTGTCCCGATTTCTTCATACTTACGCAGCTGCTACTCAGGATCTCCAGGTTAAAGAGCTTCGTCAGCTGCAGCAGCTCTTCTCCAAGGCCTCTGCTAGCTACCAGCAGCTCCTGCAGGACTCCCAGAAGGCTGAGACGTTGCTGAAGACGTTGACCGCTGAGTTGCAGCGGTTCCTGCGGGGAGCTCGGGCCATATGCATCGAGTCTTGGGCCCGTTTCTCTCTGGTCCGAATGGCAGGGGGTGCTGCTCTCTTGGCTGCTGCCTGCTTTCTCTGTCTGCTTGCATCCCAGTTGGCAGTATCCCCAGGCTTTCCCTTCCGCCCGCTACTGCTAGTACCTGTAGCCTGGGGCCTAACTTGGGCCGTACTGTATGCTGGACTTGCGGTAACTGCAGGGTCAAAGGTGGATACAGTGGTTCTAGGGGCTGTAGCTGCAGCAGGGTCAATCCTCCCTTTTCTGTGGAAAGTGTGGGTTAGCTGGGGGTCCAGTAGGCCCCTGGTACCCCTACTCCCTGTCCCTGGACCTGTTCTCTTGCTCCTGCTCATTCGCTGGGCCACTTTCTTCTCTGATAGTTTTGTTGTTGCTGAGGCCAGGGCTACTCCCTTCCTTTTGGGCTCTCTCATCCTATTCCTGGTTGCTCATCTTCACTGGGAGGGCCAGCTACTGCCACCTAAACTGCTTACCATGTCCCGCCTTGGCTCTTCTGCCCCAACAGGCCCTCCACGGCACAGTGGCACATATGCCCTGAGGCTTGGAATTGGGTTGCTTTTATGTACAAGGCTAGCTGGGCTTTTCCATCGCTGCCCTGAAGAGACACCTGCTTGTCACTCCTCTCCCTGGCTGAGTCCTTTGGCATCTATGGTGGGCGGTCGAGCCAAGAATTTGTGGTACGGAGCTTGCGTGGGGGCACTGGTGACTCTGTTAGTAGTTGTGCGCCTGTGGCTTCGCCGCTATGGTAATCTCAAGAGTCCTGAGCCGCCTGTGCTCTTCGTGCGCTGGGGGTTGCCCCTCATGGCACTAGGCACGGCTGCCTACTGGGCGTTGGCATCAGGGGCAGATGAAGCCCCACCACGTCTCCGGGCCCTGGTTGCTGGGGCGTCAGACGTGCTGCCTCGGGCTGTGGTAGGACTGGCTGCCTCAGGGCTCGTGCTGCTGCTGTGGAGGCCTGTGACGGTGCTGGTCAAGGTTGGGGCTGGTGCTTCAAGGACCAGGACTATCCTCACTCCCTTCTCAGGTCCCCCTACTTCTCAGGCTGACCTAGATTATGTGGTCCCACAAATCTACCGCCACATGCAGGAAGAGTTCCAGGGCCGGCTAGAGAGGACCAAATCTCAGGGTCCTGTCACTGTAGCCGCGTACCAGCTGGGAAGTGTCTACTCCGCTGCGATGGTCACAGCCCTCATCCTTTTGGCCTTCCCGCTTCTGCTGTTGCATGCAGAGCGTGTCAGCCTCGTGTTCCTGCTCCTGTTTCTGCAGAGCTTCCTTCTCCTGCATCTGCTTGCTGCTGGGACATCAGTCACCACCACTGGTAAATACAAACCTTAGCCCTGATCCATCTTGCTTTGAGGCAGGTGTTCCTCACCTTGACCCACAGTCCCACCCCACGTCCCTGCAGTTGGGAAGATCTTCCTGATGTCCTCCCTTATCTCTTGTCACCATACTCGTCCCTCCTCACCCCAGAGGGGAGAGAGGGGTTTCAGAACTCACTTCTCAGAGAAATGCACTTCAGTTACAAACGTGATGCACTGTGAATATATTATGGCATGGTGAGCGCTTTGTGAGGAAGAGAGAAGAATCCAAACGCTATGGTCTTGTGCTATAACTTGAAACACTGAGGCAATGAGAATAGCAATATTGACTGTAAGGAAGGTTGGGATAGCTTGTGACTGTGTACAACAGCTCAAGTACTCGGAGTGGATGGCCCCAGAAGAGAAGGCTATTGATGAGATGTAAAGAAACGCATCTTTTCTTCTAGGTCCTTTTATTGTGCTGTGGCAAGCAGTCTCAGCGTGGGCCCTTCTGGCCACCCAGACCTTCTACTCCACTGGCCACCAGCCTGTCTTTTCAGCCATCCATTGGCATGCAGCGTTCGTGGGATTCCCAGAGGGTCATGGCTCTTCTACTTGGTTGCCTGCTTTACTGGTGGGAGCAAACACCTTTGCCTCCCATATCCTCTTTGCAGGTACCTCTTTTCTTTTCTCCCTAACTTCTGTTGACTCCAGATTTGTGGAAAGAAAGGGAAACTTTGAATCTGGAAGGGAGGATGCAGTTTTTGTTGGCTCATTGCAATCCCTTGGCCCTAAGCTCCCTGCAGCCCAAGCCATCTCAGGGTTGGGGATCAGGCTGGGCTGGTCCCAGGGTCCTCCTTTGATGCCAGTCTGTCCTCCCGGAGGCAGTAGGTTGCCCACTGCTCCTGCTCTGGCCCTTCCTGTGTGAGAGTCAAGGGCCAAGGAAGAGGCAGCAGCTCTCAGGGAGTGAAGCCGAGGGCAGAGTCAGGCCTGAGGAGGAGGAAGAGGAGCCACTGATGGAGATGCGCCTCCGGGATGCTCCACATCACTTCAATGCAGCCCTGATGCAGCTTGGCCTCAAGTACCTCTTTGTCCTTGGAGTTCAGGTGGGTGCAGGGGAGACATGGGAGCTGATGACCTTTGCCCCAGTGCACACTTTACAGTTTTTCTTAGTTTCAAATCCCTTGGGGAATGATCCCTGATGGAGGTTCAGATCAGTGAAGTGATTGCTCATTCAGACCTCAGAGGGCAGATTTGTACTGGCCTGGGCTTTGTTATTCCAATCCTGGATCATCTCTTCTCTGCTGTATCTAGATCTGGGTCCTGTTCGTGGCCTGTCAGACATAATGGAAAAGTCGTGGGTATGGCCAGGATTCTCTTCCAGACTGATGCAAAGGCAGAGATGAGTTACTGATGTCTCCCTCTGCTGGAAGGCAGAGCACTAATGTCAGCATTACAGACAGTGCAAAGTGACTGGTCCAAGTTCACAGGAATCAGTAGTTGAACCAGGACAAGCACTGGGTCTCCTAGCCAGGCGATGGTGGCGTACGCCTTTAATCCCAGCACTCGGAGGCAGAGACAGGCGGATCTCTGTGAGTTCGAGACCAGCCTGGTCTACAGAGCTAGTTCCAGGACAGGCTCCAAAGCCACAGAGAAACCCTGTCTCGAAAAAACAAACAAACAAACAAACAAACAAACAAAAAAAACAAACAAACAAAAAAAAAAGAACTGGGTCTCCTAACTTCCAACCCAGGGTGTTTTCCAATGGTATACACTGCTTTCCTCCTTTGCCTTGCTTCCTCCAAAGTAACTGCCCGCCTCTCTTCCTATAGATTCTAGCCTGTGCCTTGGCAGCTTCCATCCTCCGAAGGCATCTCATGGTCTGGAAGGTGTTTGCCCCAAAGTAAGTGGGTTTGCTTGAGAAGAAGTGGTGTGGAGGGAGAGACTTTGAGGAAACCATGGCTATCCTAAGTCGACAAGGTTTTGCGTCTTAAGAAAGGTATTCGACCTATTGTTATCTGTGTCCTGAAATACTCCATCTTTCTTCACAGGTTCATTTTTGAAGCCACTGGTTTCATTGTGAGCAGTGTGGGACTTCTCCTGGGCATAGCTTTGGTGATGCGAGTGGATGGCGCCATGAGCTCCTGGTTCAGACGATTAGTTCTGGTTCAGCAGAGGTAGCCCAGGCCTTGCGTGTTGGCAGCTGGCCATGGAGAGGGCTGAAGAATCATCTGGCCTGACCTGCACTGGTGCTGGATATTCTGCAGGAGAGACTCAGACACACCTCCTAACCATCATGTAACCAGAGACTGCTTACCCTGGGACTTCATTCTATAATTCAGAATCACTGTGGAGCCTGAGCCCTCGCTCCTTGTTTGGATGCACCTGATGGACGACAGGGGTAGTTCCCCAAGTGGAATCAAATAGCAGTGTAAATGTGTGTATCTAAGATGTGGAAGAGCTCGCCAAGTCAGCCTCCTCCCACCAAGCACGATTAGTTATGTCATCTTAGGTGGGGTTTGCTGTACCCGAGAACTCTTTGTGAGAAACTGTCTGGGTTCTTCCCAAATGTTCTAGTCATCCCATTTGTCCTGCGTCCTCCTTGTTTGTTTGGTTTTGGTCATTCTGTGCTTTACCTGATAGCAGAGAAGACAAGCCCAGCATCGTGAAACACACAGACGTCTGTGTCTGAAGCCTTAAGCAGCACTGTTTCTTCCTCTGGTTCCTTTCCCTCCCACGGCCGTAGAAAGCCTCTCTCTAGTTTTTAGCCCATGTCACCTTTATCACATCTACCTGCCTATTGATTATTCCCAACTTAAAGCCAAAATGAAATGAATGTAATGCATCTTTTTAAAACAATCTCACTATGTATCTGCAGCTTGTAACTCAATGTGGAGTAGGCTAGCCTTGAAGTCAGAGAGATCCACCTGCCTCTGCCTGCCAGAATAAAGGCGTGTGTCAGCACGCCTGCCTAATGATTCTCTTTTATGTTCATCCTGTGCCTCTGCTTATCCCACCACTCACGCGTCGAGTTTAAAGTGTGACATTGTCCTAAAATGTCCACCCGTAGACTTGGGAAGAGGCTCGGAAGAGAGGGAGGGGCTGGGACAGCCCTTGAGGTTTGTGTTCCAGTCAGGAGGAGATGGGACTATGTGACAGATGAATAGATGTTAAAACGGGGACAGCTAGGTACAGTGACTGTGGTGTGAAAGAAAATGGCCCCTAAAAGGAGTGGCACTATTAGGAAGGGGGGGCTTGTTGGAGGAAGTGTGTCACTGGGGGTGGGCTTCCAGTTCCCTCAGTGTGACACTTTTTGTTGCCTGTGACATGTAGCACTCTCAGCTCCAGTACCAAGTCCGCCTGCATGCTGCCACGCTCCCTACCACGATAATGGACTGAACCTCTGAAACTAAGCCACCCCAATGAAATGTTTTCCATATAAGAGTTGTCATGGTCAAAGTGTCTCTTGGCAGCATTAGAAACCTTAACTAAGACAGCTTGGTTCCAGGGCTATATGATGAGACCCTGTTGCTAAACAAACTTCATACAGTGAGAGTAATTTTTGTTTTATAATAGGCTCTCATTATATAGCCCATGGTGGCCTGGAACTTCTGATCCCCCTACTTTACCATCCTGAGTACTAGGATATAGGCATGTGTACTATCATGACTACAAAATTCACCCTGTAGGAGTATGTATTTTTTTAAGGTGTGTCGGCGGGTGGGGGGTGGAGAGATGATGGCTTAGCAAGCAGAGTGAATTTGAACCCTGGTACCGACTCTCACAAGTTGTCCTCTGACCCCCTACATGTGTGCAGTTTCCATGGCCAAATGAAGTAGAATGAAACTCCAGGAAAATTAAAAATTTCAAAAAAATAGCCGGGCGGTGGTGGCGCATGCCTTTAATCCCAGCACTTGGGAGGCAGAGGCAGGCAGATCTCTGTGAGTTCAAGACCAGCCTGGTTTACAAGAGCTAGTTCCAGGACAGGCTCCAAAACCACAGAGAAACCCTGTCTCGAAAAAAACAATAAATAAATAAATAAAATTTAAAAAAATAAAAATTTCAGGCTGAGAGATGGCTCAGGAGTTAAGAACACTGGCTGTTTTTCCAGAGGTCCTGAGTTTAATTCCCATGGACCAGATGGCAGTTCATAGCCATTTCTATAGTGGGATCTAATGCCCTCTTCTGGCATGCAGACAGAGTACATAAGATATATAAATAAATACCATATATATATATATCCAGCAAACAGGAGGCAAAAGCAGGATAGCTGCCACACATTAAAGGCCACTGGGGGCTGAAGAGATGGCTCAGAGGTTAAGAGGGCTGGCTGACTGTTCTTCCAGAGGACCTGAGTTCAATTTCTACCAACCACATGGTGGCTCACAACCATCTGTAATAAGATCTGGTGCACTGTATACATAATTAAATCTTTAAAATAAAAAAAGGCCATTGGATTGTCATAGCAAGTTGTAGGCTACCCAGAGCTACAGAGTGAGACAACTGTCTCAGAAGACCAGAAAAAGTGTAGCGTTCAGTATGTAATTAGCAAAGATGACAACTTTCAGTTCCAGAACAGTTCACCCTCATGGAAGCTCTGTGCCCAGTAAGTACTCTCCTAACCACGGCAGTCTAGCCAAACAGCCAGTTTCTAGAACAGAAACCGTCCAGAGCAGTGGTTCTCAACCTTCCTAGTGCTGCAACCATTTAGTACAATTCCTCATGTTGTAGTGACCCCCACCCATAAAATTATTTTATTGCTACTTTATAACTGTAGTTTTGCTACTGTTATAATTCATAATGTAAATATCTGTGTTTTCTGATGGCGACCCCTGTGAAAGGGTCATCCCACCTCCCAAAAAGATCAAGATCCACAGGTTGAGAACCCACTGGTCTAAATGAATAAGATAGAGTGTTGAGGGATATTTGATCACACTGTGGACCCAAAGATTGCATCAGTTAAATAAAATCAACCTTGGACCAAGAGGTGGATCCAGCAACTAGCTGACAGGAAGTACCACAGAGAGTTGAGAGGGAGCCAGGAAATGGATAGAGAAAGGAACAGGAAGTAGTGAGATGGAACTTTGAGCCTGGCAGGTTTTTGTTTTGTTTTTTTTTTGATTTGGGATAGAAGAACAGAAGTCCTCTTTCTGAGACACTGGCTAAGGAGGAAGCTTGGCTGCTTGCTCCTCAGCCAACCTGAGCTAGCACACGCACACATACATATACACATGCACACACGCACATGCACATGTGCAAAAAACTGAAACACTTGGATAGAATGTTAGGTTGGGAGCATAGGTCCCAGTCCCTTGCATCTATCCCAGCCCCCAGGCCTGGTCTGGACTTCAAATCCCAGCAGGCCAGTCACTTCTGGCTGTCCTGAAACTTGCTTTATAGACCAAACTAGTAATGAACTCTTAAAGAAAAGCCTGCCTCTGTCTATGGAACATTGGATTCAAAGGTGTGTGTCACCATGCAGATATGTCCAATCTTTTTATATTGTAACAAAAGCCATACTTCAGAACCATATAATCAAGTTACAAAAAAATGCAAAAACAATCTCACAATGTTTTAAATAAGTTTGTGATTTTGTATTGGGCCATATTCATAGCTAACCCATAGCACATGTGGCCCTCAGCCCTGTCCAGCTTACTTGGTAGAGAAACAAAGGGAACTAAGAGGGAGGAGTGAGAGAGGGAAGAATAGGGAGTATGGAGTGGCATGAGATGCTCAAAGTATCATCTCTACTTGTTTGAGAATGTCCTTATGGAAGCCAGTACCATGGACAATGAATGAAACCAACGAAAAAAATTTAAGGAAGTACATAATTATTTAAAGTAAAAGCTATAATAATAATAATAATAA
>NW_026067972.1:6593600-6599633 GCF_014885135.2 Alexandromys fortis
TCCTCCTCCTCCTCCTCCTCCTCCTCCTCCTCCTCCTCTGCTTCCTCCTTCTCCTCCTTCTCCCCCCTCCTTCTCCTCCCCTCTCTTTGTTTGTTTTCTGAGACAGGGCTTCTCTTTGACAGCCCTAGCTGTCCTGGAACTCACTTTGTAGACCAGCCAGGCTGGCCTCAAACTCAAAGAGATCAACCTGCCTCTGGCTCCAGAGTGCTGGGATTGAAGGTGTGATTTTTCTTATAGATGGATACCTTTCTCTTTGGAGCATGAGATTTATTTATTATTGTTTTTTGCTTGCTTTTTGGTTTTCAGGGTCTCATGTGGATCAAGGCTGGCCTTGAATTGTTGATCCTCCTGCCTCAGATCTTGGTCCACCACTCCCATCACGCCGCTACCACCAGAGACGTGCACCACCACTCCCAGTTTAAATATTTTCCATTTTAATAAAGTTCAACTTTTTATTCTTCATTTTTCATTCTTACTTAATGTTTATGCTTATTAATTGATTTAAGAACATATTGTTGGCTGGAGGGTTGGTGCAGTGGCTAAGAACACTTGTTGCTCTTGTAGAGGCTATGGATCCAGTTCCCAGCACACGCACTGGTTTGCTACCATCCATTCTGTACGAGGAGATCTGATGCCCTCCTTTAACCCTCCCCAGGACTAAGCTTGCCTGAGGTATACATAGCATAAATATGTAGAACACTCACACATAAGACAGAAATGAATAAACCAAGTAAGAAATGTTTTGGCGGGGCATGGTGGCACACATTTTAATCCCAGCACTGGGAGACAGGCAGCAAAATCCTTAGGAATTTGAGACCAGACATTCTAGACCAGTGGTTCATAACTTTTCTAATGCTGCAACCCTTTAATACTGTTCCTCATGTTGTGGTGACCCCTGAATCATAAAATTATTATTAACTGTTACTTCTTAACTGTAACTTTGCTACTGTTATGAATCATAACATAAATATCTGATATGGGACCCCAAAGGGGTCTTGACCATAGGTTAAGAACCACAGTTTGAGAATCTTTGAAGTGAATTCCATGTAGCTAAGGCTACATAGAGAGACCTTGTCCCAGAAAACAAAACAACAACAAAACCTTCATTGCTTTCTGGGCATGGTGGAACGCACCTGTGATCCCAGCACTTGAGAGACTGAGGCAGAAGGACTACCACCAATTGGAGGTTGCAAAGCCAGTACCAGGCCAGGCAGGATTACACAGTGAGACTTTTTCAAAAATAACACTGGGCTAGACAGATGGCTCCGGGGTAAGAGTATATTGTGCTCTTGCAGGCTTGTGCTTGCTCTCTTCCCAGTACCCATGTCAGGCGGGTCAGGCCTGAAGCTCAGGTCCAGGGCATTGGCCACCTCATGTACACGTACTCACATGCACCTACTCATAACAGACACATACACATAATTACCAACAAAAAATAGTCTTCAGGGGCTGGAGAGATGGCTCAGTGGTTAAGAGCACTGCCTGCTCTTCCAAAGGTCCTGAGTTCAATTCCCAGCAACCACATGGTGGCTCACAACCATCTGTAATGAGATCTGGTGTCCTCTTCTGGCCTGCAGACATACACACAGAATATTGTATACATAACAAATAAATAAATATTTAAAAAAATAGTCTTCAGAAATAACTACAGCGAAGCAAAACCAAAACTTGTTAAACCCATGAAGGTGATCGCTTGTTTTCTAAGCTTTATATTCGGGGATTTTGCATTTCTTCTGTGAATCGTTTTGGGTTATAACAGTGTACTTTTTTTCTCCTCTCTGCTTTGGGATGTCCGATTCCCCTGGCTTTTTGCTCAAAGAGAAAGGATGGGAAGATTACCAAAGACTTCAGTCCCCTGTCCCTAGCTTTCAGGAGACATTTCTTTGATGGGGGTGGGGAGGGGAATGAGTGGAGGTGGGGGTGGGGAAACCCTTCCTTGGGCTCTCTCCACAGTACTACAACCCCCAGCAGGCACCGCGCGGACCAGCCTGCCACGGAGGGGAAAACCTGGGCTGCCGTTGGTGCTCAGGCAGAGCGGGGCCAGAGACTCTGGGGCCAAGGCTCGCTCTCTAACCTAGTCTCGCCACTTTGGCCCACGCCAAGGCCAACTGTCTGTACCTGGCCTGTGGCTGGCCTGTCTCCCCACCTCGTTGTTCCGGGTTTCTTTTTCAGTTTCCCGCGGGAACCGACTCTTGAAGTGAACCAACCGCGGCAGAGTTTTGCAGCCTGGCCAACCAGAGCCGCGGCGGCGGCGGCGGCGGCGGCGGCGGCGGCGGCGGCGGCGGCGGCGAGGAGTGAGTGAACTTCTTCTGGCCACCGAGAGCCCGCCGGCTGCGACCGAGAGGGGCACCCTCCTCGCGGCTAAGGTGAAGGCGTCGGTGGGACCAGCCTCACCCATCAGAAAACCTCTTCGGGTAACGGGGAGCCACCTCAGCGACAATGTCCAGCCAGATCATTCCAACCCTCCCTAAAACATCTAGTATCCTGGACCTGTGGAGGAAAAAGAATGACCGGCTCGTTAGACAGGCTAAGGTAAGATGTTGCTGGGACCCTCGTCCTGTATCCTCCAAGATCCCAGAAAGCGGTTTTGCAATGATTTCACCCTAGCTTAGGGAAAGGAACAGAGCTTGATTTCTATCCGAAGAACCAGAAGGGGCTGGACAATGTGTCCATCACCTTCTAATTTCAGCAGCTGACTGGGGATTCTCGTCCGTCTTTGAGGCGACAGCAGTTGGCTCAAGACACACTGGAAGGGTTTAAGGAGCTCCTCATCACTTTGCAAGGTAATACAGAGCTTCCGGGAGCTTCATTTCCTCTCCCCAGCAGCCAAAGATCAGCTTCTTTTACGTGGTTCTGGAACTGTGAGTATTCTGGGGCTCAGGGACCCCTGTTTTGTCGGGTGTTTTGTATTGTGCGGACGATCAAAGAAAGAAAGGTCACTTCAAGATGAATTTTTGCCTCTTTGCAGCAGGGAGGTCCAGCCTCCAATGGACTAAAGCTCGAATAGCCGTGCAAAGGTGTATTGGTTTACTGTTACACAAAAATTGCTTTTTGGGTAAAACAAGCTCCTCATACAATAGCCCCTGATTTAGTCTGCATATTCTTCTGGAGGACAGCATCACACCCTTGTCACTTTAGTCTATTGTGTACTGTTTGTAGTGCTCAATAATTCTAGGCACTCCAAGTGTGCCAGGACTGTCTCGCAGTGACAAAGCCATGCAAAGGGTGTACAGCTCCTTCAGAAAAACAGCTCTGTAGATAACAGAGAACAACCATGGTTTCCACATGTTTTCTTCAAAGTCCAAGAACTTCTAGAAAACAACTGTTCTGATGTTTACCCTAGATACAATGAATGGTTCAACTAATCGCCCCCCCCCCCACACACTGTTTAAAGCACAAAAGAGACAGGGGTGGAATTGTCTTTCAGTAGGTGAATGCCTCCTTACCCTACACACACACAAACACACACACACACACACACACACACACACACTGCAACATTTGAAGAATGATTTTTGGGAGATTTCGAGATCTTCTCTCCAAGTTGTCTGACCAAAAGATGAATTCCTTATTGAAGCCATCTTGGTTGGAATGGGCTTGATCTCTGGGATGGAAAGCATTCGGGCTGTATCTCATGGGACAGCCTGAGAGACCAGCATCTGTTGTTCCAGGACTCCCTGCTGCTGTTCCTGCTCTCCCCTTGGAGCTGACTGTCACCTGTAATTATATAATCCTGAGGGCTAGCCTGGCCCAGGATTTCACTGAAGACCTTACCCAGGATGTCCAAAGGGGCCTAGAGAGAGGTAAGACCTCCCAAGTCCTGAACAATCCAGTCTGGATTTAGAGGTGAGGCTAGGGGCTGGAGGAGGAGCGAGAGGCACCAAAACCTTCGCTGAGAATGATGCCCTTTCTAGTCCTCTGCATGTTCCTCAGACCAGGCGCATTATTGTTTTCTTTGGGATTTTAGACCAGAGAGTGTGGGGAGCTGAGAGATGGATGTGTGTGTGTGCTCTACAGTGCTGGAGACCCAGAATCAGCTGGAGCCCAAGTCGCAGCAGAGACTCCTGGAGCTGTGGCACTCTGTCCTCTCTGCCTCCTCCCTTCTGCCGGAGCTGCTACCTGCCTTACACTGCCTGGCCAGCCTTCAGGCTATCCTCTGGATGAGTACTGACCACCTGGGGGATCTGGCCTTGCTGTTGCAAACCCTAAATGCCAGCCAGGTAACTGGGGAAGTGAAGATGAACTTGCCTACCCTCCTGTCTTCATAGCTGTGGTATTTTACCTAGGGCTTCAGACATGCTAGGCAAGTACTCTACTGCTGAGATACATTTTACATTTCCCTTCCCACCCACTCTTTCAGAAAATTTATTTCTAGCTGGGCTATAGTGGCACACACCTTTAATCCCAGCATTCAGGAAGCAGAGGCAGGTGGATCCCTGTGAGTTTGAGGCCAGCCTGGTCTACAAGAGTTAATTCCAGGACAGGCTCCAAAGCTACAGAGAAACACTGTCTCGAAAAACCAAAAAAAAAAAAAAAAAAAAAAAAAAAAAAAAACAAAAAAAAAAAAAAAAAAAAAAAAAAAAAAAAAAAAAAAGGAAAAAAGAAAATCTATTTCTATATGTATGAGTGTTTGACTTATACGTATGTATGTATACAGTGTTCATGCGTGGTACCCATGGAGGTCAGAAGAAAGGGTCAGATTCCCTGGAACTGGAGTTACAGATAGTTGTGAGCCACCATGTGGGTGCTGGGAACCAAATTTGGGTCCTCTGTAAGAACAAATGCCATCTCTCTAAGTTCACACCACCCCCTACCCATCCACCCACACTTGTTCTCAAGGCAGACCAGGCTGGCTTCAAACTCACAAAGATCTTTCAGCCTCTGCCTCTAAGTGCTGGGTTTAGAGGATTACGCCATCATGACAGGTCTAGTCGTTTTTGAGACAGGCTCTTACTGTGTACCCAGGCCCCAAACTTGCTGTGTTCCTCCTTGGAACAAACCTGGTTTTGTTCTAAGCCCCTCCAATGCCAAGCTTTACAGGTGCGAATCACCAAACCCAGCTCTCAATTCTCATTGTTTTGTTTGTTTGTTTGTTTGTTTGTTTTTTTTGGTTTTCAAGACAGGGTTTCTCTGTAGTTTTGGAGCCTGTCCTGGAACTAGCTCTTATAGACCAGACTGGTCTTAAACTCACAGAGAGTGAACCTCTGCCTCCTCTCCAGAGTGCTGGGATTAAAGGCGTGTGACACCCCTGCCTGGCTCTCACTGTTTTTTAATTGGAGATAGAACTTTACTAAGTTGTTCAGTCTAGCCTTGAACTTACTCTGTAGCCCACTTTCAAGATGATCCTTTTTGCCTTAGGTGCTAGAGTGGTGGTTCTCAACCTGTGTGACCTCTTTGAGGGTCAAATAACCCTTTTACAGGATCACCTAAGACCATCAGAAACATATTTATATTACGATTCATAATAGAGCCAAATTACAGTTATGAAGAAGCAACAAAATAATTTTATGGTGGGGGGGTCATCATAACATAAGGAACTGTATGAAAGGGTCACAGCATTAGGAACTTGAGAACCACCGTTCAGAGGCTGCATCACTAGAGTCACAGGCCTGTACCACCATTCTCAGCTTACAGTGTCATCTGCTGGGAAGGCTGCTGTGATGGTTGGCAAAAAATGCAAGCAAATAACAATAACAACAACAACAACAAAAAAAACAAAAACAAAAAACAAAACAAAAACCCCAAATAAAAACCAAACCAGTTTTTTTTTTTCCCTCCCCGCTGAGACAGGGATTTTCTGTGTAGCCCTAACAGTCTTGGAACTCACTCTGTAGACCAGGCTGGCCTCAAACTCACAAAGATCTGCCTGCCTCTGCTTCCTGAGTGCTAGGATTAAAAGTGTGTGCAACCACCACTGCCCAGCTAAAACCAGGTTTGTTTGTTTGTTTGTTTTTGAGTGACCTTTCTCTGGTTAGCTCCTCATTGGGGGATTTTTCTTTTTTTTTTTTAAAATATTTATTTATTATATATACA
>NW_026067972.1:6605949-6648373 GCF_014885135.2 Alexandromys fortis
CCCTGGGGGATTTTTCTTGAGGGCAGTTTTAAAAATAGCTTAATAAATCCAAGTCAGGATAAGGCTCTTGTGGCTGCTGAAGCTACTTCCTAGCCTCAGTCTTCTCAGTAACCAAAGTACATTCCATGTCCCATGTCATATGGGACCTGGGCATATGAGTGACAGGGAACTTCAGTTACTACTTTCTAGGATTTTCGTCCCGCCCACATCATTGCCCCATAGTTATCTTTCTCTTATAATGGGGGAACAGTAATCAGAAGGATTCTTGGGCTCAAAGACTGGGATAAGAGTGACAGGAGGAGGGATGGAGAGATGGCTCAGAGGTTAAGAGCACTGGCTGCTCTTCCAGAGGTCCTGAGTTCAATTCCCAGCAACCACATGGCACCCTCCTCTGGCATGTGGGCATACATTGAGGCAGAATGTTGTATACATAATAAATAAATAAATCTTTTAAAAAAAAGAGTGACAGGAGGAGACAGGATGCTCACAGGGACAGATTGACAGGAGACAGGATGCTCACAGGACAGACTGACAGGAGACAGGATACTCACAGGACAGACTGACAGGAGACAGGATACTCACAGGGACAGACTGACAGGAGACAGGATGCTCACAGGGATAGAGCCTTTGACTGTCCTTCTTTCTCCAGACAGAGACCTCTGAGGATCTGCTGCTACTGCTAAAGTCCTGGAGCCCTCCGGCTGAGAAGGCAGATGCCCCATTGAGTATACAGGATGCTGAGAGTTTGAGGGATGTTCTTTTGACAGCTTTTGCCTGCCGCCAAGGTCTAGTAACCTGATTCATCTCCTCTTTCCCTAAGGGGTCCTCTGGGCTTATGCTCTCTGTATTTCCATGGAGTTCTCTAGGTTCTTGTTTACCATCATGCTTCTTGCCTCTTCTAATCCTGTACTGTGATTGCCCCCAGGCCTCCAGGAGCTAATCACAGGGAGCCTACCCCGTGCACTAAGCAGCCTGCATGAAGCAGCCTCAGGCCTGTGTCCACCTTCTGTGTTAGTCCAGGTTTACACAGCACTGGGGGCTTGTCTTCGGAAGATGGTAAAGATATGCCTATAGGGGTTGGGAGAAACCCTGGGCAGCATGCTCTGTGAGGGTAGCTAAGGCTTGTCTCTTCCCATTCATATAGGGAAATCCACAGAGAGCGCTGTTGTACTTGACTGCAGCCCTGAAGGTGGGAGCCACCTGTGCCCTTCCACTTCTGGAGGCTTCCAGAATATATCGGCAACTAGGAGACACAGCAGCAGAGCTGGAGAGTCTGGAGCTGCTGGTTGAGGTGAGGAGCTTCAGTGGAGACACCTTGTGGAGGACTGAGCAGGTGCTTGTGTTGGGGAGACTTCAAGACAGAAGTGTACAGATGTGTGGGGCTCGAAGATTTAAATTCTTGCCGGGCCGATCTCTGTGAGTTCGAGGCCAGCCTGGTCTACAAGAGCTAGTTCCTGGACAGGCTCCATAGCTACAGAGAAACCCTGTCTCGAAAAAAACAACAACAAAAAAAAAAAAAAAAAGAAAGAAAGAAAGATTTAAATTTTTTTTTTTTTGTTCTTTTTAGGCCTTGAGTGTCCCTCATAGTCCCATTCATAGTTCAACACTCAAACTTCTTATTGAGGTAGAACTGCTACTTCCACAACCTGGCCCAGCCTCTCCTCTTCATTGCGGCACACAGAGCCAGGCTAAGCACCTGCTAGCAAGTCGATGTCTACAGACAGGGAGGTGAGTCTCCCAGCTGCTCACCTGAGCCTCTCTTCCCATTTCTGATGCTTTTGCTGAACTGTAATTCTCTTTCCCTAAAATTTTATTTATTTTTGGTATGTGTGGTATACCTGTGTGTGCAGGGATGGGGAGCTTCCTCTTGGCTATTTTGGGGTGTGTGAAAGCTAGAGATTGACAGTAAGTATCTTCCTCTATTGCTGTATACTGTAGCTTTTGAGACAGGATCTCTCTGTGAACCTGGACCTCACTAGTTTTGGCTAGACTGGCTGGCCAATGAAGCCTTGTGATTTGCCTGTCTCTGACTCCTCCCTCGTCCCCAGTGCTATGGTTAAAAATGTGTACTGTAGCCTAGTGGTAGTGGCTGCAGTGGTGGTGGTGTGCGCCTTTAAACCCAGCACTTGGGAGGCAGAGGCAGGTGCATCTCTGAGTTTGAGGCCAGCATGATCTACAGAACGAGTTCCAGGATAGCCAGGGCTACACAGAGAAACTCTTGTCTCATAAAAACAAAAACAAGGGGTTGGAGAGATGGCTCGGAGGTTAAGAGTACTGACTGCTTTTTTAGAGGTCCTGAATTCAATTCCCAGTCACCACACGGGGTGACTTGCAACCATCTGTAATGAGATCTGGTGCCCTCTTCTGGCCTGCACGCATGCACACAGTTAGAACACTATATCATAATAAATCTTAAAAAAAAAAAAAAAAGAAAGACAAAAAAGTGCATTGTCGTACTGGGTTTTTACAAGAGTGCTGGGGCTCTGAAGTCATCATAGCTGCATAACTAGCACTGTATCCACTGAACCATGCTCCCCAGACCCCTTCTTTTCTCTTGTGTGATTGCTTATCCCTGTGATTAAAGCATTGGCAAGACACAGCCTCCTGCCTTAAAGCGGGACCTTAACTGAGAAGTCCTCATGCAGACAGTAACCTCCCCCATCTCTCCTGAAACGAGCTAGATCTATACTGAGCCAGGGTTAGAGTTCCCAAACCCTGCTCCCCCTTTACTCCTCTGGGCCCAAGGCATCCATTAGCAAAGAGAGTATTCTTACTGAAACCTTTATGGGGGGCCAGAGTCCTTGGTGAAACTCATGGTCGGCCTGCCTCTCCAGGGCAGAAGATGCTGCGGAACATTACCTGGACCTGCTAGCTATGTTGCTGGGCGGCTCAGAGCCAGGGGTAGGTGTGTCTTAAGGTTCTTTGCAGTTAGGTGGGTGGGTTGGGACACCCCCACCCTATTCATTGGTCTCCCTGGGGGACCAGTTCTCTTTGCATGGTACTAGAGCCTGGTGATGAGCTCAGGAATGGTGTCATGCCACTTCAAGACACTGTCTCCTCCCCCCTCCCCCAGTTCTCCCCACCCACCTCCTCTACAGGGCCTTATATACCAGAGTTGTGTCTGGAGGCGGCAGCGGCGCTGATCCAGGCGGGCCGGGCCCAAGATGCTTTGACTGTATGTGAGGAACTGCTCAGCCGAACCTCATCCCTGCTTCCCAAGATGTCCTTGTGGGAAAATGCCAGAAAAAGAGCCAAAGAACTGCCATACTGCCCATTCTGGGTCTCTGCCACCCACCTGCTTCAGGGCCAGGCCTGGTCTCAACTAAAGGCTCAAAAAGAGGCACTTAGTGAGTTTAGCCAGTGAGTCAGGAAGCAGAGCGCTGGGGAGGTGTGGAAGGATGACTTCTGGTGGGGACCTTGGTTGATGGACTTTGTTCTCAGTAGTCACCTTAATGTCCGAGGTCAGCTCTTTATCCCTGTTTATATCCTACTTCAGGTGCCTCGAGCTGCTCTTTCGGGCCCTGCCTGAGGACAAAGAACAAGGTGATTTAATTTAAAAAAAAATTCTTTTCCTTTCTTTTCTTTTTTATAAAAGAGGTTCTCATATAGAACAGCTGGCCTTAAGTTTACTATTTTAGTCAAGGATGACCTTCTGTTCCTCCTGCCTCTACATCTCAATGTTTGCCACCATGCCTGACTCAAATTTAGATTGTCAATTTTTCTTAACTCCTGAAAGTGGCTTGTGGATTCCTTTTACATTGTACTTAAGTCCACTAGACTGGGAGACTTCAGGAGACCTGCTGGGCATGGTAGCACATACCTTTAATCCTAGCCCTTCAGCATATAGACCTCTGAATTTGAGGCCATCCTGATGTACATAGTGAGTTCTGAGTCAGCTGGGACTATGTGGTAAGACCTTGTCTCAAAAAAAAAAAAAAGTTGGGGAAGGTAGGATGAGAATGGACTTGGGGACCTGGGGGTTTAGCGACTGTGTCTGGGATGACAGGAAGATACTTGCTGATGTTGGTGGTGATCTCTAGGGGCAGGCTCCAACTGTGAGCAGAAGTGTAGGCCTGATGTGGCACTGAAACATCTTCAAGTAGCTGCTCTGCTTAGTCGTGGGCTGGAATGGGCAGCCAGTAAGCAGGATGCCAAAGCCTTAAGTGACTTCCTCCTTAGTGTGCAGATATGCCCAGGTAAGTACATTTGTATGACGTTAGCTGTACAGGAGGGGTGGTACTTGGACAGAAGTGTAAGCATAGTATGCCCAGATAGGAAGACTGGGTGGGTTTTTACTGTATTACCCAGGAGGTACCCATGTGTGCATATACAAACAAACATGTATGCAAGCTCCTAAGAATTCTCTGGTTTCCCTGTTGTCGTCAGACATGAAGATCTGGACTATGTAGCGGTGGGTTTGTAGAAATAGGGCCAATTGAACACTTTGTACTGGGCAAGCAGTGGCTTCTGGGAGAGTATGGTTATAAATAATCTAGTTTTGGTTTCGCGCACGTGTGTGTAGACAAGATGCTTCCTCTCTCCAGGTCTGTAAATCAGGTTCTAAGTCTTTGTACTTTGGGGTGGGGCTGTAGGCAACAGAGATGGTTCCTTTTACCTGCTTCAGACTCTGAAAAGATTGGAACGGAAGAATGAGGCTGCTGCTTTCTGGCAGAAGGCCCAAACTCAGCCAGCACAGGAAGAAACTACCTGGTAAGACTGAGTCTTCCTGGCTTGGGCTGTGGAGGGAGCTGGAATCCTGTTGTGGGGGTGGTGAGGAACAGAAGGAAGGAAGGATGTCACGCCTTTGTCGATCTTTCACTCTTAGGCATCACCATTCTTGCTTTTCAGGTCTCTTCCACTGTATTTGGAAACCTGTTTGAGCTGGATTCATCCCCCTAACTGTGAAGCTCTCCTGGAGGAGTTTGGAACGTCTCTGCTGGAATCTTGTGACCTGTAGTTTCCTTGTTCCCAGGAGCTTGAGCTAGGGCCCCTGTGGACCGTCTTCGTGGGGAGGGGTTTTCTCTGCCTTATCCTCTTTGGATAATATGGCTGGAGCTGACTGTTCCCAAATAATTCTTCCACTGAGGAGGTTGGTGTCGTATAAACCTTGCTCTGCTTCCTGCCAGTCTGGTTCCAGAATGCTTTCACGAGCAAACCGTTGACTTTGGTCATGACACTTTTTTCCCGGTTTCTTTTTTTCTTTCTTTTTGGTGTGTGTGTTGAGTAAAATCTCATATTTATCTCTTATCTGCTTACTACACATGGTTGAATGGGAAGGCTCATGGCAGACTAGTTGGATGTTGGTTTTTAAGATGCTATCTTTCCAACATCCATTTCTGTCTGCCTTCCTCGCCTCCCAGATCCCCTCTTCCCCCAATTTTCCTTTGGAAGGTTAGATTGTGGAGACTCAACTCCAAATCCTTACACATAATCCGCAGTCCCTATCCCTCACCCAGCCCCTCCCCCCCCCATCTAACTTAAGTGCTCGAGGTGTATGAGGAAAATGTTACATTAATCCTTTCAAGGAAGCAGTGACATAGTCCTTTAAAAATTATTATTAAAAATTTCAATTACTTATTTTAAATCATGTGTGTGTATGCTATCCATATGTGCGTGGATGCCCTTGGAGGCCAGAGGCATTGGGTCCCTCAGAGCTATAGTTACAGGAGGTTGTGAACCACCTGATGGGTGCTGGGAATCCATCCTGTGTTCTCTGGAAGAGCAGTTACATTCTCTTAGCCACTGACCCATCTTGCTAGCTCTGTTATCTGAAAGCACTGGAATCTGGGCTAGGTGACAGTGAGTGAGGTCAGGTCTGAAGAATGATTTTGACAGGCCACTAAGAATAGTGGGTACATGATACTTAAGGGAGGGACAAGTGGTGCACAGCTTTAATCCCGGCACTCGGGAGGCAGAGGCAAGTGGAGTTCGAGGCCAGCCAGGGCTATGTAGAGAGGTCCTGTCTAAAAATATCAAAACAGAAATGAAAGAGATGTTTCTCAGAGTAGCTCTGTCTCTAGAGCCAAACTGTCTGAGATCAGTCTGGTGTAGGAGGTTAAGGGTGAACAGAATCAGGATTCCACTGGAGCTAACAGCCTGTGGACTACAATGAGTGCCAATTCATTGTCTTTGGAGGCCTAAGGATCTTAAGCCCAGCCTGGGGTTGACTTTCTTGCTCTTAGGCACTGCTGAAGTGCTGTGTGTTCTGTAGAAGTCACTGACCTCTCTGAACCTGAGTGTTTCCCCTCCCCAGGTGATATTTATACACTATGGCAGGGAGTATGGACTCCCAAACCCCAAGAAACTGTTAAGCTTGGGGGATTACTTAGGAGCGTGCAGTGTCAATAGAATGGATTAGGAGCTGGGGTGCTGCTGACTCAGTACTAGGGTCCCCGAGAAAGGGTGCCTAGCCTCGAGCTAGTCTATCTCTGCAGCACTCGCTGGCTTCAAACTCTCAGCCCTCCCGCTCTTAGCTGTGGGGTACTGGCATCTAGGGTCAATACCACCATACCCACTTGTTTTTGCTTTTTAAAATTTTATTTACTTAGTTTTCAGACGGAGTCTCACTATGCAGGCCTGCCTGGCTGTGACTTTTTTTTTTAATAGATCAGGCTAATTGAAAACTCAATCCGCTTGCCTCTGCCTCTGAAGTGTTGAATTAAAAGAATGTGCCACCACACTGCTTTTCAAATTTAATTTTGAGACACTGTATCGATGCTAGAAGTATAGATCTGCGCCACTACACCCGATCTGGTTTTGTTTTTCAGAAAAGGTCCTGTCTCCTGAGTTGATCTCCAACTAATAATCCTCCTGCCTCCGCTTCCCAACTGTTAGGATTACAGACCTAGCCCAACCACCACGCCCTTCGTTGGAGTCAGTGTTGTAAAGGAGCACGAAGGGTTGGTGTATTGGAGTAAGAGGATCCCCAGGATTGGCGAGAAATGAACTATGTGGGTTACCATTACAGCCCGACTAAACTAATAGGGATTCAAGCCATTGTGTCAGGTTCTTCCTGCAGCTTATAAACTGAGGAGCCAATCAACTGGAGCCAAGTAGGAGAGGCCTCCTCGGAGGAATTAAAGGCTCTCCTTTTACCAGCCGGAGCTGGCCTATTACTTTTGCTGATTGGTCAGGAATCCCAATCCGTCGAGGAAGCGTAGTGCTGCGGCCAATTGACGTGGCGTTACTAGGCGTGTTGCAGCCTTGAGGCGGGGCCAGACCCTAAACGAATTTTCTGATTGGTCGTGGTCCGCGGGTTGCTGGGGAGAGGCACGGAGAGGCGGGCACGAGTCCCCAGGCAGGCGCTGATTGGTGGAGGTGAGGGCAGCTCTCCTTCCGATGATTCGGCTCTTCTCGGCTCAGTCTCAGCGAAGCGTTTGCAGCCGTCGTTTGATTAGTCGCTGCCGCTGCCCCCCTCGCGGATCCGGAGCTAGCGTCTCCCGCCCGCCTGCCGCCCCGGTGCCGCTGGGAGGAAGCGAGAGGGAGGCTGTCTGAGGGTCTGTCACTGCTGTCGATCCACCGCCTGAGTGAGTCAAGCCCGGGCCTAGCCGGTCGCCTGCCATTCTCGTAGCCGTTACCCTCAGGCCGCCACAGCCGCCGACCGGGACAGGCGCGCGCCATGGCCTCTGGAGCCGAGTAAGTGGATGCGCGCGCACGGCCGCCGGCTGCGGCGGCGCGCACCGTGGGACTCGCCGCGATGGGTAGGCCCTGTAGGGCCGCGTCGGAGAGTCTAGGTCGGGAGGAGAGAGACGGAAGGAGAGGAAAGGGGCGAGTGAGGGCCTCGGGCCGGGCTGTGCACCCGCGCGCCCCCTAGGTCGGGCCCGCGCTGGGCCTGGGTCGGAGCCTGGGCAAGATGGTGCTGTGTCATGCAGGCCCCGGTCGGCCTGCCTCGCTCCCTCGGCACGGCGGCCCCGGCCTACTTAGGCCTTAGGGTCCACGCTGCCAGCGCGGAGCTCCATGGCGCTGGGACACCGGTCGGGCGCTTCTCCGACCACTCGCGGAAGACCCTGAGACCGCGAAGAGAAAACACTGCGAGCCGGAGGCCCCGACTGGGCCCAGTGGGCGTGGACTTGGGGCCACGTGAAGGCCTCTGGAGCCCCGGGACTCGGGAGGGCCGGGCCGAGCAAGCCGGGAGAAGGAAGCCCAGGTCGGCCCTGGTAGAGCCGGACGGCCTTGCCGGAGGTTGGCATCTTTTGCACCCTGGGTAGTGCGGGCCCGATAGGGAGAGGGAAGGTCGTGCTTTTCTCAAATGGCGATTTTCACCTCGCTAGGCCTGTTGTAAATACCAGGAAGCTTTACCTATTATTACTGTTATTATTATTTTATCTTTGTCCAGGGGGTGGCTAGACAGGTGTTTTTCTATTTTAAGGTGCTGAAGTTAGAGTCTGAGTTGGTTTTGTTTTGTTTCTGCTTTCTGTATTACGACTTTCAGAAATTGCAGGTTAGAGTTGACTTAGTCTTAAATAACTCTTAAAAACACACATCTCTTTCCCAAGTAGCTACAGGAAAGCATCAAATAAAACCCAGTTACTTCAGACATTCCGTTTAGAAACTAGAGCTACCCAAGCAAAAAAGAAAAATCAGCAAGCGTAGGAAAATATACAAATCTTGCTGTTTTGAGGAGATTAGCAGTTTTGAGTTTCATTTCCTTGGGATGAAACATTCACTCAGTTGCTTAGTTAAAAGGACTATTAGTATTTTAAATAGCCAGGGTTGGTCCGGTGGTGCACGCCTTTAATCCCAGCACTCAAAGGCAGAAAGTTCTCTCTGGGCTAGCCTAATTTACATTGAGAGTTCCCGGGCTACCTAATCACTGTCTCAAAAACAACAAAATATACTTTAAAAATTATTCTGTAGTATTTCACCTTTGTTTTATTTATCTTTTTTTAAACTAACTTTATTTCATGTGCATTGGTATAATGATGTCAGATTCTCTGGAACTGGAGTTACAGCTGCGAGCTGCCATGTGGGTGCTGAGAATTGAACCCAGGTCCTCTGGAGGAGCAGTTAGTATTCTTAACCACTGAACCATCTCACCAGCCCCCTATTTATCTTTTTGTAAAGTTTTTTTGCTTATTTTTCAAGACGGGGGTTTCTCTGTGTAGCCCTGGCTGTCCTGGAACTCACTCTGAAGACCAGGTTGGCCCTGAACTCAGAGATCAGCTTGCTTCTGCCTTCCAGGTACTGGGATTAAACTCAGCCACGGAGTCAAGGTTGTTTTGAATATCTGGTCTGCCAGGTGGTGGTGGACGCCTTTAATCCCAGCACTCTGGAGGCAGAGTCAGGCCAGGCGGATCTCTGTGAGTTCAAGGCCAGCTTGGTCTACAAGAACTATTTCCAGGACAGGAACCAAAAAAGCTACGCAGAAACCCTGTCTCGAAAAACTAAAAAAAAATAAATAAAATAAATGAAGATCTGGTCTTGCTGCTGTGCCACCCTTATCCCCCAATAATGGGGTCATAGAAAAGTCACAGTATGCACATTTATATCCAGATGTTTTTTTAATTAAAATTCCTGAAATCTGGCATCATAGATGGTTTTTAACCTTTAGGTCTTCTTGATGGTTCTTACCTGAACTTCCAAGTTCCCTTGTGTGGTTTTGAGTTCTAGAAAGGACCTGAGTCTTAAGATTTCCCTAAAGAACATTTAGAGCTGCAGTTGCTCTCAGCTCTAACTCCATGGGTAGATGAATTACAGGTCTTTAAAGGCATACACTCATCTCTAGAGCCAGGATCAGGACTCAGGTCAGACTGGAGTTGCATTCTTTTTTTTTTTTATCTTTCCAGACAGGGTCTCTGTGTGACAGCCTCCCTGCCCTGGTACTCACTTTGTAGACTAGCTGGCCAATCAATCTCAAGTGCTAGGATTAAAGGTGTTCGACACCATGCCCTGATTCTGAAATGCAGTTTTGAGATTAAAATACAAAGTGATAACTTGAGGAATTATCTTTAATTCAGTTCTGTAAATAAAATAAGAAGATGGGCAGCCTCTGGGCAAAGCAGTTTAAGAAAATGGGAAAATAGAAAATTTGGTGAATACACTTATTTTTGGAATCTCAGCAGCATTGTGGCCACACCCTTTGAAATGAGGAGGCAAGTTAGAACTAAGGAAACTATTCTGGAAACTATCTGAAGTAGTGATTAAAGATGTAACATATCACCGGGCAATGGTGGTGCACGCCTTTAATCCCAGCACTTCGGAAGCAGAGGCAGGCAGATCTCTGTGAGTTCGAGACCAGCCTGGTCTACAGAGCTAGTTCCAGGACAGGCTCCAAAGCCACAGAGAAACCCTGTCTCGAAAAACCAAAACAAAAAAAAGTAACATAGCTGAGTATGGTTTCAGTCAGGAGGATCACTGCAAGTTCAAGGTCAACCTACTTTACACAGACAGGGCTATATATAGCAAGGCCCTTTATAATAATAATAAGCAATAGTCTATAAGTGAGGGTAAGATTATTTCCAGTGGCAGTGCGTTTTTGTTTGATTTTGCTGTCTCATCTCGCTCCTAGAACAATGTGATGCTTTATAAGCACTCATTTATGATTACTACTATTGAAATAGTCTTGCTATGCTGCTCAGGCAAGTGCTGAGATACAGGCATGAAGCACTATGCCTATTATTGATTTGTTGCAGAAATAAGTTTTTTCCTCCCCTTCATTTGCTTTTTCCATCATTTGACTTCTATTTTGGTTAGTAACATTTCTCAAACCTTGGAAGAAAAGTGTTTTGGGGTTTCATTTGTTTCTTTTTGATGAGATAGGGTTTCACTATATAGCCCCAGCCTGGAATTCTGTGGACTAAACTGGCTTCAAATGCATAGATAATCAACATGCCTCTTCCTCCCAAGTGATAGGATTAAAGGCTTATTCAACTGTTCGTGGTCAGAGGTAACTTTTCAGAGGGAGAGACCACTGAGTCTAGTAGGTAGATGCTAGAAATAAGCTAGTTATGACATTTGGTACCAGTGTAATGGTTTAGAAGGTAAAGGCACATGCTGCCAGACCTTACAACCTAAGTTCAGTCCATTGAACCCACATGGTAGGAAGACAAAGCAACTACCATAACATATATACATTCAAGACAGATAGATATAAATAAATGTAGAAAGAAAGGAATTAGTATCACTTTCTAGTGAATAACACTAACTTCTAGAAAATTAGTGGGGCCATAAGGTCCCACCAGTTCCTCAGGAGTTGTGGCAGCTAATGGTTTGCATGGGTAAAGGGCCACATTTCCTCAAGTAGTGTAGCCATTGGCAGGTTGCTCCTGTAGATTACCCCTCATCATGTTAGCTCTTAATTAAAATAATTGGGTCACATACACAAAACAGAGGAAAAGGATCAGTGGGAGAGGGCCTAGAGAGGGCAATGGGGGCTCATAAAAATACATACATGTATGGAAATGTCAATGAAACCAATCATTTGTAATTAATTCATGTGGTAATAAACTTTAAAAAGAAACATGGTTTCTATTGCTTTCTCTCTTTTTTTCCTTCTTCCTTCCCTCCCTCTCTCCCCCCCTCTTTTTCTTCTTTCATTCTTTCAACAGGGTATTCCTCTGTAACCCTGGCTGTCCTGGAGCTCAAGTCTATAGACCAGGCTGGCCTTGAACTCAGATCTGCCTCCCTTGAGTGCTGGTATTAAAGGTGCCATTGCCCAGCAACAACTTAGTTTCTTAAGTGAAGGATTTGAATTTTCCCATGTCTCAAAAATTCACAGCCGGGCGGTGGTGGCACACGTCTTTAATCCCAGCACTTGGGAGGCAGAGGCAGGCTGATCTCTGTGAGTTCGAGGCCAGCCTGGTCTACAAGAGCTAGTTCCAGGACAGGAACCAAAAGCTACGGAGAAACCCTGTCTCGAAAATACAAAAAAAAAAATCTCAATTTTTGTTTCTGGATTAACAAAAGTCATGTGCTTTTATAGAAATGCCAGGGGGAGTTGGCGCCTCTTTCTGAAGGTTCTAGGCATGTTTTTTGGTCCTGTTATATACTTTTTGTTTTATGTTGTTTTGTGCTTGGTGGTCTTGTAGTACTAGGAAATGTTCTTGGATTTATGAGGTTTATTTTTTGAGGAGGATAGTGCTAAAAGTTTTTTGTTGTACAGAGACTTGCTAGGTAGAACATGGCTTCCCTAAACATTTCTCTGGCTTACTTCATTCCTTTGGAAGACAAGCAATAAGAGAACTTTTTCAATGGTGACCACGCACCAGGCGCTATGAAAGCATTTTCATTTCTTTCTTAGTCATTGTCCCTCGCCCATACGGAGTCCCATCCCCCCCCCCGCCCCCCCCCCAGGGTTTCTCTGTGTAACAGTCCTAGCTGAGCTGTCCTGGAACTAGCTTTGTAGACCAGGCTGGCCTCAGAGATCCACCTGCCTCTGTCTCCCAAGTGTTAGGAGTAAAGGCATGTGCCACTGCCGACCTGCTTATCTGAGCTTTTAAGCTTCATCTATCCATTCTTTCTTGCCTATGTGAATCTTAGGGATTGGTGGGGCTCAGTATCCTTTAGGTCTGATCCCATTTTCTTTCTTCTAGTTCAAAAGGCGATGATTTATCAACAGCCATTCTCAAACAAAAGAACCGACCCAATCGGTTAATTGTTGATGAAGCCATCAATGAAGATAACAGTGTGGTGTCCTTGTCCCAGGTAAATTGGGTGTACAGTCCAGTTTTTACTGCACTTAAGTAGAACGATTTCCCCAGCTTTCTTTTGTCATTTTTCTTGCAGTGATGGATAAAGTGGGGGTTTATAGGGAATTCTAGCCTAGAGGGCTTCAGCGAAAAGCTCAGTGGATCCAAGTCTTTAACTGTTTTTTCTTAGCCCAAGATGGACGAACTGCAGTTGTTCCGAGGTGACACAGTGTTGCTAAAAGGAAAGAAGAGACGGGAAGCTGTGTGCATCGTGCTTTCTGATGACACATGCTCTGATGAGAAGATTCGAATGAATAGAGTTGTTCGGAATAACCTTCGTGTTCGCCTAGGGGATGTCATCAGGTGTGTGTGGGGTGGAGGGGATGTGAGGCCATATACTACAGCCTGCATTATAGACACCAACACTCCTCCATTAAAACCAGGACGGAATCCATGGCGGTTGCATATGTAGGAAGCTACCTGGCCATGGGAAGACTCATGTTTTCAGGGTTGTCTTCAGGTTGCATTGCCTTTCTAGAGACTTCAAAATCCACCTCCCCTGCATGGTTATTAGGACAAATTGGCATCTCCATGGCTTTCTTAATGGCTTGTGATGGTGCTGTAATGAAGTGGAAGTGAGAGTAGGAAGGGAGGTCTTCTAAAACAGTACTTCTAAAAATAAGCAAACCTAGGCTGGGCTTGGTGGTGCACACACGTGGGACCCAGAGACAGGTGGGGCTATGAGTTCAGGCTAGTGTGGTCTCCATAGTGAGACTGTCTCCAAAAAGAAAAAGGAAAGCAAAAAAGATAAGTAAACCTGGGGGAGAAGAGCATAGTTACAGCTAGACCTAGGATTGCTCTTGATGAATGATTTTGGTTGTTCTTCCCAGCTAGGCACAAGGCTCCCACAATCTCCAGTTACTTGGCCAGGATCGATCAAGTTTCTGAAGTTTTTTTAAATTTAAGTACCTTCTTGAGCCTGCTTAGTCACTTTCTCAAGGTGTTTTGATCTTGTGATTGAGATTTTTTTTTTAATGTCTTTAACTGACATTAAAAGTTTCGATTTCTCTTGTTAAACCTTGCTGCCCGCCTCCCCCTTGTAAAAGTGGGATATCAATATTAGCTAGAAGGCCAGACATGGTGGCATGTACCTATATTCCCAGTAATCTGAACACTGGGGAGAGACAGGCGATGGTCAGTATTAACTAGAAAAATTATCCTTAACTTTCATATTGAAGACTCCAGTGGTAGAACTGTGCATATTTGCGGCTTCCAAGTATTCTTAATTTTGACTTGATGAGTGGACTTCTATTCCCTTGTTGTGGTTGTGACTTGTCTTAGTTCTGCTTGGCTGTTCCTTTGCCTCCTCTCCCACCCTGCTCTCCTTCTCTTCACCTAAGGCCATCCCTGCCTTTTCTCTTTCGCTTGCCATCAGCTGTCTGTGCCAGGCCCTTTCGGACACCCAGTGCTTGGGGCTGCAGTGTGGTTGGTAATGTGGAGTCTGCTTGTCATCCTCA
The DNA here is from genome assembly GCF_014885135.2 of Alexandromys fortis. Taxonomy (NCBI): domain Eukaryota; kingdom Metazoa; phylum Chordata; class Mammalia; order Rodentia; family Cricetidae; genus Alexandromys; species Alexandromys fortis. The sequence goes on from NW_026067972.1 coordinate 6,620,093, forward strand.
GCATCCAGCCATGCCCTGATGTAAAGTATGGCAAACGTATCCATGTGCTACCCATCGATGACACGGTGGAAGGCATCACTGGCAATCTCTTTGAAGTGTACCTTAAGCCGTACTTCCTGGAAGCTTATCGACCCATCCGGAAAGGTGAGAGAAACTGAGTCTAAGAATGGTTGATACTTGAGTAAACTTTGAAACGGTTCCATGTTATTTTCATATCTACGAGTATGCATATATGTATCCTGCACACATTTGTTTGCCCTCTCACCTCCTTCTGTGCTCCAGGATAGTAAGTAGTTCTCATGTATCTCTGAAGAATGATCTTTTTGCTGACTGTCAAGGTTAAAGTATACAGCTCTGCCATTGTTGGTTGTAGTGAAAGCTTAGACTATCTGTACCCTAATTGTTTGTTAAAGGGGGCTTCTGTCATACCATTTCTGTATACTAGTCTTGAGTAGCAGAGAAATGCAATACAGACTAGAGTTTTACTATTGCTGAATAGTAATAGTATTACTATTGGCTAGGGAATAAGGGTATCTACTGAGTGATCATGGGTCTGGTGGAGAATTTTCACTTGATCTTATTCTTGATACCTCTAATTTTGCTTGTATTGCTTTGTATTATAGGAGATATTTTCCTTGTCCGGGGTGGGATGCGAGCTGTGGAGTTCAAAGTAGTAGAGACAGATCCCAGCCCTTACTGTATTGTTGCTCCAGACACAGTGATTCACTGTGAAGGGGAGCCAATCAAGCGAGAGGTGAGTTACTCCCTTATCCTAGTTTGTTTTCTGTTTGTGGTGTTGGAGAATTGACCCCGGGGTTTGTGTATGTTAGGCAAGTGCTCTGCCACTGAATTGTATCCCCATCTCCCAGTTTTATTACCACTCAAGTGGCATGTGTTGGTTATCAAGCTAAATGCTTTTGGAGATTAGATGATCTTTATGGAAGTGAAAAATTGCCTAAGTATTGAAAGAACCCAATGTCATGGATTTGAGATGAAGTCTAGAAGATGTAAATGATTGACACTGAGTGTGGTGGTACATGACAATAATCCTAATGCTTAGGAAGTGGAAATGGGAGTATTACTGTAAGTTGAGTCCAGCTTGATGGTCTATGATGGAAGATCCTGTCTCAAAAAATATAAACGGGCTGGAGATATGGCTTGGTGGTTAAGAACACTGGTTGCTCTTCCAGAGGTCTTAGGTTTAATTCCCAGCAGCCACGTAGCTGTGTTTGATCATATTATCCCTCCTTGGTGGTTTTTTTTTTTTTTTTTTTTTTTTTTGTGTGTGTGTGTGTGTGTATGTGTTTAAGGCAGGGTTTCTCTGTAACAGTCCTGACTCAACTTTGTGGATCAGGCTGGCCTCACAGAGATCCCACCTGCCTCTGCCTCCTAGATGCTGGTATTAAAGGCATGTCCCAACACCACTCAGCTTGTTTGTTTTTTAGACAGGTTCTCACTATGTCACTTAGGCTGACCTGGAACTCACAGATCTGCCTGCCTCTGCTTCCCAAGCTGGGATTAAAAGGCATGCACCACCATGCCTTATTTCACTGGTCCTCCCTTTTCTCTCAAAATCTTCCTACTTTATGTTTCTGTTTCTATTTCTTTGTTTGTATTTTCCCCTCTTGGTGGCCCACTGAATTTATTTAGAGTTGATCATTGCTATGGGGGGGGTTATTGACCAGCTACAGCTTGCCAGTGACTCAGTGACTGTACCATAAGGAATATGATTCTGTCTCCTAGCAGCCATTAACTGCCTACAGCTTGCTCCTCAGGGTTGGGTGATGCTTTATGAACCACCCCCACTCCATTCAAAATGGGATGTTGATGGGCCCAGTCATGTATAGGTTAGCTTTAGTTTTTGGGATCCCTTATCACTAAGACTAAGGGCTATGACACAGGAGGTTTTTGTTTTTTGTTTGTTTGTTTTGTTTTCCTTTGACAGGGTATTGCTAAATAGGCTGTCTGGAACTCACTTTGTAGCCCCAGCTGGCCTCAAATTCAGTCTTTTCTCTTTCTGCCTTCCAAGTGCTGGAGATTATAGGCGTGTGTCATTACATCTGGCTTAAGATGAGATTCCTATAGAAGAGAATCTTCTCATACAGCATATTTTCCCATATCACATAGTGGGAGGGTTTAGAGAAATTGTATTTTTGCTGACAATACTATTCCTGTTTTCTTTGTTCTTTGTATGCTTCCATTTCCAGGATGAGGAAGAGTCCTTGAATGAAGTAGGCTATGATGATATCGGTGGCTGCAGGAAGCAGCTAGCTCAGATAAAGGAGATGGTGGAACTGCCATTGAGACATCCTGCGCTCTTTAAGGCAATTGGTGTGAAGGTGAGCATCCTTAGCATTTAGAGAAGGCTCTAAATTCATTAGAGCCATTATAAAGAAGAAATGGGTAGTGTATATTTGTGGATACATACACATACATAATATACATTACAGTTCTTTCATGGATCATATTAAAATGTTAGCTATACGTTTGCCAGTTTTGTAACCCATTACTCAATAAAGGAAGAAAATTGATCAAGTATTAGATTTCTGAGTTAAACATTTGAGTACCACCTATCTAGAATATAGTTTTCTGACCTTTTCTATGTAATAGAACATACCAAAAATGAAATGACTAATTTGCCTAGTAAGCATACAAATGGTTTTGACTTCTTTGAGGGCAGTTTCAGTGTCCTGTGGATAAGGCTGCAGACAACTTCAAAGAAGAAAAAGTTGCAATTGATTACTGATTATATTAAAAGACAATTTGGGCTGGGCGGTAGTGATATACACCTTAAATCACAGCACTGGAGTGCCGGATTTCTTAGAGTTTGAGGCCAACTAGGTCTACAGAGTTCCAGCACACAGCCAGGGCTACACAGAAAAACCCTATTTTGAAAAACAAAACAAATAAACAAAAAAATAGACATTCTAACCTGAGATTAAATCAGAGCAACAGTTCTCAACCTGTGGGTCATGACCACTGGAAAACACATTTCTGATGGTCTTTAGGTACTGAAATGCCTCAGTAGCAAAATTACCATTATGAAGTAGCAGTGAAAATTTATGGTTGGGCATGCCTAAGGCCATCAGAAATACGTGTTTTCTGATGGTCGTGACCCACAGATTGAGAATCCCTTTCCTAGTAAGTTGTAAACACCTGTGAAAGCCTCTAACAATGAAAAACAGACCCTGCTTTCTCCAGTGAACTAGATCCTGTTTTGTCAAATTGAGCCCTTGTAACATGTTAGTCTCCTGTGGAAGTTGAATTTATAAATGTTACCAACTTGCTGGCATCACTTTTCCTGTCAGTAAAAGAAATGTAGTTAAGCTAGTCTAGGATGGATGAAGTTGGGGGAAGGTAAGCTCCTGACCCTAACTACTCTCTACTTTCCTTAGCCTCCTAGGGGAATCTTGCTATATGGACCTCCTGGGACAGGGAAGACGCTGATTGCCCGAGCTGTGGCAAATGAAACTGGAGCCTTCTTCTTCCTGATCAATGGTAAGAAACTTGGTCTATCTTGTATCTGACTAGACCCATTTCTGAGTTGGAAAGCTCACAGACATTCCACTTGTACCCATACATTTCAGCATATTTTAAAATATTGTTTTATTTTGGGGCTGGAGAGAGCTCAGGCTCTGGCTGAGCCACTGGCTGGTCTTCCAGAGGGCCTGAGTTCAATTCCCAGCAACCACATGGTGGCTAACAAGATCTGGTGACCTCTTCTGCCTGCAGGCAGAGCACTGTATACATAATAAATAAATCTTAAAAAAATTGTTTTATTTTAACAAGTTTGTTCTGTTTTGTCTGCATATATGTGTGTATACTACATGTGTGCAGTACCTGAAGAGGCCATAAGAGAGCATCAGAACCTCTAGAATTGGAGTTAAAAGCTGATTGTGAACCTATGAACCACCATATGTATAGATGCTGGGGATTGAACCAGGATGTCTAGTAGAGTAGCTAGTGCTCTTAACTGCTGACTCATCTCTCTAGCTTTTAGCCCTGTGTGTGTGTGTGTGTAGGAGTATGCGTGCACATGTGTCCAGTTCAGAGGATAATCTCATGTTTAGATGTAGTCTACCTGGCCTGGAACTGTTCAAGTATATTAAGTTGACTAACCAGCCAGCCCCAGGAATCCACCTACCTCTCTAGTGCTGGGTTTACAAGTATGTGTCACCACGCCTGTTTTTCTGTTATTTTGACAGTAGGTTTTAGGGATCTGACTTGGGTATTCATTTTTCTAAGGTAGGTAGACTCTTAGCACTTGAGCTATCTCTGTAACCCCACTTAAGCATTTTCTGATAAATGAGTATATTTTGGGTGTGGGCAGTGAGGTGTAGGATGGGAGTTAAGACATGGTTTTACTGTGTGGCCTGGCTGCTTTGCTTTGTAGACCAGGCTGGCCTTGAACTCACAGAAAACCTCCTGTTTATGCTCTTCTTTTTTTCCCTTGAGAAAGATTGTGGATAACTTGAAGACATTAGGGAAACAAGGTGTAAAAATGATCAATCAAAAGGTTGTTTTTGAGGCATAGTTTCTCTATGTAGTCTTGGCTGTCTTGGGACTCAGATTCACCTGCCTCTGTCTCCTGAATGCTGGGGTTAAAGGCATGTGCCACCGCCACCACCACCTGGATAAAATCTATTCTTATCTGAGAGTTTTTGTCTGTCTTTAGAATGATACTTAGATCTTAGAGGTCCAATGGCAAGTAGCCTTTTACCAAATCATCTTTGTCATCTTCACAGTTGGAACTGTGCTATGGGAAGTATGCAGAGTCTGTTTTTAGTTTGATCTGGTAGCTCTGGCTTGAGCTTGATAACTGGCCGAGAATGCTGTGAGAGACAGAAATGTATTGGGGCTAGGGAAGAAAATACAAAACAGTTTCTTTCAAGATTGTTTTTTGTTTTTTGTTGTCTCTGAAAAAAACAACCATTTTATTAATTTATTATGTTTGTATGAGCATACACACATGAGGAACAAATATTAGTTCCTTCTTTCTACCACGTGGGGTCCAGGATTAAACTCTAGTTATCAGGCTTTGTAACAAGCACATTGACCCATTAAGCCACCTCACTGGCCCTTTCTTGTCTATTCTGTATCTTCAGGTCCTGAGATCATGAGCAAATTGGCTGGCGAGTCTGAGAGCAACCTCCGTAAAGCCTTTGAGGAAGCAGAGAAGAATGCTCCTGCTATCATCTTCATTGATGAGCTTGATGCCATTGCGCCCAAAAGAGAGAAAGTAGGAACTTACCTAGGGGGATGGTGGGGACTTGGAAGGTCCTGACTTAGTTTCTAACCAGACATACTGTTTTCACAGACTCATGGGGAAGTGGAGCGCCGTATCGTGTCTCAGTTGTTGACCCTTATGGATGGCCTAAAGCAAAGAGCACACGTGATAGTTATGGCAGCAACCAATAGACCCAATAGCATTGATCCAGCCCTACGGCGGTTTGGTAAAGAACCAAATTCTTTTTGTCTGTTTGGTTTTTAAGACAGGGTTTCTCTGTGTAGGTAGCCCTGACTGTCCTGAAATTCTCTGTAGATCAGGCTGGCCTTCAACTCAGAGATCCACCTGCATTTGCCTCCTAAGTGCTGGGATTAAAGGTGTACGCCCCCACTGCCCAAACCAACTTGTTCTTGTTGGTATATTATAGTTCTGCTGGCTTGATTTCCTTATCTCACTCTTTCACCCAGGCTGTTAAATCCTCAGTTTCTTTGCCATGGCAGGGCCTACTATCTTTTTTTTCCCATTCTGTATTCACTCTAGAATGGTAGTTCTCAACCTTCCTAATGCTGCCACCCTTTAATACAGTTCATTATGTTATGATGAACCTCCCGATCATTAAATTATTTTGTTGCTACTGTTATGAATTGTAATGTAAATATCTGATATGGGACCACTGTGAAAGGCCCTCTGACCCCAAAGGGGTCATAACGACCCACAGGTTGAGAACCATTGCTCTAGAGTAACTACCTATCTTGCTTTACCTAAAGGTTTTGTAAGTTGTGAGGCATTAATGTTAACTCTAATAAGAGAGTTGTGGAGTGACTGTCTATGATCAGCAGTTACTTCTGTTTTACATCCCTGTATTTTCCCACAGGTCGCTTTGACAGAGAGGTAGATATTGGAATCCCTGATGCTACAGGACGCTTGGAAATTCTTCAGATTCATACCAAGAACATGAAACTGGCAGATGATGTGGACTTGGAACAGGTGGAGTGGTGATGATGGATGGCCAAGATTTAGGGTAGCTTTGTTTTTAGGAAGTTGTAAGGGACTACAAACATAACCTAGTATGAAAGGATTCATATCAGTAATCCTAGGACTTAGGAAGGGTTGAGGCAGGAGGATCTTGAGTTTGAGGCCAGTGTATAAGCTACACAGCAATTTTAGAGTTGGGTGGAGATTATTTTGGTGTCAGGGCAGGAATACGTTTTTAGTTGTTGGAGCAGCTTTATTTCCACCTCTCAAATCCAGGCTTGAGAATTTAACATCTCTGCCAATAAATGGTCTAGTGTATCTCTTCAAGAACACAGGAGAAATCAGAGATAGGAATCATGGGATGAAGTTAGGATTCTGTTTCTGACTTCTTAAGGAAGCTGGGTCTTAAGGATAGGTCATCAGTAGATCTTCTCTCTGCAGGTAGCCAATGAGACTCATGGCCATGTGGGTGCTGATTTGGCAGCCCTATGTTCAGAGGCTGCTCTACAGGCCATCCGAAAAAAAATGGACCTCATTGACCTTGAAGATGAGACCATTGATGCTGAGGTCATGAATTCCTTGGCAGTTACTATGGATGACTTCCGGGTAAGGACCACATCCCCAAATTAGGAACACAAATATGTATTCTGTTTTATGCAAAGCTTCCCTCCCCATCTCATTCTCACTTTTTCAAACACCCTTTTTAGTGGGCCTTGAGTCAAAGCAACCCATCAGCACTTCGGGAAACTGTAGTAGAGGTGCCACAAGTAACCTGGGAAGACATTGGAGGCCTGGAGGATGTCAAACGGGAGCTTCAGGAGCTGGTTCAGGTAGGCTAATTTGCCCTAGAGTAGTCGGTCATTGCCTCGGTATGTAGTAGTTGGCCTTTTAAGCCTCAGACTCAAAAATTTACATAGAATCATGAGTACAACCCAGAAGCCTGCTGTTAGCCAGTTTTAGGTAGTAAGGAGCATATCTTCAAAAAACTTGCATCATAGACCATAGGATGTATCATGAAGTAGATGATAGGCTTATGATTAATAACAATTTTATTTAAAATATGGAGGTTAACTAAATTATCTTTTTTTCTAGTATCCTGTGGAGCATCCAGACAAATTCCTCAAATTTGGCATGACTCCTTCCAAAGGTGTTCTTTTCTATGGACCTCCTGGCTGTGGGAAGACCTTGCTGGCCAAAGCCATTGCTAATGAGTGCCAGGCTAACTTCATCTCCATCAAGGGTCCTGAGCTGCTGACCATGTGGTTTGGAGAATCTGAGGCCAATGTCAGGGAAATTTTTGACAAGGTGAGCTATCAGTCTGGCTTATGTTCATATGTTTGTGGGCAAGGTAGGATAAGAGGCTATTTCTCCAGAGTCAGAACCATTTTGTTACTGGCAGTCCAGCTGGGCATTGGTGGTTATTTTGTTTTCTTTTGAAGTCTGAGAAATCTAGTTAATATTTGAGTTGATCTCTTTCTCTTTCACAGGCACGGCAAGCTGCCCCCTGTGTACTCTTCTTTGACGAGTTAGATTCAATTGCCAAGGCTCGTGGTGGTAATATTGGAGATGGTGGTGGAGCTGCTGACCGAGTCATCAATCAGATCCTGACAGAAATGGATGGCATGTCCACAAAAAAGAATGTGTTTATCATTGGAGCTACCAACCGGCCTGACATCATTGATCCTGCTATCCTAAGACCTGGCCGTCTTGATCAGCTCATCTATATCCCACTTCCTGATGAGAAGTCCCGTGTTGCCATCCTAAAAGCTAACCTGCGCAAGTCCCCAGTTGCCAAGGCAGGTGCAAAGTTGTCATTTGTAGGGACTTTTTTTCTATGAAGCTAATATAGAATGTTTTTTGATTCCTGAATAGAATGCCTTTGGAGATCTCCAGGTTAGCTAAAGGGAACATGAACGTTTTGTGATTATATGGATAATTTAAGAAATAAAGAATAAAATGGGAAGGCAGAGGCAGGAGCAAATGTGTTTAAAGTGGATGGCCCAAAGATCCATGTGCCCCCGTGGCAGAAAGGCAAAATGCTAAAGTAGCTCTTTTGCTTCCTTTAGGATGTGGATTTGGAGTTCCTGGCTAAGATGACTAACGGCTTTTCTGGAGCTGATCTGACAGAGATTTGCCAACGTGCTTGTAAACTGGCCATTCGTGAATCTATTGAGAGTGAGATTAGGCGAGAACGAGAGAGGCAGACAAATCCATCAGCTATGGTGAGTCAGCACTTTGTCTAAATGTGCCAGTATAGGGGCCATTCTCCATGTGTTGAGAGCAGAAGATATTAGGAAGGGTCCCTTGACTGAGATGTTAAGATGGGTATCTAAGAAAATGAATAGTAAACAGCTAAGCTGGGTGTGGTCCATGCCTATTCCACTGTGCATACCTATTCCATCTCTCAGTAGGGAGTACAAAAAAGGAAGTGAACCCATGTAGAAAGAGATGGGTTGACTATGTGTTCAGTTTGCCTAGAGGGAAATGAAAGTACAATTGTGCAACTGTTAAACCAGGTTTTATTTTTATTTTTCAATTTTATGTGCATTGGTGGTTTACCTAACATGTATGTGTGAGGGAGTCAGGTTTCCTGGAACTAGAGTTGCAAACAGTTGAGAGCTGCCATATGGGTGCTGGGAATTGAACCTGGGTCCTCTGGAAGAGCAGCCAGTGCTATTAACAAACTGCTGAGACACTCTCCAACCTGGAAAAGATTTTTTTTTAAACTTTTCCATTCTGATGGGGAAGGGAATCCATGTACTTCCAAAATGAAAAATGTAAATGTATTTATAAGAATGTAAAACACAGAGAAACCCTGTCTTGAAAAACCAAAACAAAAAGAATCTAAAAACTAGCTCGGCAGTAGTTGGCGCACGCCTTTAATCCCAGTACTCAGGCAGAGGCAGGAGGATCTCTTGAGTTCGAGGCCAGTCTGGTCTACTACTCAGGCAGAGGCAGGAGGATCTCTTGAGTTCGAGGCCAGTCTGGTCTACAAGAGCTAGTTCCAGGACAGCTAGGACTGTAACACAAGAGAAACCCTGTCTTGAAAAACCTTTAGGGGAAAAAAAAAAAAGTGGTTCCACTCTGTTTGGAATTCACTCTGTGAATGAATAAGAAATGAGCAAGTAGGGGCTAGAGAGATGGCTCAGTGGTTAAGAGCATTGCCTGCTCCTCCAAAGGTCCTGAGTTCAATTCCCAGCAACCACATGGTGGCTCACAACCATCTATAATGAGATCTGGTGCCCTCTTCTGGCATACAAACATACATGGAAGGAATGTTGTATACATAATAAATAAATAAATCTTTAAAAAAAAAAGAAATGAGCAAGTAGCTTTCTTTGCCTGTAAGGCGTTTCTTAGAGAAATAAAGCAATGGATGCTGGGAATTAATTTCATAGCAATTGGAGTTAATTCTCAATAGAAGAGTAGGGGTTAAGCTGGGATTTGAATAAAGGAGTAAGAGGGCAAATAACTTCTAGAAAGGTTGTAGGAATCAGGATGTATGAAGACAGAATTTCCAGGCCAGCCTAGGCCTGGTCTCAAAAATACAAAGCAACTATAAAGTATGTGTTAACTGGAAATGAAGCTTCTAGGTAAAACAGTGTACAATATAGTATGTAATGAATATTGAAGATCTATTGACACTAAATTTGAGGTTTAAGGTGCTATCGTCTCTTTAAGTACTAATATCCATGTGTCTCACACATCTAATTGCTGGAACAGTTAGGATACAAAAAATTTGCTTAGTACACTTCAATCAGTATCTTTTTTTCTTTCTTAAGCCCCTGGCAACCTCTGATAAGAATTCTTTCTGTATAGTTTTCCCATTTCTAGGATGCACTGGTACATTTTTAAATAGAGCAGTGTCTACCTTTAGGAAATTTGGCCTGGCACCTGATTAAGGTTGGAGAGTCAAAGATCCATAAACTACTACTACAATATTGGGAGTATAGGGGGCTGGAGAGATGGCTCAGTGGTTAAGAGCATTGCCTGCTCTTCCAAAGGTTCTGAGTTCAATTCCCAGCAACCACATGGTGGCTCACAACCATCTGGAATGAGGTCTGGTGGCCTGCAGACATACACACAGACAGAATATTGTATACATAATAAATAAATAAATAAATAAACAAAAAAATTAATAATAATGGGAGGATAAGGAGACCAGGGATGGAGTGCAAACTGGGTCCTAACTAGCATAGTGGTCTGTGCTTACCAACTTTACAGGAAGTAGAAGAGGATGATCCAGTGCCTGAGATCCGCAGAGATCACTTTGAAGAAGCCATGCGCTTTGCCCGTCGTTCTGTCAGTGATAATGACATTCGGAAGTATGAAATGTTTGCCCAGACACTTCAGCAAAGTCGAGGTTTCGGCAGCTTCAGGTAATCTTGTTGGTGGCAACGGGCAGTTCCTAAGTTGCTTGGGGGACTTGGACTTGTAGAAACAGTGGTGGGGACTCATAAGGAGGCTAGAGCAGTAGTTATAAAAACCTTGCACAGGCCCTATCCATATCTTCTTTTTTGGCTTTTTTCTTGTATATACAGATTCCCTTCAGGGAACCAGGGTGGAGCTGGCCCCAGCCAGGGCAGTGGAGGTGGCACAGGTGGCAGTGTGTACACAGAAGACAATGACGATGACCTGTATGGCTAAGTGGTGTGCCAGCATGCAGCGAGCTGGCCTAGCTGGACCTTGTTCCCTGGGGGTGGGGGCACTTGCCCGAGAGGGACCATGGGTGTACCCATGGCCTGTTCCATTCCTCAGTCTGAACAGTTCAGCTCCAGTCAGACTCTGGACAGGGGTTTTCTGTTGAAAAAATTACAAAAGCGATAAAATAAAAGTGATTTTCATTTGGGAGGTGAAGAGTGAATTACCAGCAAGGAATTGGGCCTTGGGCCTACACCATTTCTGTTGCAGAGTGGGGTGGTGCAGGCAACCTGTGGGGTGTGAACCAAGGTACCACCCTCACCATTACCACAATAAAGCATCTGTACTTTTCTCAATGCCGCCCAAGCCCTCCCTTACCCCTAGCCAACCTGGGTAGGTGGATGAGGGGCCACAGTTTGCTGGGTGTTTATATAGAAAGTAGGTTGATTTTATTTTACATGCTTTTGAGTTACTGTTGGAAGACTAATCATAAGCAGTTTCTAAAACAAAAAAAAATAAAAAATAAAAAAAAAAATGACACGTTGTAAAAGGACAATAAATGTTGGGTCAAAATGGAGCCTGAGTCCTGGCCACTGTGCCTCTTCTTTTCCTGGAAGTTTGCATCCTACTGACATACTCAGGGGTCCAAAAAAGTTTGCACTTTTAAAAAATATACCTGCTTTTGAGTAAGTGTGGTTGCATGCAAGTAATTTAGAGGACACTATTGGGTATCAGTCCTCACCTTCTACCTCTTGAGACTAAGAAGTCTCTTTGCTGTTCCTTACATCTGGCTTGGGAATTTTGGGGGGATTCTTTTCTCTCTACAGTGTAAGAGCCGTGGCTGTCCTGGAACTCACTTTGTAGACCGGTCTGGCCTCACAGAGATCTGCCTGCCTCTGCATCCCAAGTGCTGGGATTAGAGGTTTGCACCACCACTGGCACGGGTTCTTTATTCTCTCCTTCCTATCATGCTTCCTTGGGAGCACTAGAATTACATACTGTTGGCATCTGGCTTTGTGGGTCCTGGCAATTCAAACTCAGGTCCTCACATTTAACATGGCAAGTGTTTGTTCACTAATCCATCTATCTCCCTAGCCTTTCATACTCTTGATCCACAACTAAGGATGGGAATGAGTTTATTCCTTATTCTTTATCACAAGGGTAAAACCCACCAGGGACAGGATAATGCCAGGATACTTTGGGATGAAATTTGTCACTGACCTGTGTCTTGTACATGGGAAGAACTTAAATCAGAAATTTCTTTTAAAAAAAAAATTGACTCCTACACTCCTGAAGAACCCAATAAAATCCTTTCTTCTCTGAGCATCCAGGATTTCCTAAAAGCAGTCCCACCCCTTTTCTTTAACACTTTAATGCAGCTTTACTGAGCAGGGTGGGTGGGGATAGCATCAGTGGAGATAGGACTGTAGTGAAGGGGAGCAGCCTGATGGAGCTGCATGTGTGGTAAATGTGTTCCCTTTCTACCTGTATTTGATAGTGAAAATCAGGTTTGTAGAACCCTTTATCCTGAAGGATTAGGTTGGGGTATTCTTACTAGATTTGCAAAAAAAAAATGTTTTGGAGGGTTGGACATGGTGGTTCACTCAGAATGTATATAGAGGCAGACAGATCTCTGAGTTTGAGGTCAACCTGGTCTACATAGTAAGTTCTAGGACAGCCAAGGCTCTGTCTCAAAAAAGAATAATAAAAGGTTTTGGGCAGAAGAGAATACTCAACCATTAAGAGGTCATATACTCTGCAGAGGACTCCAGATCGTAGTACTTGCACATGTCATACATAGACATACATTTCTTAAAATATTGGAGGTTTGTGCATCCCAGCTAAGCATTGTTCCGCTGAACTATACCCCCCCCCAGCTGTCTAATTTGGTCATTCAAGAATGTACCATAGTTATGACTATTGTTTCTGAAGCCAGTGCCATGATAACGTTGCCCCCAGAGCGTAATAACTGAAAATAGTTACTAATTTACTAAGCAGAATTGGTCATCATAAAATCTACAGTAAGAAAAAAGTTCTAGTCTGTATGGGCAAACTAAGAGGACATAAGATAACTTAGATTGTCTGATTACAGACTGGAACATCTTCTCTAGACTTGTTCAGTAAATAGGTTTTGCTGTTAGGATTTGTGAGTTAAGAGTACCACTGAGAGCCAGCAGACATCGAAGGATGACAATGTGTGTGCTGGAAGATCTTACAGCCACAATTCTAAATCCCCCTTAGTTTTTCCATCCAAATCTAAACATACTTTTGCTAATAAATACTCGCTTTCTCACTAAGAAGTTAATGTCAAATGAACGTTTTTGAGACTGGATATCACTGTAGCCCTGAGTGTCTTGGAACTCACTAGGTAGACCAGGCTGTTGTTTGCATCAAAGGCCTGAACCACCTCTCCTAGCTAATGACTAATTTTGTTGTAGTGGTAGTCAGGGATTGACCCTAGAGCCTTGTGCATCCTAGGTAAGTAAGTACTCTACTGTTACCTACAGCCTGTTTCTCAGTTTTATGAGTCCGGGTTTATGCGTTGTGTGCTACCTCAGACCAGAAGAGTGTTGGGTTTCCTGGAGCTGGAGTTACAGGTGGTTTGCGAACTGTCTATCAAAGTTCTGGGACTGAATTGGGTCCTCTGAAAAAGCAGGAAGCTCTTAACTTCCAAGCCCTAAAATTTGGAGTTTGGAGAAATGGGGCATCCACAAAGGCACAAGGACTGAAAGCAAGGAGGGAAACCATGCTTGAATCTCAGAGACTGGTGAAATGCAGGGTAACATTTGAGTGAAGTCACAGGATGTGCTTGTTGAGCAGTGTGAGGTTAGGCATGCAAAGAAAGGAACCTGAGTTTGGAGAGGTCAGCAATCACCTAAACCCCTTGATCCCCACAGTGCATTTTGTGCTAAAAAATGTGGGAAATTAAGGTGGTATGTAAGTAATATTGCAAGATTTAATATTAATTCACTTTTGAGCTAGGGGTGTAGATTGCCTCGCCTATGTATGAGTTTGATACTCAGTATCACAAAAAAAGGCAATTCACTTTATCCCTTTTTCCTTATTTTTTGCATTTAAAATCTATTTTTAAAAATTTGTGTGGGCAAATGTTTATATCTGCACATGTGTGCCTAATAGAATCAGAGATCATAAGAGAGTGTCATCCCTTAGAACTGGAGCCACAGATGATTGCGAGCTGCCAGGTCGATGCTGAGAAACACGTCCACTGCTCACAACTGAGTCCTCCCTGGCCCTGAGAGACAGATATGCAAAGTGACAAGTGCAGGGGAAGGTCAGACAAATTTCAGGAGTCAAATTTTCTCATCCATGGAATCCTAGGAATCAAACTGGTGGTCAGTCTTGGTGGCAAACACATCCACTGAGCCATCTCACCAGTCCCCTCTGCTCTCCCATCGTTTTTTGAGACAGGGTCTCATTATGTGGGCCGTCTGGCCTGGAACTCTGTGGATCATGTTAGTCTTGAACTCTAAGAGATCTGCCTGTATCTATCTCTTTGGTGCTAGGATTAAAAGTATGTGCCATCATATCTGGCCCTTTACCTTTAAGAAAAACCCAATCCAACTTCTATTATACAGCACAGTGTTGTCATTCATATACTCATTGTTCTGCACATATAATTTAAATTTACCCTTTGGGGTTGGGTTTGAGGCAGTTTGTTGAGGCCAAAGTGGCCTCAACTTTAGTTTTCTTTTTGTTATTCTTTCAAGTGCTGGGCTTAGAGATAAGCACTACAATATATAGTTTTATAATTTCCTCTAACCTTCATAGAAGTAATGTGGGCAGGTGTGGTGGTGCACCTTTATTGCCAGCAGCAGAGGCAGGTGGAGCTCTTGAGTTTGAGGTTAACCTGGTCGGCAGAGCAAGTTCGACGACTGTTTCACAGAAAAACCCTGTCTCCAATCAACACTGCCCCAAAAGAAGAAGTAGTGATGTGCATTATAGAAATTTAGAAAAATAAAAGCAAAAAGTTATTTTTGAGGCAAGGTCTCACTCTACCTCAGGCTGACTTCCAATTTGGGATGATCCTCTTGGTTCAGCTGTACAAGTGCTAGGATTATAGGTATATACTATCATGCCTAGCAAAAACAGTATCTCCAGTGGCCAGAAATTAGCTTTCTGTGTCTTCTAGGTAGGTGTGTAAATGTGTCTCTTCATGTAGTATTTGTTTTTCTTGACCATGCTGAGAATTCTTCATGCTAAATGAATGTCCTATAACTAAGCTGTACCATAGCCCTGCATGTATTTATTTTGATTAATTTCCTTTTAATAATTAGTTAATTGACGTAGTATCCCATTTCATAACCCAGGCTGACCTTGAACTTGTCTTCCTTGACTCTTCCTCTATACTATTGGGGATTATAGGTATGTGGTACTCTTCTAGCCCACACGTGGTAATAAAAAAATTTTTTTTGAGATACTCCTGTTTTTTTTGGACTCCTTCATTTGTGTTTGATAACTTTGGAAATGAAGAAAAGGAGTTAATAGTCAAGGTTCATGAGCATCTCCCAGAAGCTGGGAAAAGGCGAGGCAGAAAGGAGTTGCTTCTCTGCCAATCCCTTGATATTAGCAGTGTGAGATGTGTTAGACTTGGCTAACACATGTGTTTTGTCTGAATTGTTACATCAACAAGAGTAAGCTA
This sequence comes from Alexandromys fortis, assembly GCF_014885135.2. NCBI lineage: Eukaryota > Metazoa > Chordata > Mammalia > Rodentia > Cricetidae > Alexandromys > Alexandromys fortis. Next base: position 6,635,596 of record NW_026067972.1, read on the forward strand.
GTACCCTACCCAACCAGCAGTGAACCAAGAAAATGGATAAAAGCTGTAAATTGGCAATTACTAAAGATGTGAGAATGGGTTGGGGATTTAGCAAGTGGTAGGGCACTTGCTGAACACTGCAAGACCCTAAATTGAATCTCTAGGAAACAAAGTAAACAGCAAACAAAAAGACAAATTACAAGTCTCAAATCAGGTCCAAAATGTGAAGACACTTGTTTTATATGGCCTTGGGGTCAAATTAGCTGATTCAAGGATAGAGAAAGGTGGGCTTGAGATATAAAGATGAGGAGGAGTGGTTAGATATAGAAGCTAAATAAACATGGTGGCACACATCTTCGGAAGTTGAGGGAAGAGGATATTAAGTTCAGACTAATCTGGGCTATAGTAAGACCTTGTCTCAACAGAACTTATAGGTCAAGTAGATGAAGAGAAGGACTGTAATATGAACAACAGTTGTTTATATCATTGGCTCCTAAGTGAATGGATGCATTTTTTTTTCATTTGGTATGCAGGTGTTTTTCTCTCAAGAATAGCACCAGACTGTGTTCCTCTGGCCTTGCCGCTTTACCCTAGAGAATAGAGACATGTGGACTCTTAAAGCCTGGAAGAGAAAGTTAAAGCTGTAGAACTCTTATCTTTTCTCTAGAGCAGTAGTTCTTAACCTTCCCAATGCTGTGACCCTTTAGTACAGTTCCTCATGTTCTCTGGTACCCCCAACCAAAATTGCTATTGTTAGGAGTCATAATGTAAATATCTGTTTTTTAATAGTCTTAGGTGACCCCTGTGAAAAGACTGTTTAACCCCTCGGGTTGAAAACCACTGTTCCAGGGGCTGGAGAGATGGCTCAGTGGTTGAGAGCATTGCCTGCTATTCCAAAGGTCCTGAGTTCAATTCCCGGCAACCACATGGTGGCTCACAACCATCTGTAATGGGGTCTGGTGCCCTCTTCTGGCATGCAGACATATACACAGACAGAATATTGTATACATAATAAATAAATAAATATTAAAAAAAAAAAGAAAACCACTGTTCTAGAACCTAATCAATAGGGGCTATATCAGCTCTAAAAGAATAGGGACCTGACATCTTTAGTAACCCAGACTTTAAAGAAGACATAAATGGGATTTGTCTAGTTGAACTACTTTATTAGGATTTTCTCTATTTTCATACCCACACCTGGTTTGGTTCACACTGTAGGATAATGGGTGCCAGTACTATCATACTTTACTGATGATTTAGTTGGCAAGGGTCTACAGACACCTAGAAATTTAGCTAACAACCTTTGAAAACCTCTGGTAGGGGGACTATGGGGTGTGGAGGATGGGAGCTGCTTCCCCTTGGGGGCCCAAGGACAGTGCTTACGATGGCGAGGATTCTGGGTATCACCAGCTACCAGGCCTGCCCTTTGTTGATTCTGGGGACCAGCCGCATTTGGGAGAAGCTGCTGAGCAAGAACAGTGTGTGGAGAACACTGAGCTCTATACTGAGACTTTATAGGAAATCTGTCTAGGGGCCTCTGTTGGTTTGCAGGCCCGGGCAGGGTTTTTCCTTGGGACAGGGGAGGATCCCAATCTTGCAGTCCCTCCAAGTTTCTCTGCTTTGAATTTTCTGGGACTCCCTTTCTTTGAGGCTGAAAGTAGAACTGAAGTCTTGTCCTGTCTCTTGCTAGAGACCAGAACCACTATATTTGAGGGCTCCCCCATTCCTGAGCAGTTTTCATTAACCTTCATGTGAACATCCCCTGGGGATAGGGTCTGGCCCCCTTACCTTCTATTTTATCCTCTTGTTTTTCTGAGACTCTTGTTCTGCTTTGCTAGAAGAGGAGTGAGGGCAGTGAGGGGCCTGGACAGGCTGAGGTTCTGTCCTTTGAACTTTTGGGGGACCACTACTTGAAGAGCAGGGGTGCAGACATAAATGGAATTTGATGAGTCTGATGTTGAGGACAAGAGGAGAGCCCCCAAGATTCTGGAGTTGAGTTAAGAGCTGGGGAGCTGCAAAGTGGGCGATGTGGGCCTGGGGGTTTGAAAGTGGGGCTTTGCTGTAGTTTCTTTAGTCTGAGCTTTAATTCTCTACTCCATTGCCAGGCATGGCTCACATGGTGGTCACACACCCCTGAGACAGCCCCACTCTGGGAAGATGGGGCCTTCGCCTTGGCTTCTGAGGACATCTTTTCCTTCTGTAGGCCAGGCTGGATAGACTCAGACTTTAGGGCTTTAGCTTGAATGGGAGTCCAAGATGTTGGTTGCAGAGGATTTACTACTGGAGGACTGGGGGCCTGGGAGGCCTGTCTTTCTTGTACATTTCTACATATAAACTCAGTGTTGGGGTGAACAGAGAGAAAACTGGGGTCTGGTAGCTCAGTGGCCCAGGAGTCCTTTATCTGCTCTCCTGCTGACTCCATAGGCTTATAGTTGCACGGATCTCCAGAAAGCTCACTTATATGAGACTTCAAAACAGTATGTGGAGGTGGACTGGATTCCCAAACCGAGGATGCAGAAACATAACAGTTTTCGTTCTGCTTCATGTACCCTCCAGCAGGCTCAGATAGGACTCCTGAGGAGCTGGCTCCAAGCAGGTGTTGGGATAAGCTTTGAGCTAGATGCTCAGAGGCCAAGAAGTTATTTTTTCTTTGAGTGTCCCCACAACACACTTTAGATTTAAATAGGTTCTCTACGGGGCTAACTCTGAGGGGTGACTGTACAAGAACTGGGGTTGGGTTGAGATTCAGATATGAAGGCCCAGAAGACAAACATTTTCTTGTATGCTCAGGATCTTTCCATGTAGCTTCTGATCTAGAGAAGCCATCCACAATATTGAATCTTTGTGGTTCTATAAAGGGGGCTAGAGGTATGTGGGCAGGACTTGGGGAGTCAGACACCCAGAGATTCTTTCTCTGCCCCTTTGTCTCCCATAAAACTTTAGACTCTGAAAAGACTCTCTGACCCATTATTGCAAAGTCTGGCAGAGAGGCAGAAGGAAGGCTAGGAGATGAAACTAGGTCTGCATAGACACAGAGATTTTCTGTACCAGGTCTACCCTTCAGTGGAGCTTCAGATCCCAGGGGAAGACATGCAGGGTTGGCTTTATAGAACCCCATGTTGAAGTTCAAAGTTGGGGTTTCAAAGGCCCAGAGATTGCCCAAGTTGTCTCTGTGTTGCCGTTGAGGCTTGTATGTGGACAGATGCTCTAGGGGCCTGTGGTGTTCTGACAGGGTGTTTAGAGGAGGGCAGGGGACTGACACTGGAGACCTGGAAACAGGTGGGCTCTCTCTATATCCCATGCTTCCCCAGAAGTCCTTTGGTGCAGGACATCTTCCTTTGGGGTTAACATTTTCAACTTCTGACAGAAAATCTGGTGGTTGACAGGAGACTGGCATTAGGGGATCAGAAGTTTGGGGATTGTCTCTATGTTGTATAATTCCCCACTGAGCTTCATATCCAGGGGGAGTTCCTGGAGGGCCAGTTCCTTGAGGTTCTGTCATGGGTACTGTGAATTGGTAGGAGGCGAAGATTGAAAGCTTACAGATCTGAGGGTTCTTGTTTTTCCCTGTAGTTTCCCAGAGAGCTTTCAATCCAGACAGGTCTATAGGGTTGGTTCTCTGGTATTCTGTCAGAGAAGTTGGGTGTGGGCTTGCAGTTGGCATTGCAGATTCAGAGGCTTTTGGGTGCTCATGTTGTTTCATGGTTATCCACGGAGCCTCAAATCTAGTTAGGACTTCCTGAGGATTAGAAGGATACAACAGAGAGGCAGAAGGTGATTCTGGATTGTGTTGAAGGAGGCTGGGGTCCCCTGGCGTTTCCCTCCTGGCCTCAGATGAATATAAGAATGTGGAAGATCTGATTTTTTGGTGTTCAGGCTGTGAGTGTAGGACTTGATTCTCAGAGACACAAGGAACCTCTTTCTGCTGTGTAAACCACTGTGTGTTTACCTCAGTGTCAGAAAGGATTCCCTTGCAACCTATAGGCAAGGGTTTAATAGTGGAGGATACTGATGGGGTAAGAGGGGAAGGTGGAGATTGAACTAGTTGAGAACCAGCTGCTGTTCTTTCCAGATTTCTCATAGTGTGGGCTTCAAGGATAGGATAGTAAGTTGGGGAGTGATAATAGGGAAGCAACAAGTTGTACACAGGCAGGAAGGCAACCTTGTTGAAGAAGACAGAAGGACAAATAGACAGCTTTAGTGGAGAAGGGCCATCTGAACTCAGGAAAATAGTCTCCAAGGACTCACTGTGTAGCGAGGGAAGACCCCAGAAGAGCTGGCTTTTTCTCTGCTCTAGGGAATTTCCTGAAGCTACAGATACGTTGGTCAGGATCTGGAAGGTAGGGAAGGATCTGGAAGGGCTTGAAGGTTGCATGAATACTTGTTCTCCTAACTCTGTGGCCTCGGGGAGGCCTTCAGAACTACAGGATGGCTGGGGTGGAGCTGCAGTGAGTTCATTTCCAGTGCAAGTGTCTTGGGAAGGAGAATATGGTTTTAGTGGATCCAGAGATAATGATTCTTCTGCCTTCTCTTCCCCATATTCCTCCTTCTCCTCTGACTTTTGCTTCCACAGGCGATCAAGGAAGGCTAAATGGTACAGAAGCTGCAGTCCCTAGGGAATAGAGCATACTATTATGTGTGACATCTCAGAGACATGTGATGTATCATACATTCACTAGCCCTATGTGCAGGCTCACCTACCTCACAGCTCTGCTCAGTGCTCACTTATCCTGCTCTTCAACCATTGTTAATGTCAGAACCCAGTTCACATTTAGAGATCAGCATTTCACCATGTCAGGGTCTGTGATTAGTCTTTCAAATCGTGTCAATGAGCACTCACCCAGTCACTAATCTGTGGCTTATAATCACATATCTGGGACCACATCCATGACATTGACCCTCCATTTTGATCTCACATGCCATTTCAATAGTTATTCATACATATCCACATCAGTGGGCACCTACCTTGCCTTGCATCCTTATGTCTCCAGAGTACCAGGGCTGAAGCTGTTGCCATTTCCTGAGCTGCCGCCATCTTCGGATCTGCCAAACCGTAAACAAGAATAATATCACCAGACTTCCTGGGCTTTGAAGGCAGATGCTGCTGTGGCAGTATCTGCAGGCCAGAGCCTGGGTCAGCTGGCCTTGGAGAAGCCCCATGTCTCCCTTAGCCCGAAACAGGTCTTCTAGCAGCCATCCCATTTTCTTCAACTTAGTGGCAGTTTCTTGAGGTCATCACTACATCATAGAACACAGAACTCCCAACCCCCACATGGATCCCAGAGCCCTGTCCTGGAGCTTAGGGCCAAAATGTTACCTCTATCAGAGAGTGAAGTTTCAGTGCTGCCCTCGTCTTGATTGCCAGGATCAGAACTGTCCATGCTCTAGGACATGCATTTTAACATTGAACTATGCCATCAAACTCTGCTGTGAAACCTCAATCTAACAACTTAGTACCTCAGGGTTTTTGTTCATTTGTTGTTTTGTTTTATTTTGAGACAGGGTCTCTCTTCAAAGCTCTGACTGTCCTGGAACTCACTTTGTAGACCAGGCTGGCCTTGAACTCACAGAGGTCTACCCGCCTCTACCTCCCAAGTGCTGGGATTAAAGGTGTGCGCAACCACTGCTTTTGTGTGTTTAAATTTTATTCCTAGCACAAATTGGTTTTCTTACGGCATTTTCATAATACTAATTTTGGTCGTTTCTCTGCCAACCCCTTCCTTTTTGCAGGCTGGCCTTGAACTCACAGAGATCTGCCTGCCTCAGCCTGAGTGCTGGGATTAAAGAAAGGTGTGTGCGCCACGCCTGTCCTTAGTTACAATTTTTATTTCTGGTATGAAATACTATCACTCCCCCCTGCCCAAAATAAAACCCCCAAACCGAAAAACCAAAAAGCAAAACATAATAAAACAAAGAACTTGGGGAGGAAAGGTTCATCTCAGCTTACACTTCCACATCATAGTTCATCACTGAGGAAGTTAAGGCAAGAAGGAACTCAAGGCAGAACCTGGAGGCAGGAACTGATTGATGTAGAAGCCATGGAAGAGCACTGTTTACTGGCTTGTTCCTCATGACTTGCTCAGTCTGATTTTTTTTTTTTTTTTTTTTTTTTTTTTTTTTTTTTTTTTTTTTTGACAGGGTTTCTCCGTAGTTTTTGGTTCCTGTCCTGGAACTAACTCTTGTAGACCTGGCTGGCCTCGAACTCACAGAGATTCGCCTGCCTCTGCCTCCCGAGTGCTCCACCACCGCCCGGCTCAGCCTGATTTCTTAATAACATTCAGGACTACCAGCCCAGGGGTGACACCACCCACATGGGCTGGATCCTCCCACATCACTCATCAGTCAGGAAAATGAGTCATAGTCTTGTCCATAGTTCAATCTGCTGGGGTCATTTTCTTACCCGAGGTTCACCTTCCTGGATGTTAGCTCATGCCCGGTTGACATAATACTAGCCAGTACATTTTGAGTTACCTCACTTTCTGTATTTTCCAGTTTTTTCCATTTTCCAGGCTTTTTCATTTTTATTTGTGTGTACAAGTGCACAACTGTCATTTTTCTTTAGGAATGAAAATTCTATTGTGTATGTTTATCACATTTTAGTTTTCCTTTTTTTTTTTTTGCTGATTTCATGGCCTTGCTACTGTAAATAGAGCAGGAAAAAAAAAGAGATGTGCAAGTATCTCTAAGGTTGGGTATAGAGCCATTTGTGTGTGTATGCCCAGGAGTCATATGATAGCTCTTTTATTTTTTTCATTTTGGTTTTGTGAGACAGGGTTTCTCTGTAGCTTTGGAGCATATCCTGGAACTAACTGGTCTCGAACTTACAGAGATCCGCTTGCCTCTGCCTCCCGAGTGCTGGGATTAAAGGCGTGTGCCACTACCACCCGGCTGATAGCTCTATTTTTTTTTTTTTGCAGCACTGAAGTTTTTATTCATGTGAATTATTAAAAATGGGCATCTATACCATGTCAAATGAGGGTGGGAGAGGAAGGCAGGGGAGGCAAGGAGAAGGAATTCCCGTCTATTGGTAATACAGCTCCAGGTTCATCCCATCATGGATTTCATAATCTCCCAGAGACACGTGGTCCTTAAAAATCGTGTACCACTTTTTAAGAACGATCTTATTCCACCGGGTGCCAGTTTGAGCCGCTATCAGTTTCTTCAAGTCCCCGATGGTGTCATCGGTGTTGCACTTGACGCGGACTTTCTTTCCTAGACGGTCGTTACAAACCACCTCAATCATTGTGGCTGGACCTCTAAACCCCTCGAACTTATCGACGACACAACTCCTACCTCGAACGCCGAGCCGATAGCTCTATTTTTTAAAAATATTTATATATACAGTGCTCTGCCTACATGTATGCTGCAGGCCAGAAGAGGGCACCAGATCTCACCACATACTGCTGTGAGCCAACATGTGAGCCGCTCAGGACCTCTGGATGAGCAGCCAGTGCTCTTAATGGCTGAGCCATCTCTCCAGCCTCCATGATAGCTCTATTTTTAATTTTAGTTGTTGTTTTGAGAAACCCCCACAGTGATTTCTATTGCACCAGTTTACACTCTCACCAACAGTATGTAAGTATGGAGGACACAGAATTCCGTGATTTTCCCATTCATCAACTCCTTCCCACTGCACACTTCCGTTTACATTGGCTGGTCTTTGTAGTGACGGCTGTTTTGGAACTCACTGTATATCCCAGGTTGGCCTCAAATCATGGCAATCCTCCTGCTTCAGTCTCTTAAGTGCTTGGATTACAGGACTGAAACATCATTCCTGGGATTTTTCTTTTACATTTTTTCCAAGATAGGCTCTTACCATGTAGTCCTTCCTGGCTGGCCTAGAATTTGCTGTGTAAACCAGACTGACCTAGGACCCATAAAGATCGGCCTGCTTCTGCCTTTCAGGGTTAGGGTTAAAGGTTTGCGTATATGTTTTAAAGACATGGTCTCACTGTCGTGTGGATTGTGCTCAAACTGTTGAACTGAAGTAGTCCTCCCTCAGCCTCTTTAGTAGCTGGGACTATAGGCTTGAAGAGTAAATGTGTAGAGAGGTTCAACATCTTCAAAATTTGAATTTTGGGAAAAAACACACAAAATCATTAATTAAATTAGCAACCACATTATCCATACATAGTGAATGTCTATAGTTTACCTAAACCGAAGAGAATGACAATTGGTGCCAAGCCCTTCTTTTATTTCTTTTTGTTTTGCTTTTTACCATAAAGTTTAATTACTGTTCAGAAAAAAAAATGATGGACAATTTTCTCTGAAAAACTGTGTTGGTTTTGTGTGAATTGTGGTTATTTGGGAGTGGTGAGACCACTGGTGAGTTAAGTCACCCTGCTTTCTATTCTGAAAATGACAGAAGGTCTTGTTACAGTCTGTAAAGATATATGTGCCCTCAGCTGGCAGACAGTAAGTGCAAAACAAAGCTGTAAACCTAAGGGCATGCAAAAAGTGCTAAGGGGAGATAAATCTCAGAAGTGCCCAAAGTGGCAACAAGGCATGATTGGCTCGAATAGGAAGACCTTCAGACACCTTTGTCTTTTGCTCCATGTGTAAGAATGCGAATGAATGTAGTAGCTGGAATCCCTAGTTTGTCAATTTGTGCTTTCATGTACTGTTGATTCAATTTGCTCATCTGCAATTGATTATATGTTTGTCATCAGATCGGGTAATCCTTCTGAATGGTGCAAAGTCTTCTTCCTCTTCCTCTGTTCCAGGCTTTTTCTTTTGGGCCACCAACCAGCTCCCAAATCATGTTGTGGAGACTTATTATTAGTTTTGAATGCTCAGCCTTAGTCTTTTCTGGCTAATCTTTTACCTTAAATTAACCTGTTTCTCTTCAGCTACTTTTTGCCTCAGGACTTTTTACTTTCTTTCTTTCTTTGAAAGTATATCTTACTTTCAATGCTCCTCATGTCTGACTGCTCTCTCCCGCTCCCCTCTCTCCTCCTGTTCTTCCCCTGAGCCTAGATCCCTATTTATCCTCTCTGCCTGCCAGCCCTGTCTGTCTTTCTCCTGCCTAGTGATTGGCCGTTCAGCATTTTTTTTTTTAGATGAATCAGGTGCCTTAGGCAGGCAAGGTGAAACAAATGCAACACACCTGTACAACATTAAACAAATGCAGCACAAAAAAAGTCACACACCTTCACATAGTTAAAGTGATATTCTGCAGCATAAACAAATGTAACACATCTTTGCCTAGTTAAATTACTATTCCACAACATTCCTCTTCTTTTCATTTTATTTTATGTGTATGGATGTTTTACCTGCATGTATGTTTTTGCATCACCTGCCTTTCTGATATCCAAAGAGGTCAGAAAGGGGGTCGGATCCTCTGGAACTGGAGTTAGAGGTATGGTTGTGGGGAGTTGATCCTGTGTCCTCTGGAAGAGCAGCCATTACTCTTAGCTGTGGAACCGTCACTCTAACTCCCACCAATCACTTTTTTTTCATTTTCAAGACAGGGTTTCTCTGTGTAGCCCTGACTGCTCTGGAACTCACTTTGTAGACCAGGCTAGCCTCAAACTCACGGAGATCTGCCTGCCTCTGCCTCCCCTGTGCTGTGATTAAAGGCGTGATTAAAGGCGTCGCCTGATTCACCAGTCACTTCTTTATGAAAGCAACCTAAAGCATTTCTGGTTTCATTTCCAGGATCTGTACTACTTAGCTTTTCAACAAACATGCTGAGAAAAATGGTGAAATCAGTGGGGCTATAGCTTCATTCACCACAACATCCAGATATTTATCCGCTGAGTTTTTCTCTAGTGAGGGCAGAATATCATGTGAATCCTCTCTGTCAATGAAACCATCTGTTTAGGTCGTGTTGAAAAGCTTTTGGAATTCCTGGATCCATAACTGTTCACATATGGCAGACATACCAGATGTTGCCCTCTGAGGGGCTTGTTGGTGATCTTGGTCTTGGTCCTTTTTATTGCTAAAGGTCTATTTGCTCAGAGCTCTCAAGGGTTAACAAAAATTCTCTCTTTTCATAGCCCACAGTCTTTGAGAATGTTCATTGCTAGAGCTCATTTCTGCAACAAAACACTTCACCATGAGGAAACTAAAGGAAGAAATCAGCATTCGGAATACCAGCTTTCTGGTTCTGCTTTGCTCTGAAAATGGAAGAACCATGTATTGCTGGCAAATGCCCACCAGGTGGCAATGTGATACAGTAGAACAAATGTCCCAAGACCTCGGCTTTCTGAGTCTTGATTTTGGACAAATTATTTAACTTCCTGCGGCTCAGATTCCTCCTTGAGATACTCTTGACCTGTATCCCTTACAGCATGCTTATGAAGAGCATATGGCATGGTGGACAAGAAAGCACTTTAAAATGTACGATGTTCTTGTGCCAGCTCATGAGTTGTCATTGGCCACTCAAGTGCCCCAGAGCGTCCCACAAAAGACTGTTTTCGGCAGCTTCTGTACTACTTTTGCTTGCTCCTTCTCCATCACATGTGACCAAGCCTTAGAAAGCTTACCAGAATACAGCCCGTGAAACTCAGGACTTGCTTGCTCTTGTGGTGGGCCGGGGTGGGGATGAAGGGTAGTATTCTTTAATCTCTTCTGTACCGTTTTTCCTAGCATGACCCATGCCAGTCTAGAGCCCTAGTGCAGGTTGGATTGAGGTCAGGTGAGTAAGTCAGAGAATTTATGAAAGAAATATATGGCACGAAGAATAAAAGAGTCATAAATTAGTCTTCTATCCAAATTTGTATTAGTTTTCTTACTGCTAATTCTGTTTCCTGTTTGCCATGCAGTCCAGCACCACTATTCACAGCTGTAGTACCCTGGGTGCCTTGGAACTGAACTCAGAACACATGCCCCTAGGCAGTTATTTTCCAGCAAAGAGCCTCTTCAGTGGCATTCTTAGTTCAGGATCTCTCTCTCTCTCCAAATGAACTTTGTTTTCACAAGATAGGATCCTCAAAGGCTGGGATTCTGCCCTTAAGGCCATTTTCTCATTATCTCCATACAGAGCATAAGTTTGTTCATCTTAATATTTTATTATTCCATTTTCATGTGTGTGTGTGTGTATGCCTGTTTTTGCATATGTGTAGGTCCATGTGTATGTGTGTGCATATACACATGCTTTTTTGAGCATAAAGTAGTATTTTTGCAGTGTATCTCCATCAACTCATATTTATAAATACCGATTAATGCAGGAATCTGATTTCTAATTATTTCTTAAATTTATTTTTATGTGTTTGGGTGTTTTACCTGTATGTGTGTGCAGTGCCCAAGAGAGCTGTAGAGGGTGTTGATTCTCCTGGGACTGGAGTTGCAGGTTTGTGAGCTGTCATGTGGAGTAAGATAAAAAAAATACAAATAAAAATATTTATATCTACTTTTTATTTTTATCTGTGTAATTCCTTTGACTAGTTCTCCTTATTTCATGTAGATCTGAGTTACTTCTTAGTTTCCTTTATGTCAACCTGAAGGGCCCTTGAGGAATTTTCGGACATATTTACCGGTGAGTAATTTTCTCAGTATTTACTTAGGGATGTCTTGATTTCTCATTCAGGGTTTTGTTTAAGACAGAGTCTCACTATGTAGCTCTGGCTGTCCTGAAACTCACTAAATAGACCAGACTGGCTTTAAACATCCAGATATCTACCTGCCCTTTCCTCCTGAGTGCTGGGATCAAAGGTGTTATTTTGTTAGTGTCTGCCTTTAGCTTTACCACCCTTCAAGTTTCCCTCAAACTTGCTATCTCTAGTCTTTCTGCTGTGGTTTCTTCATTGTGGGGATGAAAGCAGTGACCCCCATTCCCTGTCTCCTTCATTTTTGATAGGTAGTTTTTCTGGGTATAGAATTTCCCTCCAACACTTGGATTATATCATATGTGATTTCTGATTTGAACAACTTCTGATTACAATCTGCTCCAAGCCTTACTGAAGCTGGATGCAGTCTGTCCAGCTTTGTGTCTTTTCATTGTCCCCACACCCACCTGGGATTACTCTTTTATTGTGCTGGAATTGAACAAGGCCTTTCACATGCTAGGCAAGTGCTCACCAATGATCTCCATTACTGAGCTTTTTGGGTATACATATTAATAAGTTCTCACATCAAATTTGGAGAATTTTCAGCCATTTCATCTTCCTCTTTCTCCTCCTTTTCTTACCTTCCTTCTAGTGCTAGGGAATCCAACCCAGGACTTGTGCACATTTCTTACTTTCTCTCCTCTGTTTCTAGAACTTCTGTTATTTACATTTTGCTTGGTGGTGTTTCACAGGTCAAAGATTTTCTCCCATTTATTTATTTATTTATTATGTATATAACATTCTGCCTCCATGTATGCCCACACCACCAGAAGAGGGCACCAGATTTTATTACAGATGGTTGCGAGCCACCATGTGGTTGTGGTTGCTGGGAATTGAACTCAGGACCTCAGGAACAGCAGCCTGTGCTCTTAACCATTGAGCTATCTCTCCAGCCCCCTCTCTCTATTCTTCAAATTGAATAATTTCATTGATCTATTTTTTTTTCCTGAGACAGGGTTTCTCTATGCAACAGCACTGGCTGACTTGGAACTAGCTTTGTAGACCAGGCTGTTTCCAAACTCACAGAGATCCACCTGCCTTTGCCTCCCAAGTGCTGGGGTTAAAGGAGTGAGCCACCACACCCGACTCATTGACTTATCTTTAAGTTTACTGGTTTTTGTCTGTCTTCCTAATCTGTTAATATGCCTATCAAAAATTTCATTTCAGATATTGTATTTTTCAACTCCAAAGTTTCAATTTGTTGACTTAAAAATGTCTCTCTCTTTCTGTATTTTCCTTTCTTCTTTGTG
>NW_026067972.1:6648514-6684870 GCF_014885135.2 Alexandromys fortis
TTTGGTTTTTCGAGACAGGGTTTCTCTGTAGCTTTGGAGCCTGTCCTGGCACTAGCTCTTGTAGACCAGGCTGGTCTCGAACTCACAGAGATCCGCCTGCCTCTGCCTCCCGAGTGCTGGGATTAAAGGCATGCGCCACCACAGCCCAGCTGTATTTTACTTTCTTATATGCATGAATGTTTTGCTTGAATGTATGACTGTACACCGATCCATGCAGTGGCTTAAGGAAGCCAGAAGAGGGCATACGCTCACCCAACTGTGAGATCGTTGTGAGAGGGCGCTCTCTAACGGACTGCAGCTGTGGAGGGGCAGTGCTCAGGAGCAGAAAGCTAGAGGGGCTGGAGAGAGCATCACAGAGAGCAGCAGCTTTTCAGTTTCCTTTTTAGAAGGATATTGGAGATTTGGAAATTAGCTCATAATCCAAAGAGGCTCAGGAGAAGTGAGGTCCAAGTCACAGTCAGAGATCCTGACATCCAGTGAGCTGAGAGGTGTCCAGAAACTAATGTTTGAGTGACTGAGTGACTCCAATGGCTAAGACGGTTCACGATCAGGGTAGCCGAGTCTAAAGACTTCTTATTGTCATACAAAAGTGGAAAAATGATTGCCATAGTTGTTATTACAGAATCACACACACACACACACACACACACAATCACTCACATACACTAAAAACTTAAGTCCAATAAAGATCCACCCAGGAAACACTCCCTAGTTTCTTTATTTTCATAAAGTTCTACCCTGCATTCCCCCTTTCCTTTCTCCTTCCTCTCCTCTTTCTTGTGTGTGTGTGTTGTGTGCATTTCAACAGAAGCTTATCTTGCCTCAGGTAGCCTGTTTTCTAGGATCTCAGGGTCCCGTGGTCCCAGAAGAGTGTGTTCAGTGAAAATATGAAGACAGGACAATTTCTTAGGTCCTGTGTGTTCACAGAAGGGCCGGAAGGAGAATTCTGGTCCAGGACATTCAGATCCTCAAATTTTAGGTCTTAGGGAAGACACAAGATAATATTTAGCCTCAAGTGAGTGAGACCACTTTAGAATTCCCAATGAAGGAGAGAATGAAGTAGAATTATGCAGGGTGGGTTCCACCCTGCCCATAGCAGACATCTTTGTGATCCAGAACCCCTGGTTTGGGGAGTAGTAGAAGAGCCTCCCACAGGAAGTGGGAGGACAGGAGCCTTTGTCAGTGTTTCTGCACAGGATGAAGAAAGGTCAGAAAGGTCCCAAGAAGCCCAGTGACCACCTGTGGGGGGCCAGGCCCAGCAGAAGGCAGCTATCCTTGTGCTACTGGGGAAGTGGTCTCAAGACTGTCTTGGGCCTCTCTCTAGCAGTGTGACTGGCATACTTGAAGGTAGCCGTTCCTGTAACCACAGGGTTCGTTCCTACCCAGACCCAAGGGGAAAAGGCCTTTTTGTAGTATTAACCAGGCTCTGAGATTCAGGGTTGTCTAGCAGGGACAGGCAAGTCAGGCACCAGGACAGACATCCTCAGAAAATGGTGTGATTCAAGGAGTAGCAACTCTGGTTAGTGCCCTTCGCGGAACCCAGATCCCCAGCCAGGCCTGCCAGCATGCTCTAGCTACATTCTTTGTACCCAAACTTTAAAAAAAATTAGTTTTATTATTTTTAATTAATTGTGCATGTGAATGAATGCAGGTTCCTGAGGAGGCCAGGGTTGTCAGGTTCCCCTGAGCTACTGTGAGCTACTTGATGTGTGTCCTGGGAACTGAACTTGGCTCCTCTGTAAGAACAGGAAGTGCTCTTAGCAGCTGAGCCATCTCTCCAGCCCACTTGGTGGCCAAACTGTCTTTGGGAGTGTGCCTGTTCGTCAGTCAGAAAGTCCTCCATTCCCTCCAAGGAATAAAATGTCTCTAACTCAAAGAGAACGTTCAGACAAGTCTGTTAACTCTCATGTTGACACAGCTTCTGAAGAGAACAGACTCTGTTTCTCACAGCCAAGGGCATCTTCTCCACAGACAGCTGGGCTGTGGCTTTTAGCTTTGTTGTTTGGGGTATATATTCCGGAACTCCAAAAAGTCAGAGCTTACAGGAAGAAGGGGTCGGCTTCGGCTTAGACTGAGGTTGTTTGGCTTTTCTGGGAGTGATCAGGGCTCTGGAAGGAGTCTGACAGTGCCCCTGCATTCCTGCCTGCACCCCGGGGGCCCTGCTCCTGTTCAGAGGCCATATTTTTAAAATACTTTATTTTTTTCATAATACTGTCATTACAAAAAAATACAAAAAACTACTATAAAAACATTCAGGGGCTTGTCAAAGTGAGAAAACCTAAAGACCCCACCCCAGGACCAGCTGAAGCAGTCTTCTCCCATCTCCTTCACTATTAGACTTTTATACAACTGTGGGAGTGAGGTGGGGGTCACACAGGTAGAGAGGGGCTGGAAATCTCCGACACAGCCTCCAGAAAGGTAAGAAATAAGTAGCTTCACATATCACAAAAGTGGGGTTTGGAAGTTTGGGGTGGCTAGACCCTGAGTTCAGAGATGTGGGGAGGAACCTATGATCCTGAATCTCTTGGTGGGGAGTAGCTGCCACCTGACCCCAAAGCCCTTTCCTTCCTGACGGTGGCTGGGAGATGGGTCCTGCCCCACCTCTTAGCTGTAATGCATCAGCCCCTCTTTTCTCCATCCTTGAACACTCCTCAGAGCAGCGGCGGGGAGCGGACCCTCCAACTTGGTGGGTGTAGGGCAGGGCAGCTGTTGGGGAGGCTCCTGAGTGGTGGTTCACCTCCCTGCCCCAAATGAAAAAGTGTCTCGTGCTCAATGAATGGCCTTGTTCATAGGTAACGACCTCTCCTTCCTATGTCCTCTCCTCTTGTCTCCCAGAGAGACACAGACCACTTCAGGCAAGTGCTTCGTGTGCATGAATACTTGTGGGTTAGTCTTGGACACTACAGACCTGGGGGGGGGGTCCTTTCTGTCCTCTTTCTCCAGAAACAGGAGGACGCCAAAGGGAAGGGAGAGGAAAGGATTAGCAAGGCTGAGTGGGGAGGAGGACATGCTATTTACAGGCATGGACAAGGACTCTAGATCTTCAAGTAGCACTCAAGTCACTCTCCAGCCCCTGGAGTGGGGGCTGGATTCAAAACTAGTGACAGAAAATTGACCCCTGGCCTGGGCTAGCTCTCCCCACCTCCCTCCCATTCCCCCAAAGCAGCCCAGCTCTGAAAGGGGTTGGGGACAGGAACGTTTTCCTGAAAATCAGTGGCTTTTTTGTTTGCGTTTTAGAAAAGTGCCAGTGTCCAGTGGACATCCAGCCGGGTCCCCATGAGATGGGGTGAGTGTGGGGGTATTGCTGTGGTAGGCTCCAGACTGGCCGGGGCAGAGCCTAGGAGCAGGGTAGGTGCTGCTTAAGGATCTGCCGGGTCTGTGGTGTTAATCTGTCTGGGAATCGAACTTTGAACTCAACAATAAGATCTCCCCGCTGAGTGGGCACCTTGGGGAAGGGGAGGCCCTCCCCACGGAGTCTCTTCACGGTGCCTGGCTTGATTACATCATTGCAGGGCAAAGGGATCACTCGGCCATCAATGGTGGGAATGTTCACAGTGCAGCCACACAGCGCCTGGGGAAAACAAGGCAGAGAGTGAGGCAAAGGGAGGCGGAGAGTGGGGAGAAAGGAAGAAGATGTACACACAGGGTGTGGGAGATGTGAGAAAGGAAAGAGACGCTTCCTATCAGACAGACAAACAGACACACACACACACACACACACACACACACACACACACACACGCGCATGTGCGCGCCCCACCTCCTTGAGGCTGATCAGCGCACTGTAGAGCACATTGGTGCCATCTCGGCGGAAGTGTGCATGAGGCTTGTCTTTGAGCACGAAGACAATGTCGGCTGGGATGTTGTCAGGTGTGGCATCACCCTCTTTGGGGAAGGTGATCTTGGTACCTTCCTTCCAGCCACGCTTGATGACGATATGCAGGATTTTGTCCTCAGTGCGCACAGTTCGCCCATCAGGGTTAAGGCGCCGTCTTGTGATCTTCATACGCTTAGTGGAGCCATGGTAGATCTCCTCCAGGGACACCCGAAGCTCATGTACCACAGGGGGGTCCTGCACCTTGCGCCGGGGGTACAGCTGTTCTGGGGCTCGCCTTGGACCCCTACTCAGCCCATTGAAGCCAAAGCGGCCAAAGGCACCAAATGGGTCCTCATCTTCATCCACATCCATGTCATCTGGGTCAAAGCCACTGAAGGGCCGAGTGGAGCGGCTGCTGGCAAAGAAGATATCGAAGGGGTTGGAGCCACCAAAGAAGGAAGCAAAGGTGGCATGAGGGTCCCCATGAAAGGTGTAGTGAAAGGAGCCACCGGAGCCACCTGACGTACCACCGCCGGTCTTGAGGCCTAAAGGGGAGGAGAAATTAGGGGCAGTGTGGCCCATCCTGGCCCCATCCCAGTCTTTCCCCTGCCCGCTAAGCTGCCAGTTCATGGACCTAGAGAAAGAAGCAACCTTTAACTCCCGCAGAGAGGGTAACAATATAAAAAGTGTTGGACAAAATTAATATCCACTCAACTACATATTTAGGAGCAGATATCTGGGTACGGTGGTGCATATCTGTAACCTCAATATTCAAAAGACTGGGTAGGGGACTGAGAGTTTCAGGTCAGTCTGGGTTGTGCGGTGAGACCTGGTCTCAAAACACAAACCCAGGCAACCTGCATCTTGAGATTCCATCAAACTAGTTAGCCAATGAGTTGAAAAGTTAGGACTAGGGGACTTAGGAGATAGCCTCTGTTATGTAATCCTTCCCACTTACTCAGTCCAAACATGCCTCATAAAAGCTTGGGCAGCTGGCCTCATATCACATGACAGGCTATACCTGACTCCCAAATCCCTGTTTACGTCCCAAGACACACAGAGCTAGAAACAAGCAGACAGGGTTTGCCCACAGAGGGGCTAGGAAGTGACCTGTCCTAAATGACGTGTGGACACAAGCCAGGAGGAACCCTGCTTTAGTTCTTCTTCACCCTTCCCTAACTTTCGCTCCAACAGGAGAGCAAGAGGTCTCAAAAAACAAGGGAACTCATTGACATGGAAATGGAAAACGATTTTTCTAGAAAAAAAAAACTCAATTACTTTCTTCCCATACTTTGGTCCCATGACACACAGCTTCAGAGACTGTCATTCACATATTGTACAGACATAGGCGCCAATGGACCAGCTTCCCCAGAGTCACACCACACCACCCCTGCATCCCACAGCTAATGTGGAGCAACCACCACACAGTGGGCTGACGGCAGATGCTCTCTCTGGAGTTGGGTCTTGTCTCACTCAGGGACTCGGGTTTCTGGATGGTATTTTTATGGTAGGTGTGTGATGGAGTAGTGGGAAGTATGGGGGAGAGGATTAACAAGGGCCCCTCTTGTTGAGACTTATTTATTTATTTAGTGCTTCTGGGATGGATTCTAGGGCTTTGTGTACCATATAGCACTAGACTATATTCTTAGCCCTCTTTGAGCCTTTTATCTAAAATTTCATTTGGCCTTGGGAACCTGGGCCTAAGCTATCCTCTTATTTCATGGGACCACGAGGACGGGTTTGGGTTTGATTAGAGAGGGCAAGCAAATAGCAGGCATTCAGGACTTGTGGCTGTTGCCTCTGAACCTCTCACCTAAGACTTGGGGTCTGTTTTTCTGTTAAAGGCTAGCTACAAAGCAAGTTTATGAAGCTAGGCAGAGCTTGCTGAGAGAACAGGAGGCTGGACTGAGAACAAGAGGTGGGTAATTCTCACTGTGGGACTCTACCACACCACCCCACTTCAAAGAGAACAACTTGTCCCAAGCCAGAGCTGCACACACACTCCGTGCACAATTGTTCTGGCTGGCTGGTGAGGAAGAGACAGAGTAGACAGAAATAGACCTGACTTTCCAAGGCAGTCTCTCCCTCCTCCAACCCAGAGGTCTTCCCTGGGCCACAGAGATCTACACCAGAACCTAGGGGCTCTGCCTAGGGTTCGAGTCTGGGTGTTTCCTTCACTTGGGCTTGGGCTTGTATGTGGTGGGGGAGGAAGTTTCTCAGTAGCTTCTCCAGATCCTTCTCTTAACAAAGGTTAGGTTAAGTGCAGGATTAAATGCAATTCTGAGGCAGGCCACGTGAGGCATGGCGCCTGCACTGCCGGTCTTCTTTCCCCACTCCCATCCTTCCCATCCTCCCTCCCGAGCTGGGAGAATGCCGGGATTCAAGCAGGTGCCTGATCTCTCTGAGAACTGGCAAGTCTAGGAATGATCAGGGAAAAATAGAATAAGCTCACAGCATGGAGACTAAAGAGGGGGCTGGGAAGACAGGGCACAGGGAGGAAAGCAGCAGAGACGGACAAGACAAAATGAAGAGGGGACGGAAGGAGCATGCTCTTGAGCCCCTGCCTTTAGTCAGGCATGGTACATGCCATTAGCCGGTCTCATTCTAAGCACACGCTGGGGGAGGTGAAGAGGAGGACAGTGTGAGAGAATGGTGCATGTCGTTAGGAGGAAGGGCAGGTCTTCCCAGGAAGGAGAGTCCTCAGCTGTGACAATGTCTCTTAATATAGCCTGACAGGTGCCTGTGGCTGGCGGGTGGCAGGCGGGCCCCGAGGGGCAGGCCCAGAATTAGCAGCTACATCATGCCCGTGGGATGTGCTGGGAGGAGCCACGCTCTTGGAGGCTTTATTTGGGCCTTTCCTGCTGTCCGCCCTGTGCATGTCCACCAGCTGCCCTAGGGATGGGGTAAGATGCCAGCAACATCTCCCCTTCCACTCCTAGATCCCTGCCACTTCCTCTGGAAGACAAATCTGTGCTGCTGGCCCGAAGTGGCCAGGGGTTGGGGGATGGTGGCCAGAACCATTTCCACTCAGAACTCTAGTGGTTAATTCCCTGGCTGTTCAAGGGCCAGACTTTTATGCTGATGAATGTAAATGCCGTCCTCAGAGAGTCACGGCTGGCTCTCACCAACCTTTCAGATCAGCCAATGAAGCAGCGGGGACTTCAGGCAGGACTAATAAGGCTGGGAAGGAAAGAAGGTAGGAGGAGGGGGGGGGAGGCCTCTGGCTCAGACTCCAGCCTCTCTAGGGCTAGAAGGGGACAAGGGAGGGGGAAGAGATAGATGGGGAGGAGAGCGAGCAGGGACCAGGTAGTGAGTGAGCGGGCTGCTCTAAGGAGATTTGCCTCCTTCAACCCCACTATGAGAGCTGGCTCACCCAGGGGTCCAGGTTTGGGCCGCTGTACACCTTCTTACCTTCCTCCCCATACTGGTCATACAGGCTCCGTTTCTTAGGGTCACTCAGCACGTCATAGGCCTCAGCAATCTCCTTAAACTTCTCCTCAGCATTGGGTTCTTTGTTCTTGTCTGGGTGGTATTTCAAGGCCATCTTCCGATAGGCTTTCTTGATCTCATCCTCATTGGCCCCTGACGGGATTCCGAGAATCTTGTAATAATCTTTTCCCATCACAGCCACTGGACCGGTGCTGGGCTCCTTGTTTCTGAAAGAACCCAAGTCCAGTCTTTGGTACCCTGTTCTCTACAGCCCAGCCCCACTCCTGATGATCCTGCAATCCTTAAAATGACTCCCTGTGTGACCTTCAATAGGTCATGCCTGTCTTCTGGGCCTCTCTCTCCCCATCTGTACAATCAAAGTCTTGGGCTAGATGATGCCTTCCAGCTCTGACATGATAGGATTCTGTGATCCTTTGTGGTCCACTTCTTGGGGCCAGCCTGAGGACCCCTGGGAGGCCCTTCTGAGTGAGATGGCTCTGTAGACTGACAGACTCACAGAAGCTGGCGAAGGTCAGCGGACTGAGTGAGGTCACCTGAACTTCGTAGTCTTCCTACGCCACACCTCAGGCATGGTGCCCAGACTGAGGACAGCTGGGGTAGTAGCCCAGGACCGGGACCAGGCTCCAGTCTTCGGCCAAGTTGAACCAGAGTATGGGAGTTTGGAGTCTTTTCTGCCACTGGGGACCCTAGATCTCTCTACCCTTTCTCCCCAGACTATACTAAGGTACACGTGTAACTCAGATCACAGGATGACTCACAGCCTTGGAACCAGCTGTTTCTAACACCCTCATTAGCAAGGGGGGGCACTGTCTATCCCTCGTTTCCCAGCATCTACGCCCTGACGTGGGAATACATGTCTACATGGCCTAAGCACCAACGGTAGTGAACAAAAGCACCAGAGAAAAGGCTTTCTTAAGCCTCACTGCCAGGAGACAGATGGACACCAACCACCTTGTCCTAAATACCTTTGTTGAAGCCCTTCCTCTACCTGCTCCTACCGTTTAGGACCTGACTCCTCCGATAACCCCTTCTGAGTGGGGTTCACAGACACCAATGTACTCTTCCGCTCTAGCCTGCTCTCATCAATGGATCTGTGGACAATATGAAGGGAGTGGCCAGATGCCGTTCTTTAGCATTTTTGAGGGGTAGCCAGCCCTTGTCAAAACAGGGAGAGCCAGAGTCTTTCCAGCAATGTCTGGCAGCCACAGCTGAGGCCTGTTTTTCTGACCCTACTACTTCACAGTAGTGAGGTGTACAAGGTATCCTGGCAGGAAGGACTAAGGGCTATGTCAGGGGTGAAGCTTCGGGGGCTCCAGCTAGGCAGGGAGAATGGCCTTAGCTCCTGGCCCTATAGGGCCTGCTGCAGGTGGCTAGGTTGACTCATGGCTCTGGGAGTCACCTCACTCTGACAAAGAGAAGGCACCATAGAGGCGGGTACTCCCCCATTTCCCCACACCAGCATGTCACGCCTGTGGGGGAGACAGGAGTTGGGGGAGGCAGAGAAGAAAGAGCATCTGGGGGAGGGCAGCCATTTTCGGAAGCGGCATTAGCAGTCTGAGAGGGAGATGGGGTGGTCTGCCATCTTTGCCTCAGCCCACACTTTCTTTACCCCTGGATTGAAAGAAACCTAGAACAGCAACAGGGTGCCAGAAAACTCCAGCAGGTTCTAGGCAGAGGGGCAAGCGGCATAGCCTACAAGCCCGCCCACCTTTTGTGGTCCTTTCATTACCTCTTCACCACTGCCAGCTTCCTCCCTGGCATCCACCTGCTAGCTATTCTCGACCCATAATTCTCTTGCCTCCACAGACACAGGGCAAACTCTCGGGACCTGCCTCCTTTCCCACCTTTCCACCCTCCTTCCCTCTCCCTCCCCGCAAGCCACGTGGCAGAATGACAAAGGAGCCCCATGGCATGGCTCTGTCTTTGATGAATGAGGAACATGTTGGGGTAGAGCTAGGAATGAAAAAAATAAGGATAAAGAGCAAAAGGGACCGCCAAGGCCAGGGAGGAACCGGTGGTACTGACAGAGGGCATGAGAGATGACAAAGGAAATGGCCGAAGTGGAAAACAGGTGACCGATGGCTTGAGAGGGAGAAGGGAGGAACTGAAATATCGGAGATGGTGTGGAAACAAAGAGCTTGAGACAGATGAATGATATGGGGGACAATTCATTCAAACGATCAGATGAGGTCAAAGGATGTCACAGGGTGAGATGAGGATGCAAGGGAGGAAGGAGGGAGGCAGTGCAGGGAATGGCTGATGTGGAGAATGGACTCGGCATGGGTATGAGTGCCCTTCTCAGGAGGGACTTACCGAAACTTTACAAACCCATTCAGCGTCCACGCTCGAAGTTTTAAGGGCTCCAGCTGAATTTTAAACATCAAGCTGGCTAAGAAGTCTTCTCCCCAGAAGTGTGGGAAGCTCCGGAAAGCTCCTCGAGCCTGTAGTGGGGGTGCTGCTGGGGGTGGGCAGGAGAGCACTGTGCGCTTAAACATGCCCAGCCAAGCCCCTCACCTCTGATCGCTCCACCGGAGCCTGCTTGGGACGCTGTAGCTCTGGCAGCCACCTCCTCAGATTCTCAGAGGCCCTTGCCCAGCAAGGCCTGTCCCGTGCCGCAGGAGCTGGACCTGATCCCCAGGTGCGGAGTGGAGGGAGAGGGTCCAGCGGCCACCTGCTCTCAGGTACAGCAGTGTCTGGCTGAATGTGAGTGGCTGTATGGCTGTGTGACAGTGAGGCTGGAAGTGACAGTATGTGCTTGTTGAGTGGCAGCGTGTGTACCTGTGACAGGTGTGATAGTGAGGGCCTGAGAGGCAGTGAGCTCCTCTCGCCTCTCTGGGGAGGACCTAAGCCCAATCTCCAAGAATCTACTCAATGAAGTCACTGACGGGGAGTCTCCTCCTCCGCAGATGGGCGGGGAGGGGCGGGGCTGAGCCGAGCCTGGCCCGGACAAAAGGCGCGGCGGGGAGAGGAAGGAAGGGGGTTCGCGCGGGGGAGGGGGTCGGTGATGTCACCCCAGCTGGCTGGCTGGCCTGCTCAGAAACGCCTCTGCCCGGCGCAACCCAATCCAACCCGACCCAGCCCTACCCTCGTCGCAGACACCCAGCACCTGGCAGACCCCAAGCTTCCAGGCCCCAACACCCCTATGGCAGTGGAGGCTATGGACCCTCGGTGTCCCCCGTCTCCCCCCCTCCGGCTCCGGACCTGTCTTCTCGACGCCCCACTCCCGGGACCCCCGAGTCCTCGCTCAGCACCCTCACCGGTGAGGAGCTGCGGGCGCCGCCGCGGTCCTTCTATCAGCCGCTGCCCCCTCCCCCGGCTCCGGCTCCGCCGCCTCCACTCGGGACAGGAGTCGCCTGCCCGCCGGCCGCAGACAGCGGGACCGGGAGCCCGCCCCCACGGCTCCGCCTCCGGGCTTCCCATTGTACTGTCTGCCCGTCACTCAGCTCAGACTCTGCTATGATTGGACATCTCTCAACGAGCGTCCGGGTGATAGCCACCCCTTCTCCGCCCCTGTCACCCGGCCACACGCGCGTACATTCCGGGCAGTGATTGGTGTGGGTGTGATTGGTGCCCTCCGGGATCAATCAACCACACCTCTTCTCCATCTCGTCGTGTCATTGGTGAAAAGGACAGAGGGCGTTAACTCCAGGCGCCCTTTGATTTTATTGGCTCATCCCTGTGACTTCGACCCAAGCCAGCCGGGCAACTATATTAGTCCAGTCTCCAGTATGAGGTGAGCCGTGCTGGCAACTGCTTGAGTCCAGGGAGAACCTTCTGGAATGAGTTCAGCCTCAAAGACCACCTAATAGGAAAACTGCGTTCTCCACTTGGCGGTGACACCAGTCATTCTTTCCTTTCTTCATTTAGGAGAGTCGAAGGATAGAGAGCGGGAATAGTGCACTGGGGGAGGTGTAGCCTCTCTTCTTACCATTTAGCAAATTGTGAGCCAACCCGACCTGGCCTGGTTTAGCCTTACTTTGTCTTGTTCTGAGGTTGACCTGACATGGCTTAACGGTAGCACGAAACAGACCAGGACAGACCTGAGAGTCTTGTGTGCCCTTGCTACCTCCTCTCTGCACACTCTAGTAACTGGTAACTCCAGGAGTGACACCTTAATGAGTCTCTGTCCAGCTGCCTTCCGCCCGTCTTCCGTGTAGACCTTTCTAGCTGGCTGTTGACTCTCTTAGGAGCGGCCACTTCTCAGCTACTTGGAGTCCACAGAGCCCCTTATAACCAACCTTTCATCTTTGTCTTTAACTTCTTTTTCTTGCTCCCATGATACCCGTCCTTCCCTCACCCCAACATTCTGTCTTTTTATGTATCTTCCTTACTTTTTTCTTTTGTCTTATTCTTAATTTATCTCCCTATTTCTGTGGTCTGCAATATCACAGCTCATGGCTTTCCCTTTAATCCTTTACCTCAGCTTCTCATGGTCCCCTTTCTTAACTCCCGCATACATTGTCACCTCTGCTCCCCCAAACCCCCAGTAAATCATTAAATCTCAGCCCCAGTGTCCCTGATACTCAGAGCAGGCGGGGCTGCGGAGGCGGTCGCCAGCGGAAGCCGCCGCTCCAGCAGACACCGAGCTTGGCGCCCACGTTACTGTCTCCCAGGCCCATCTGTGCTGGAGGGAGCGGGGGTGGGAGGGGGTAATCTGGGGGTGAAGAGGGGGAAGGGTTCTTGGGAGATTTAGTGACAAAGAAAAGGCCTGAGAAAATGCTCTCGTCTCTCATTCTTTGCCAGTTTCAAGAGACAGATTTAGATACCTAGGAGGCCATGCAAGTTGGATAGAACTGTAAACTGAGGCTTGGACTATCTAGGCCACAGGTTAGAGCAGGAGAAGGGTCTGGGGATTTGGAGGCAAGGTCTACATATTCTTAACTACCTGTCTCTTCCCGTTGTGCCATCTGGGACTCTTGAGTGTAAAGGAATTTGAGTAAGAAAAGGAATGAGGGTGGGAAGAGGAAGCGGGGTAGAGGAGTGATGAAGGATGGGAGATGGCGTGTTAGTTTGGGAACAAGCAGGTATCTGGCTGAAGGAGGTGGGATGGGAACTGGAAAGGGGCCAGAGGAAGATAGGGTGGGAGGCAAAAAGGAAGTGAGGGGTGAGACGAAGGTGAGAGAGGCCGGGGTGGAGATTGTAGGAGCAACAAAATGGGACCGAGAGACCAGAGGGGGAAGAGTGAGGAGGAAGGGATGAGGGAGGCAGCGATGAGGGCATGACGCAGTGTGGTATGGAAATGGACGAAGTGGGAAGAGGGGCCTGGGAGTGGTACTGCCTCCTAGGATTTGGGGGCCCTCACTATTCTTCCTCCTGACTTAGGGACCCCCAACAGCCCGCAGCTATGTTCCTTTCTAAATCGAGGTCTGCCTCTTACTGCTTCTAGCCTTGTCCATGTCAGCACAGAGGCTGAGTTGCGTCACCTGGCTCTGCCCCTGCTAAACTTCAGGGACTCTAGGTTTGTGTCCTTAGGAGTGAGACCCAACTCTACTGTCTGCATCACCACCGTTGCCTTCTGACCCACTATCCAGGGCGTCTGAGCAGAGTGCACAGCGCAGCATGGACTCTAAGAACCCAAGCGCTGAAGTCGGAGAGCCTGTTGACCTTGGGAGACCACTCGCCCCTTTTGCGCCTCGTTTGTTCTTGGCAACTTGGCCAAGCAACAGTGGAAGCTCACAGGGCTTTTTCAAGGGTTAATTAAGGTGACACATGTAATAATGGTCTTCGTTCTGAGCTTGGCATGTGATGAATATTCAAATTAACTCTTACTATGTGTTCAGGGCTATCTGTGTGTTGTGAGAGTGTGAGTGTGTCTGATTGGAAGTTATTTACTGTTATAGTCATAATTCCATTGTAAGGGTGTATCTGCACAATTATCTTTGTGTGTAGTATGCCCAATTCTGTACTTGTTATCGGTATGTGATTTTCATGACAGCACACGTGTATGATTAAATGAATGGCTGTACAGGCAAGTGGCTACATGATGAAGAGGGGGAAGTATGTGGCTACTGACACCATTTCTGCCAGTGTATGTACCCATCTGTGATCATGTTGGCTCCAAACACCCCCGCTTGTCCTCCCCGCTCACGGAGACGTCATAACCCTAGGTGTCCCTCATTTCCTCACCCTGAGGGAACCGGAACCTGTGGGCAGGGGGTGGGGGTGGGTGTCAGTGAGGAGGTGTTTGAGCAGGAGCTCATGTCCCCTCCCAGGCTGTGTATGGAAAGGGGAGCCCCCTATCTTGCACATCCCAAATCCTCCAGAGGAAGTGCTCCCCCCCCCCTCGGCCTGTTCCTAGTTCCCTGTCTTGTCACCATGGCAACAGTTGCCAGGGGCTCCCATGGTTGCTAAGATATGGGTGTGGGAGGATGCCAGGCCCTGTTGCTAGTAGAAACAGAATCCTGGAGGCAAGGAAGACTACCCCCACAGCTGCCAGCTCTATGCAGCAACAGCACTGGCTCTTGGGCTGCCCCTTTCCCCAAATTGAACCTATGATTCATGTGTGGTAGTGTGGAGTATGAGGAGGCTACAGTATGAAGCTGGGACTGCAATGTCTTCTGAGGAGAAAGGGGGATCCTCAGTCTACCCCATCGCCACGTTTAAAGCCAGCAACTCCTTAGAGAAACTAGAGGTTGCTTTCTTCTGTTTCTCATCTTCCCTACTGGTCCCCTGGGTCGCATCTATGTCTGGGGCTCTCCAGTGACTGGCTGCTCGTCAGGTGATGTTTCACCTGGCCATACGAATGCTGCTTTGAATGCAGACTGACTCCTTCCTGTGGTCAGACTCTTAGCATCTCATCTGATGCGTGCTTCGTGCTGACGTATGAACATAGACTTGGTCCCACACTGAGTCCCAACTTTGGCACCTGCTTGAGACACTGCCTCCAGCTATAATCTTCGCCAAAGCAATCCTTTGACTCCAGCCTCAGCCTTAGCTTATTTCCTAGACATTAAGCCCTAATTTTAATGCTAGACACATAAACTTATTGTCATTGTCACTCTTGTCTTTTTCACTGACTGAGCACTGACCAGCGATTTAACTCCCTGGTACTCGCTGGCATCTCCTTGAGCTTCGAGGCCAAAAGTGATCAGTACCTTTGGGGTTTGAAAGATTTAATTTCTCACTTTAGGAGGAGATGGCAGTTCTAGGGATGGCCAGCAGAGGGCGAGTAGCATAAGAGTCTCAAGGCAAGCTTCCAGGAGCCTTCTAAGGAAGTTTTAGGTTTTTGATACCTAAACTTTAAAGTCATGTGACTGCTTGAACTTACATACCTATCTTCAGATCAGCTTGGATAAGGGCTGGGAAGGTGCTTAATGTGGACTGGCTGCTCAGGTGTCAAGAGGACTCAGTACCTTGCCAGGTATCACTCTCAAACTCAGCACCTTTGTCGAATGTTTTGATGGCTTCACTGCCTCTCCTGGTGGTTAGTTGTCCTTCGTTCACCTCCCAGCTAGGCTCTGTCCTTGAGACTCCTCCAGCTTTATAGATCCCATTGCCAAATCCCAGCCATCTGCACCACTCATGCCCACCCTCTCCAGGATCCAGGCCTTCATGGGCTTTTCATCTGCCACGTTCGATTCCAGCCATTCAAGGCTTTCAGTCTGTGCTCGTTCCAGAAGTGCTGGATATGAACAAGGCTTGAACAAGATGGCTTGCCTCAGCCCGGCAGTGGTGGTGTACACCTTTAATCCCAGCACTTGGGAGGCAGAGGGAGGTGGATCTCTGTGAGTTCGAGGTCAACCTGGTCTGTACAAGAGCTAGTTCCAGGACAGGCTCCAAAAGCTATGGAGAAACCCTGTCTTGAAAATAAAAAAAGAAAAAGAAAAGGAAAAAGGATGGCTTGCCTCCCCTCCCTTACTAGCTAGACTTTTTTCCATGTAACCTTAGGTGGCATTCATTTTGCTTTTCCTTTTTTGGTAGCTAACTCATATAGATCACTCATACCAGGTTAAAACCACAAGCACTTTTTTGCCCCTGAGCTGCTGATTCATCTCTGGTCTATTATGATTTTGAAAAAAAAACTTGAAATAAGTTAAATAAAAACATTTTGATGATACTTTCTGAATTTGAGGGCAATCTTTGAGCCTAGAAATCTCTACATTTGATGTTTACTTGGAGTGGGAACAAAGGACCGACAGTCTCTAGCTGGCTGTGACTTCAGCACTGTGGACAGAGACCACGGGCGGTACCTCGAGCTGTCTATGCCTGAGACTGCAGGAGGGTGGAAGGTAACACACAGCTTCAGAGGAACCAGAATCTAGCTGCTCGCTAGCTCGGAGCCTTTCCTCTCACCAACCTCAATCTGTTTTTTCTATCAGCTCAGAAGGCAGACATGACAGGAACTGTTCTTTAGCTTTTTTTAAAGATGAGGAAACAGATTTGTCGAGTCAAATCCAAGGAACCCCTGGAAAAAGTGGAGTTAGGGAGAACACTGGGTTTAACTTGATGTTTAGAGAACTGAGTAGCACTGTTTCTCCTTGGGGGAATGACTTTCTTGGTAGACAGAGGGAGCGTACAGAGCCAGACAGGCAGAAGTTTGTGCAGAGGTGGGGTTCCAACAAGCCCTGGGAGCAAGTGGCCCCTGGTGAGAGTACGGTCCTAGCAGGGATTAAACCTCCAACTAGGATTGCTGAATGGGGGAGGGGGAGGAAACTCTGTTGTTCATAGAGTACAGGATTTTATTTTATTTTATTTTTTATTTTTATTTTTTTTGAGATAAGGTTTCTCTGTGTAACAGTTCTGGCTGTCCTAGAAATCACTTTGTAGATCAGGCTGCCCTCAAAGTCACTAGTATTTGCCTGCCTCTGCCTCCCAAGTGCTGGGTTTAAAGATGTGCACCACCACCGCCTGGCGGGATTTTAATTTTTAAAGATTGCATATTTATTTATTTTGTGTGTGCATACATGCCATGCCATGTGGAGGTCAGAGGGAAACTTATGGGAGTTATCTCCATTTGCCACGGGGATCGAACTCAGGTCATCAGGTTTGGCAGCAAGTGCCTTTCCTCTCTGAAGCCATCTCACCAGCTAAGAATCAGTTTTCACGCCTTTTGCAACCCTGCTGCTCAGCTTCCCCAGTCTGGAGATAAGAAGGAACTCCTGTGACTGTCAAACTTCCCTAGTCGGGTGGATACTCCCTGCCCTGTGGGAAAACCCTAGATGGGGGGGGGGGAGTGTGGAAGCAGGAAGCGTGGAAGACTTGTGCAGGTGGTGAAGCGTCTGTAACGTGGCTACAAGCCTGGCTCTCTGTCTGGGTCTATTCTGAGGAGTGGAGAGGGGAGGTGCTAGACTACACGGCAACAGGTCCCTTGAGGTGCTCTGACAGGCACATGCATGCTCACACAGTGCATGCGCGCGCGCGCGCGCACACACACACACACACACACACACACACACACACACCCCACTAAGAATATGAACACTGAAGACAGACTGAAGGCTGCACTGTCCTGTGTTTTATACTCAGGTCAGGAACTGCTCAGGGATGGGAAATGACAGAGAAATGGGAGGATCCCCAACAACAGGAAGCAAGCAGCAGAAACAACATCACAATCTCTTTATTCTGGTTTCTGCAGGGTCCAGCCGCTGGGAGCTCCTGCTCGGAGTACTGTGAAGGCTGAGTCACAGGGAGGAGCATGCAGCTGTAGATAGGAAGAGGGCTCAGGGTTGGTCCCTTCTGATTGCTGCCAAGTTATCTTCAGCAGAAAAGGCCGTGGGAAGGACATGAGGAACTAGAGAGCCTTGGGTCCTCAGTTACTTCAGGGTTCTCAGACACCCCTCCCCTCCAGCCTGTTTGGCTGGAAACAGACCACAATATCCCTTAATGGTTGGAGGCTAAATCTGAAGGCCTTTGCCGTCTGGAGAGGCCAACCCGTTCCATCCCAATCTGGACTGGAGTTAGGCTTCTTAATCATTCTTTTAGATCAGACCAGATCCTCTGCTCCATACTCTGGACTATTGGGGCATGCAGCCCAGCGGGGGCAGCTTTTCTTTAGTGCTGGTCTAGTGGAAATTCTTTTCAAGGTTGCCAAAAATAGTGGCAAAAAGCAAGCAACTCCAGGAGGAAAGCTCGGCCCCACCATATTCCAGGGCTGAGCTGTGGGAACAGGCCATACACTCATCATGCCCACTTAAGATCTCCATTGTCTGGGCAGCAGCTAGGACCAAGGGAGACACAGTGAGCAAATTAAACCCAAATGGCAAGGAGAATGTGGTGACTTGACTCCACTGTAAATGACAGATTAAAAGGGGGCCAAGGTGACAGGTACTTCCAGGGTTTTCTGAAATTCTGGCATCAAGGTTGTTTTGCCTTTTAGTGCCAAGTACGGAATAGTCATGTGCCTCATAGTGACATTTCAACCAACAACAGACGGCATGTACAATGGTGGTCCTATAAGTTATATTGCCTAGTAACATGGTAGCTGTCTTGGTTTATGTAAGAGCACTCTTTGATGCTTGCACTAAGAAGTTGCCTAATGACACAGCTCTCAGAATGGATTTCCAGAGTGGAACTGGGCTTCTTACTCATGGGTCCAGACAAGGCCTGCTTGTTTTCCATGCTCTGGGCCACAAATGACCCTATATACGTGTCTTTCTATTACATGTGCAGTGTATGACTGCATTATGTCTTTACTCTGCTGGTTGGAAGGAGACATGGAATATCGCCATCAGAGCCTGTTGCCAGTCAAGTTTTGTGCCCCAAGGTTGCTTACTTTTGGCTCTTGGGTAGTGACGGCTGGACGGGCCCCTACTAGGCAGTGTCTGCGGAGCCTGTCTCTTAGCTTGAGTGCTTTCTGCACTGCTGGAAGCTGTGATGCCTACAAAGACTGTTGTGCTTTGGGCTAAGGCATGGGGCAGCCTTGGTATTCATTTTCCTGGGGAGCGGCCTCTTTCCAGGCAGTTGAATTCTGTGCTTTCTGTTTTGGTGATAGGAATGGGGGAACTCCAAGGCCTGGCCACTTAAACAAGGTCCAGGTGACCTCCCATAGGGAGCACAAGGGCTGGAAAGGCAAGTGTCTACCCTGCCAGCCCACTGCTTGGGCTGGGGGTAGAAAGAGGCAATGTATTCATGGCTTCTGCTGCAGCTATCCTCAGAGGAAGGGCACTTGAGTGGATCAGTACCTAGGAATGAGGAAACTGCTCCATCCCTGGGATACCACAAGGGGTCACTGCCTCAGGGGAGGAGGCCAAGGAACAGACCTGGATTGTTGTGCAGGGCTAAGCCAATCTCAGGAACTCTGACCCTTCATTTAATTTTGAACATATGGACAAAAACTGCTGGAGGAAAACCAAGCTTGGGGCAAGCAGTCTTCAGGGAAGCACACGTGTAACTCAAGCCTCCAAGCCTCCCTTGGTTGGAGTTCAGGATGGATGGTGTTTGGGAAAAGCAGTGATCTTAATTGTTGGCAGCCAAGACGGAAAAGACAGAAACATTTTCTCATACCCTCATCAGAGCCAGACATTAATGTTTGCACTTGGCAGGACTTCAGACAGTCACAGTGATAGGAAGGCTTGAAAAGGGATGAGTCTCACTGGGTGATGACAGTGCACCTCTGTGCACGCGCCAGGGGCTCCGGGAGGCCACTTCAGAGAGAGCATGGACACTGGGGTTGGGGTGAGCCTCTGCAGCAGTGGATTAGGGAGCAAGGGACCCTCCCTTTGGTAAACGAGATGATCATGGGGAAGAGGCCAGCTGTCCTGTATGCTCTTTTGCTTCTCAGGATTGTTGTAAGTTGGAACCCCCATTCTTTGTTGGGGGTAGAGTCCCGTGGGCCCTCTGCATCAGGCCCCCACCAAGGAAAACCACTGTCCTGGATACAGAGGTGCTCCCAAATAGGCCTGGTCCTAGTGTGGATGAGCTGTGGGGCTGGTTCTGCAAACTCTGGGACCCAGCCAGCCTGTGGTCTTCTGCCCTTCAACTGCAGGAGCAAGAAACTCAGAACAAACAAGCAACAAACAAACAAACAAAACCTCCACAGCTCCAAAGTGGCAAGCATCATCTTAAAGGACCGTGGAGCAAGATGGGCTCCCAGTACCTACAGCTGGGGAGTGGCAGGAAAGATCTGTTCAGCTCCCAAAGCCCAGAGATGATGTCTTGTGAGGTTCAGCAGCTCCCAGCCACAGGGATAGATGATGACTCACTGGGAGAGTGAGCAAGAGACCTTATATTTAACATGCTTTAATCTTCTCCGTGGAAAACCCTAGGCCTGGCTGCTACAGACAGTCCTTGAGTCCAGGAGCTTTGAGCTTTGTGCTTTCCTTCCTTCCTTCCTTCCTTCCTTCCTTCCTTCCTTCCTTCCTTCCTTCCTTCCTTCCTTCCTCCCTCCCCCCCTCCCTCCCTCCCTCCCTCCCTCCCTCCCTCCTTTCTTTCTTTCTTTCTTTCTTTCTTTCTTTCTTTCTTTCTTTCTTTCTTTCTTTCTTTCTTTCTTTCTTAAATAATGGGCCCCCTTATCAATAAGTCCTGGGGACATGGCTGAGTAGTTTTCATTGTTATTTTTGAGACCAAGTCTCACTTGTGTAACTTACTATTTAGACCAGGCTGGCCTTCAACTCATAGAGATTCACCTGCCTCTGTCCCCCAAGTGTTGGGATTAAGGGTTTATACCACCATACCCAGCTTTAAAAGTAGTAGTTTTTAAAAAACTGTGGGTTTCACAGTGAACCCCAAAATGTATCTTCTATCTGTAACATCTCAGTCCTACATAATCTGTCTCCAGCAGTTTACCACCCTGCTTCTGGGGCAGGCGGTTCCTACAAACAGACCACCCAGGACTCTAGGCAAGGCCCTGGCTTCATTTCCCACTTCACCTGAGCATCACTGGGTGATGGGCTCCTTCTGTAACCATCCACTTTAGTACAAGGGATTTGAGCAATGGAGATAATGCAAGCTTCTGCATGACTTGGCTCAACCCTTTCTTGAAGAACCCTTCGTTGTCAGAACTGGCTATACCTGAGTCATCTGGTTGAAAACAGAAATCCAGAACCTGGAGCCCAGGTCTAAGGGCTGACCCACGCCATATACTAAGGGCTGACCCACGTCATGTACTGACTTGAGAGCTTCAGAACTGGGCAATGGGCTTGGGTAAAGCTTGCTGGCCAACCCTGGTGCACCTGTGGCACTCTCTGCTGGTCCACAGAGCTTCTCAGGCTAGCTGCAGCTCCTAGCCTGGCGGGGAAGACATGAGTTAGCAGCAGAGAGAAGCAGCAGCTGAGGCTACAACTCCATGATGGGCAGAAGGACAAACTCTTCCCCCTTAGGATGCTGACTAGGACTTCTTGACAGTTGAGATACAAATCTTCGCAAGCCTTAGCCGTATCCTCTTCTGATTCAGCACGACGGCTTAGGGATTCCACAGGGCTCCTCCAGGCTATGGCCGAGGCCGGCCTGCCCTCCACACAATGCCACATTTCTATGTCTGCGGTGGAGCTGGGCTGGGAAGCAGGACAAGCCTGCTCTTCTCTCCTCTCCCACGGGATTGTATCCTCATCGACCTCCGTGGCAGCCAGTGAAGCATCTCCCACAGAGGGCTGCAATTCCTGCCAGTGCATCTGTCCCACTCGTGTCCCTAGAGCTTTGGACCATGCGATACCATTCAATAAGTAGGGGCCAGGAGGCTCACCTTGGTTTTCCTGGTCTGCTAACGGCTTGTGAAGCTGGATGACCTAGTTGAAAAGTTCCTAGAATTCTGGGTCTCTGGGAGAGGCTGTCTCCACTTTCTGCAGTGAGAAACCCACAAGCTAGTTTCCTCTTCTGTCATGAGGAATTAGAGTTTAAACACGAACTTGAGGGATGAATTTTCACTGTTCTCCCACAGCACACCTGAGGGACACACAGACACTCACGAGCAACAGCGGCTCATCACAGAAGGGGGTTTCAATGTGGGCAGGGGGCCTCTGGGCATCTCTTGGAGGGGAAGCGAGGCTAGTCTGCCCCTTCCTTTCTACTGGAAATCAGAACTGGCCAATAGAAAGAGTGAGACGAGACCCTCTCATCTATACCAGGGGGTTCACAAAGGGATTTTGGTCCTTTTTCATTGAAAAAAGAACCAGGAGTTTGAAGGCATGGCTACCTAGGCATGTATGTGGCTGCATGTGCAGGTGCACATATATGTACGCATGAGGTGGCAGAGGGCGGGAGGTGGTCCAGTAGCAGGTGAAGATGCCACAGCTCTCAGGGCTTCTCAGTGTGGCATTCCACAGACTGCCTCTGTTGGCAGGGGAACGGTGGCTTCAGTGCCATAGAACTTAGTGACAAATTAAGATGCTGGCAGTGCCCCTTTCCTGTGAGCCTCAGTGCCAGAGGTTGGTTGAGGAAAGAGAAAGGAGAGGAGGGGGAAGATGCCACCGTCCCGGAACTAATCCTCTCTGCCCCACACTATCCTGGGGGTTTCAGGTGAATCGCTCCACTGTTAGGGCGAGCAGCCAAGATGTAGATGACATTCTCTCTTAGGAAAGTGGGCCAGTCCACAGATCTGCAGAGAGAGAGAGAGAGAGAGAGAGAGAGAGAGAGAGAGAGAACAGATTTGTCAGGCTGGGTAGAAAGCCTGAAGTCCTATAAGACCCAATCCTGGTGGCAGGCTGGCCTGGCCTGGCCGGAGCTCGGGGAAGCTTGCCTCATGTCTAATATGAGTGGCATAGGGTGTGCTATGCCACAAAGCTAGCAGATCAGCTGTCTGGCCCTAGAGACCTGGGGTCAAATGTGTCCTTTCGGGGCCTGGTTTCTAGGGTGGACGCTTGCTCTTCTGGGGTGGAAGTGGTAATGCCTTCTTTTATCTATAATGGGTGTTGTGGCTGTATACAGAAGAGAGGGGGGTCAGCTCACCTGGACTCCTGCTCTGAGGGCAGCGGGGTCTTATCTTCACTCTTGCTACTGCTGCCGGCTGGGCTGCTGTCTGCTATGGGACCCACGTGGCTGATGCTGCCAGGCACAAGAACGAACATACAGTTAGGAGCACGAAAACAAAAGGCCGTGAGCCCTCCCTCCCAAAATCTGGTGGACCCATGGACCCAGACATGCCTGTCCAGGCTTTCGGACATGGGGCAGCACAGTCTAGGACAGAGATTGCCCTACGTGCTGCCTCTACCTAGTCCACAGGGGGACCTTCTGCCCACAGAAGAAGCACATGCTATACCAAGGGCGTCCAGATGGAGCAGGCAGAGGGCCAGGGGGGCAGGACTGGCGAGGAGCAGACCTGACACTGCAGGAGGATGCCTCTGCAAGGCGTTTGCAGAACCAGGAGTGCCGGGCATGGTGGCACTCTGCTTCACTGATGGTGCTCCCGCTGCCCCGCGCCAGGAAGGTGGCCCGGGCTCGTTCCCGCTCCTTGACGGTGAGAAGCCTCAATAGAGAGTTCTGGGGAAGAAGAGCTAAGTTAAGGTCTCGAAGGCGAAAATATCTTGAAAACCACAGAGAACTGCACTTCCATGTCCATACGTCTGCTGCCCTCCTTAGATGTTCCCAGAGCCTTTTTGAGAGCCTGACATTTTTAGGGGCGTCCGGTCACAGACGATCTTCTCCAGCAGTCTCCTCGGCCCTGGTCACTGGTCATCTACCACTGGATGGACCTGACACCCTTTCCCGATCCCTGTTCTTGCTTAGACAGTTCCCAATGCTGCCCTAATGTGCCCAGCATGCACCTGAGGCCTCTGACCCCCATGGACATTCGTTACTGCTGCTCCTCACCTGGGGACGCAGCTGCTGCAGCAGTAGGAGAGATTCATGGGACAAGAAGTCGGACCACTCTATGTGGCCTCGGTGTTCAGGGTCCAAGGCTGCAAACTGGCGGGCTGCCTGTTCCTCTTGTTCGTCGCTCAGGGCCCTGTTGCTATCCCCTCGCTTTGCTGCTTGGTGGCGGTAGCGCACAAAGTCGTCCAGGGTCAGGGAGCAATCTGTGGGAGGCAATCTGTGCTGGCTATGCCCACCCCTCCTCAGCCCTGGACACCTTCACTCACCTCTAAGGCACCCTCAGCGCCCCCACAGTCCCAGTTCTCATCGGGTTATACCTCCCATAGCCAGGAGAGCTCAGGGGAGCTGTGGTGGAAGGCAGTGCCTGTGATGGCCACAACCCAGGAAGAAGGACTCACTCATCCCTACTCCCCAAATCCCCAAATTCTCAGGAAGAAAGGGGATGCGGCCGGCCCCTCCTTCTCGGCAGCACTGGCGGCCTTACCAGGGATGACTTTACACCGCTGAAAGGTCTCTGTGAGGCTGTACATCTCCTCCTCGGTGAGCAGCAGGTTAAGGTTGTCCTGAGGGAACACGAAAGCAAAATCAGTGGCTATACAGGCCAGCGACAAACAAAAAGCCCTGGGTCAAGAGGGGTGGGAACGTTCCCCCCAAAGAGACGCCAGGATCCCCCGATCCCAGCCCTCACTCACAGTCAAGGAGACTAAGGCCCTAAAAAGAGGGAAGATTTGCTCTGAGCTATCTGAATTTGGGTAAGAGTCCTCCCTGGAATCCAGATATCTGGCTAAGTCCCTTCAGTAAATACTGCTTTCAAGTTACCATGAGCAAACAAGGATGTCACAGAAGCACCCCAGGAAGCTGCTGCAGGGCGACCCTAGCCCAGATGCTCAGCAAGTATTTATTAGAAGCACTGGCTGTGCCTAATGCACATTTTCATTATGAAAACAAACAGCCCTGCTTCTAGTGGGTGTGCAGCTTTAAGTGGTTCTAGAATGGTTTTGAAATGTTCCTAAACAAGATGAATTTTTATGTTGTCATAGAAGTTTTAATTACTAGGAAGCACTGAGAACTTATTTTGTTGGCAGTCCTATGGAGTCTTTAAATTATGAAAGTTCTTTGTGGAGTAGCAGTGATGCACGCCTTTAATCCCAGCACTTGGGAGGCAGAGGCAGGTGGATCTCTGTGAGTCTGAGGCCAGCCTGGTCTACAGAGCAAGTTTCAGGACAATCAGGGCTACACAGAGAAACTCTGTCTCGGAAAGCCAAATAAATAAGTAAATGATAAGTAATTAAAAAAGATTAGAGAATAAAAGTCCTTTGCAGTAGTAGTTGGTTAACTGTCCTCCTAAACTGTTAGCCAAGAGCATATGCAGTATCACATGGGTACCCACCTATGGGTTTCCCCGAGAACCCGATGACTCTTTCAGTAGACACCTATTGAGCATCTGGCATGTTCTGGGCACAATGGCTATGTGCTCGACACTGTGATATTTGGTGTGGCTGCTGCATGTGACCATGAAGGGGGTGCAAGGAGAAACAGAAATAGATAAGGAACTGTGATGTTCTTCATGGCCTGGGCTGAGACCCTTAACTTGGGCGTTTGTTCTAAGGACAATGGGAAGGCACGGAAGGATGGTTGTCATTGTCAGATCTCTGACTGCTATGGGGAAATGGTTCAGAGGGACAAAATCTCTTAAGTGGCTGTTGTAATGGTACGGGTAAGAAAAAAATGAGTGTCTAAAACCAGAGATGAGAAGAGGGAGGGGCAAAGAGGGGTGTTGGTAGCCAAGCCAACAGAACCTGGTGACCCAGCGGCTGTGAGGGAAGAGGGCCAGGGAAGAGCTGGGACCGGGGAACCGGCGAATGAAGTTACTGTTCACAGAGGTAAGGGATGGAGAAAGAGCAGCTGTAGGCAGAAAGGCAAGTTCATTTGGGGGCATTCTAATCATGAAGTACTGGTGAGACATCAAGATGGGGAAGCCCCTGAGGTAGGAAATTTAAGTCTGGACACAGATATGGGAATCACTAATGTTTAGATAGTGAGAAAGACGACAGGACCCCGAGGAATACAGTGCCCAGAATGGAAACAAACCATCGCTGTTGAGAAAGAATGATCAAAGGCAGCCAGAAGAGACCAGGAGTACTGGATACCAAGCAAAGACTGTGGCAGGCTGTGGCAGGCTGTGGCAGGCTATGGGAGGTGGTATTAAGAGTGGTGATATTTATTATTTGTGAACATTTTGTCTAGTTTCCATATAGTGTATACATCCTAGAAAACAAATGCCAAGAGAAAGAGAAGGAAATAAGGAAGTGTTACCAGAAAGGCTAACAAAGAAGACACCTGAAAAGGCCTCTTTGGACTTGACCATTGAGAGATTATTGATGGCCTCAGTAAAAGTCCATTCAGCAAGGAGCTGAATGCAGAGGTCAGGCTGGAGGGGCAGAGAAGTCGGGAGACAGTGAAGTGCCCTTAGGAAGTATGGTTGTGGATGGCGGGAAGAGAAAGGGATGAACTTGAAGGAAGTCTTTCTGTAAGAGGCCGGCAGAGGCGGCGACAGCAGGACCCTAGCAGAGCCGGGAAGGAAGCAGAGCATTCACAGAGGACAGCAAGGAGACACGCACTGACTGAGGCAGGCCCACGCTGGCAGCAGACCGGTGGCGGGGTTGCCGTAAATGCTGGTGCTGGTGGCAGTGTGTGTACGTAAGGGTCAGGGGAGGGGGGGGGAGGCAAGGACGGACAGGACAGCAGAGCAGGGTGTGTGTTCTGTGGTGTATTTCAGAGTGGGGTATGCAGTAGCTGGAAATAACTTCCAGACTTGGTTTTGTGGATCAGCCATAGGTGGAGAGTCAGAAAGTAGCCCGTTTGCTTTCTGCAGGCAGAGGAAGAAGACAGTCGGCAGCTGCTCAGTGCACTGAGTCAGAGGCTTGGTGAAGAATCCGCAGGACGGCACAGCAGGAGGGAGAGGCTGGGAGTCTACTCAGGAATGGTGGTGAACGGCTGTGAAGCTGGCTTTCAATGGAAACCTAAGTGTCTTTCTGCCATTAAGAGCTGGAAGGCATTTCTACAGAGTTGCAGCGTTATCAATCAATACGGCTTTGCTTCTTAATTCACATAACCACCACTTCAGAGATGCAGAACCACCGCTCCCAATAGGCAGCAGGTCAAGCGAGGACATCAAGACTGAGTGTTTTCCGGAGACAGAAGCTACCTCTCCTGGAAGCACGCTGCTCAGGACGCCAGGTGGCTTTTTCAGGTAAGTACAAGGAACAACAACTACAGACTTCTAGAGAACCTGACACTTCCCTGGGCAGAACTGCTCTTCATCGGTTAGACCTGTTCTTATGATTCCCAGCTGAGGGTGGTTTGCTCCCTCTGGAACACACTTAGGTCCAGCACGTTACAACTGGGCCTGTGTGCTGCTGGCATGTGTTTTGTGTCATGCAATACACCACACAGCAAGGAATTGATTATCTACCTATCTAGCACCCTTGCGTGCACTGTTAGGAAACCCCTTAGGTCACAACTTAGAAGCAGCCATTTTTAAGACTGGGCCTCTGGAAAGACGCCAAGTTTTCCTGCCGTCCTGCAGTCCAGACTCACACAGTAGTAGCAGCTCCAGCCGGTCTCGGTGTGGGCCATCTCTGTCACCTCCGCTGCACTGCTTCCTTGGAGGTAGCCCATGCGGCGCAGACAGCCGTCGTGGAAGACCCTGGTGCAGACGCGGCATGGGAAGAGGCTCTCGGCGGTCCAGACTTCACAGATATCACACATCTCATCGTTGACAACCTGGCCGGAAGGAACAGGATTTGAAAGTACAGAGAGCGAGATCCTACGGGCTGCTGTGTGGGACTGGGTCTCTCTGGAGCCACGGTGAAGGGTAAGAGTGTTCTTCCTGGTGGACGAGAACCAGGAAGCTCTTCTAGCTGCTTAGGGCTCTGTTACTATGTTTCTGAACAGGGATATGACTGGCACTTCATAGAGAATAATCTGTGGACAGATTGTCCCAAGCACTATATGACATTTAAAATCCCAGCTGTCTTATACTATCTATATGCCAGTAGAACCCCCCAGTCATTGTATCTTACCCCAGTTCCCCTTTTCAATTTCCCAAATGTCCCCTACAAGGGTTAGTACCTTCTGTGGTTGAGAATCCATAGATGATAGGATTAGTTCAAGCTTTGTCACGCCACCATTCCTTCCCACTCAAAAGTCCAAGTCTTACACTTGGACTAATCCAAGCTATACTTAGTGTTTTATACTTATGAAATATTGCTTCCCTTTGTGGTACTGGGGATAGAGGGACTTGAACACACAAGGCAAGCACTCTACACAGAGACACATTTAAACCCATCTTGTGGGGCAAGGACTGTTCTGAACCCAGCTTCCTCTTCTGGTTCAAGTCTTACCTCAACCACACCTAGTTTTTCCTGTCCTATTCTTTGATCCTTTTAAAGGCTAAGACAGGGGAATCCTGCCTTAACGGAACACTCACAGGCTCCCGGGGATCCAAGCAGATATCTGGAGGTTTGTCGTCATCCAGCTTCCGGGTGGGTCGGATGAAGGCAGGGGGTGTGAATCGACTGGTCCTGTCAAACTCCTCAGGCTCGACTCCACGCCCATCTCGGAGCCGCTCCCAGGCTGCACGGTTGATGCTGCTCTCTTCCTGAACCACCAGGGCACTGGTCTCTGCTTCTTTTTCTTCCTGTACTTCCTGAACAGAGCCCTCCACAGTGCCGCGGCGGGACCCTGGTAGCTCACCCCCACGTCTAATGGAAGGCCTGTCCCGTAGTCCGTCCTTGAAGGCTGACACAGCCAGGCTCACCTTCTGCACCTGCTCGACGGTCTGCCACTTGGACATCAGCACCCCCATGGCTCTGTGGACAAAATCAGTCTTATCCATTCACGGAAAAGGCAGGTACTATTAAATAGTGCAGCAAGGCATACTGGAAAGGGTTCATGCTAAGAAGTCAGAAGGCCTTGCTTGGTCTACTTCTGACTGGCTGTGTGATTCTGGTTTTGCCATCTGTGGAATGAGGGTTATCTGTGCAGCACACTTCACAGGCTGTCATGAGGATACTGTAAGAAAACGAACCTGGGTAGGGGAGATAGCGCCACCTTAGAGAGCTTTGTGCCGAATGCTTAAGGCCCTGGGCATGACCTCAGCATCACACACACACACACACACACACACACACACACACACACACACACACACACACACACGAATCTCATACAAGAGAGGAGAAAAACAGTGCTTAATTAAGTAGAGTGTACCACACATATGTGGTAACTGTCTTCCTTGTTAAGGAGAGCTGGTCTAGCCCAGGGGCACCAGGTCTCTGCGACTCTGAGGCAGTTGGGGTGGTTGAGACTCTAGACCTCAAGTTTTTCATCTTCTAAAGCAGACTTAACCTATTTCAGGTTTTCTGATTGCAAGACAGCTCCTCCAGTGAGCACTGTGCACAGTTCACCCAGGTCTTATCGAGTGCTGGCTAACTCTCAATCCAGAGTGAGTGAATGAATTTCTATTCTTTTTTTTTTTTTTTGAGACAGGGTTTCTCTGTAGCTTTAGAGCCTGTCCTGGAACTAGCTCTTGTAGACCAGGCTGGCCTCGAACTCACAGAGATCCGCCTGCCTCTGCCTCCCAAGTGCTGGGATTAAAGGCATGCGCCACCACCGCCCGGCTTGAATTTCTATTCTTAGAAGATTCCTGAATTTCTATTCTTAGAAGATTCCTTAATTAGGCAGCCAGGAAGCTCCGTCTCCTCCACGTATGTGGTCAAGGTCACAAACACCCTCGATCCCCTCTCGTGGGTCTCCCACTCACAGACAATAGGCCTAGTCAAGCTCTACGGTGGATGCCTTTGCTCTTCTAAGACTTTATTTCTGCTAACGCTCACATTTTCACCTTTGCTTTTAGACTCTCCAATAAGGTCCATAACTTTTCACAAGTTAAAAGGAATCTCACCCCTGTTCTCTGCAGAACCACAGCACAGCACGGGAAAGTAAGGACGTGGCACGGTGCTTTGCAAAGCTGGTCTACGCCTTCCTATTCTCGGAAGCCTCGCTGGATGATGGCTGGGGAATGTCTGCTCTTAGCAGAGCAACAGTCCACGTCAACCTTGTGCTCAACACACGCTAATCAAGGCGTATTGAACAGTGCCACGTTCATGTCACTAAGCCCTCATCATAGGAAACGGAGAAGGACCGCACCACACCACACCACACCACACG
This sequence comes from Alexandromys fortis, assembly GCF_014885135.2. Classification (NCBI taxonomy): domain Eukaryota; kingdom Metazoa; phylum Chordata; class Mammalia; order Rodentia; family Cricetidae; genus Alexandromys; species Alexandromys fortis. The sequence goes on from NW_026067972.1 coordinate 6,677,700, forward strand.
CTTTTAAACACCAGACTCCAAGGAAGAACTCCAGGACCACTTAAAGAGAGCCGAGACAGGGCAGGCAGACCGCCTATCCATGAACCTTCTCTTACAAAACAGTGTAGACACACACGAAACACGGGTGAGCCTGGGAAGGAGACAGTCATGAGAGGGCAGAGGCTCTGTGATCCCGTTTCTGTGAAATGTCCAGGAAATCTAGGGAAATAAACTGGTATCTCCCTAAGTCTGCAGAGAGCTCGTGGGTGGGTGTGCTGCTAATAGGTGTGGCCTTATTTGGTGGTGGTGGGGCAACAAAGGCGTTCTGATGCAGGGGCATGGTGATGACTGCCTAGCTGTGCAAATGCTAAAAATAATTTAGTGCCACACTTTAAATGAGTAAATGTTATGCTACAAACTACATAGCAATCTGGCTATTTTTAAGGATTAAAAAAAAAAGTGTGAGACCACACTATCAGGTCACAGAGGACCTCAGGGAATGTGTGAGAAGCTATCTTCAGTTTATTTGGGGGAAAGTGGCAGCGGGGAAAAGGTAGCGGCAATGAGAGGACTACTATACTAGGCTGGGCAAGAGGCGGAGTGAGGGTTTGCAATGAACAAGAGCAGGTATGACGCTGAGGGCATTTGCTGCCATGAAAATAGAATTGGGGACTTTTAGGAATAAACTGGTAACTGGCTGGCTGGAGGACAGAAGGGTAGATGGCAGTTTTAAGTAGACTAGAAGAAGAGAAGTACCAGCCAGAGAATTGGAAATAAGTTAGAGGATTCACTGGGTTAAGGAACCCTGGGACACTCAGGATTCCCACAGCAGCATGAATGTTTCCCAGGGCTCTCTACAGCTTTTAGGATCGGATCCTTTAAGTCTGTGCCTTACGGCTCGTGAGGCACCATACACTCAAACTTTCCCTCTCTTCTCTGTGTTCCAAGCTCTACTAGTCCTGCTCCAGTCTTTATTTGACATGCTTTCTCTATTTCTGGAAAATAGGAACACCAAATACTGACTCCTCTTTCCAGCTCACTCAAGTGTTATTTCTTTGGGGAAGTCACCACAGTCTCCAGAGTGGAGTGCTCCCCTAGACCAAGCTCTTTCTCTAGAGCAGTCTCCAGACTGGAGTGCTCCCAGACCACACTCTTTCTCTAGAGCAGTTTCCAGACTGGAGTGCTCCCAGACCACACTCTTTCTCTAGAGCAGTTTCCAGACTGGAGTGCTCCCAGACCACACTCTCTCTAGAGCAGTAACTTCCCTCATCATATATTTAATGGGATGACTATCTGATCCATGTCAACTTCCTCTGACTAGTTCACCCTGCACAATACCCACCTCCACCCTAGTGAGGTCTCTGGAACATAATAGACGCTAATAAGCATTTTCAAAACCAGGCATGGCGGCTCATGCCTGTAATTCTAGTACTCCAGGGACTGAAGCAAGATGGCTGCTGTGAGTGCAGGGCCAGCCTGGGATACAGAGGAAGACACTGTCTCAAAACACAAGGTGGATGGCTTCTAAGGATGATACCCAAAGTTGGCCTCCACCTCCACATGCATATATCCGTACACACACACACACACACACACACACACACACACACACACACAGGCCTCTGTACATGCAGACACATACACACAGATAAAACCCAAGCCAAATCTTTGCAGCTAATTGTCAAGGAGTCTTCCTTTTCCCAGCAGAACCTTCCTATGTACCATGCCTGGGGACAGTCACATATTGTTTCCAGAAATATTTACTGCTTGTGCGCACCACAGTGGTACAAATTTCTACTCCACGACTTCCTGTTACTAAGCAAACTCATATATTCTCAATTTTTTTTTTGAGACGGGGTCTCACTATGTAGCTGTGGCCGTCCTGCAACTCACTCTGTGGACCAGGCTGGCCTCAAACTCACAGAGGTCTTCCTGCCTCTGTCTCCTGAGTGATGGGATTCAAGGGGTGTGCCACCATGCCTTGACAGAAACCCATATTCTTTTTTTTAAAAATATTTATTTATTATGTATACAATACTCTGTCCGTGTATGTGCCTACAGGCAGAAGAGGGCACCAGATCTCATCAAAGATGGCTGTGAGCCACCATGTGGTTGCTGGGAATTGAACTCAGGACCCTTGGAAGAGCAGGAAATGCTCTCAACCACTGAGCCATCTCTCCAGCCCGTGAAACCCATATTCTTAAATTGGTAAATTGAGAGGACCTGCCTCTTCCATGTTAGTTTATAAAAATCAGGCTAGAAACTCAAAAGGATAAAAACCCTGACATAGAAAACTAAAGAATATTTTCTGTGAATGTGTCTTCCAGGGCAGTGGTTCCCAACCTGTGGGATCAAAAGACCCTTTATCAGGGTCGCGTATCAGATATTTAAATTACAACTCATAAAAGCAGCAACATGACAGTTATGAAGTAGCGATGAAGTAACTTTATGATTGGGGCACTGTGTTAAAGGAAGGCTGAGAACCGCTGATCAGTGGACAAAGTGGATTCTTTTTAAAGAATAATCTTATTTTTATGAGTGTTTTGATCACATGTATGTCTGGTACCACTTGCATACCCAGTGTCTTCAGAAGCCAGAAAGTGGCAACAACTTCTCTAGAACTGCAGCTACGGATGGCTGCGAAGCACTGTATGGAGGCTGGGAATTCAGCCCAGGTCCTCTGGAAGAGCAAGTGTTGTAACCACTGGGCCACCTCTCCAGGCCCTCAAAGTAAATTCTGATTAAAACATACCTCCCTTCTTCCAATTGAAAATAAATACCAGGGGCTGGAGAGATATCCCAGCAACTAAAGCTCACGAAGGCTCCAAGGTCTGCGCTCAGCACCCATGCGTGGCAGCTCACAAACGCCTCCACCTTCATCTCTGGCCTCCACAGACCCCTGCACTTACAAGCATATACTGCTCCCCCATACAAATAAACAAAAAGCTAAAATAAAAAAGATGCTTTGTTCCTAATATTAAAAAGATGGACGGCACAGGGAAGACTCAAGAGTGTGAAAACCACTGAGGTGTAAGTGTGTCTCTGTCGAAAAAAATGTCCAACATGTGAGCCCATTAGCGAAGGGGGCACAGCCCAAAATGCCGGCAGTGACTGTGGCCTGTGAATGAGAATGGCCCCATGGGCCCACATGTTTGTGTACTTGGCCCCCAGTCGGTGGGGCTGTTTGGGAAGCGTTAGGAGATGTGGCCTTGATGGAGGAGGTGTGCCGCTAGGGTTCTGCTTGTGGATCAAGACGGGAGCTCTCAGCTGCTTTCCCGACTGCCCATTGCCACACGGTCACTCCGTCATCGCGGAGTTTAGCGCTCTAGGGGCATAAGCCCAATCACACGGTCTCTCTCTCTCTCTCTCTCTCTTTTTTTTTTTTTTTTTGGTTTTTCGAGACAGGGTTTCTCTGTGGCTTTGGAGCCAGAGATCCACCTGCCTCTGCCTCCCAAGTGCTGGGATTAAAGGCGTGCGCCACCACGGCCCGGCACACGGTCTCTTTTACAGGTTTCCTTAGTCACGTGATCTTACTACAGCAACAGAAGAGGAACTAAAGCAGGGTCAGAGTTTCAGTGAATGAATGTATCCAGTTTTCACATTTTCTGTTCTATGTTTTACACTTTCCCTTCCTACCCCCTTTCCCTAGTTGGAAGCTAACTTTGGTGTGAGATAGTTTATTGCTTTGGACTATCTGTTAAAGCCTGTGTCTGGAGCATATATTCTAGGCGTTTAGAACATTCACATTCTTTCATAGGCCTAAATGACCTAAAGAGGGTTGCCAGCATTAAGGGTGTCGAGGAGAATGTATGTTAAAGCTAGACTATGGGGTTCTAGATGGGCCTATGACCCCAACACTGCCTGGATGCTTCATGGGCAATAGCTGTGTTCAAGTCCCCTAGAAACACAAAGAAGAGGAATGTTAAATCGACACACAATCCTTCCCTGCTGTTTTTCTTTTTAAAAAGATTTATTTCTTTTTATTTTATGTGTATGAGTGTTGTGACTGCATGTATGTGTACTCTATATGCATTACCCACACAGGCCAGGAGAGGGAGTCAGATCCCCTGGAACTGGCGTTACAATCAGTTGTCAGTCACTATATGGATGTCAGAAATCAAACCCTGTCCTCTGGAAGAGCAGCCAGTGTTCTTAACCACTGAGTCATCTCTCTGGTCCCCCTCACTGCTATTTTCAATACATCTTATTTAGTTAAAGCTACCTGCTGGGTGGTGGCGCACGCCTTTAACTGCAGCACTCGGGATGCAGAGGCAGAGGCAGAGGCAGAGGCAGAGGCAGAGGCAGAGGCAGAGGCAGAGGCAGAGGCAGAGGCAGAGGCAGAGGCAGAGGCAGAGGCAGAGGCAGAGGCAGAGGCAGAGGCAGAGGCAGAGGCAGAGGCAGAGGCAGAGGCAGAGGCAGAGGCAGAGGCAGAGGCAGAGGCAGAGGCAGAGGCAGAGGCAGAGGCAGAGGCAGAGGCAGAGGCAGAGGCAGAGGCAGAGGCAGAGGCAGAGGCAGAGGCAGAGGCAGAGGCAGAGGCAGAGGCAGAGGCAGAGGCAGAGGCAGAGGCAGAGGCAGAGGCAGAGGCAGAGGCAGAGGCAGAGGCAGAGGCAGAGGCAGAGGCAGAGGCAGAGGCAGAGGCAGAGGCAGAGGCAGAGGCAGAGGCAGAGGCAGAGGCAGAGGCAGAGGCAGAGGCAGAGGCAGAGGCAGAGGCAGAGGCAGAGGCAGAGGCAGAGGCAGAGGCAGAGGCAGAGGCAGAGGCAGAGGCAGAGGCAGAGGCAGAGGCAGAGGCAGAGGCAGAGGCAGAGGCAGAGGCAGAGGCAGAGGCAGAGGCAGAGGCAGAGGCAGAGGCAGAGGCAGAGGCAGAGGCAGAGGCAGAGGCAGAGGCAGAGGCAGAGGCAGAGGCAGAGGCAGAGGCAGAGGCAGAGGCAGAGGCAGAGGCAGAGGCAGAGGCAGAGGCAGAGGCAGAGGCAGAGGCAGAGGCAGAGGCAGAGGCAGAGGCAGAGGCAGAGGCAGAGGCAGAGGCAGAGGCAGAGGCAGAGGCAGAGGCAGAGGCAGAGGCAGAGGCAGAGGCAGAGGCAGAGGCAGAGGCAGAGGCAGAGGCAGAGGCAGAGGCAGAGGCAGAGGCAGAGGCAGAGGCAGAGGCAGAGGCAGAGGCAGAGGCAGAGGCAGAGGCAGAGGCAGAGGCAGAGGCAGAGGCAGAGGCAGAGGCAGAGGCAGAGGCAGAGGCAGAGGCAGAGGCAGAGGCAGAGGCAGAGGCAGAGGCAGAGGCAGAGGCAGAGGCAGAGGCAGAGGCAGAGGCAGAGGCAGAGGCAGAGGCAGAGGCAGAGGCAGAGGCAGAGGCAGAGGCAGAGGCAGAGGCAGAGGCAGAGGCAGAGGCAGAGGCAGAGGCAGAGGCAGAGGCAGAGGCAGAGGCAGAGGCAGAGGCAGAGGCAGAGGCAGAGGCAGAGGCAGAGGCAGAGGCAGAGGCAGAGGCAGAGGCAGAGGCAGAGGCAGAGGCAGAGGCAGAGGCAGAGGCAGAGGCAGAGGCAGAGGCAGAGGCAGAGGCAGAGGCAGAGGCAGAGGCAGAGGCAGAGGCAGAGGCAGAGGCAGAGGCAGAGGCAGAGGCAGAGGCAGAGGCAGAGGCAGAGGCAGAGGCAGAGGCAGAGGCAGAGGCAGAGGCAGAGGCAGAGGCAGAGGCAGAGGCAGAGGCAGAGGCAGAGGCAGAGGCAGAGGCAGAGGCAGAGGCAGAGGCAGAGGCAGAGGCAGAGGCAGAGGCAGAGGCAGAGGCAGAGGCAGAGGCAGAGGCAGAGGCAGAGGCAGAGGCAGAGGCAGAGGCAGAGGCAGAGGCAGAGGCAGAGGCAGAGGCAGAGGCAGAGGCAGAGGCAGAGGCAGAGGCAGAGGCAGAGGCAGAGGCAGAGGCAGAGGCAGAGGCAGAGGCAGAGGCAGAGGCAGAGGCAGAGGCAGAGGCAGAGGCAGAGGCAGAGGCAGAGGCAGAGGCAGAGGCAGAGGCAGAGGCAGAGGCAGAGGCAGAGGCAGAGGCAGAGGCAGAGGCAGAGGCAGAGGCAGAGGCAGAGGCAGAGGCAGAGGCAGAGGCAGAGGCAGAGGCAGAGGCAGAGGCAGAGGCAGAGGCAGAGGCAGAGGCAGAGGCAGAGGCAGAGGCAGAGGCAGAGGCAGAGGCAGAGGCAGAGGCAGAGGCAGAGGCAGAGGCAGAGGCAGAGGCAGAGGCAGAGGCAGAGGCAGAGGCAGAGGCAGAGGCAGAGGCAGAGGCAGAGGCAGAGGCAGAGGCAGAGGCAGAGGCAGGCTGATCTCTATGAGTTTGAGGCCAATCTGGTCTACAAAGCGAGATCCAAGACAGCCAGGGCTCCACAGAGAATCCCTGTCTTGAAAAAACCAAACCAAACCAAACCAACCAAACAAAGGAAACCCCCAAACTACCTTCTAATGATTCTCCATAGTGATTCAGAATCATCAAAACAGTTCTGTGTATAGTAATTGTACAAAATAATGGGTTCCATTATGCTTTTCCAAACATATAACAGAATGTACTTTGAACATACTCACTCTTGATTACCCTTTCTCATCCCTTTTCCCATTGGTCATTCCTCTTTATGAAAACATCCCCTTCTACCCTGACATCTTTTATAGAAGTCTACATTCAAATATGAACGAAAAGAGGGAGCATCATCTGAGTCTGTCTTACTTGTTTAACTTGAAGGTCTCTGGCTCTACTTATCTTCCTGTAAATACTTTGCTCTGCCTGAGAGCCGAATAAAATTCCATTGTGTGTAAATGCCACATCTCATTCCCCGTCCATCTGTGGACGGGCATCTAATAACCTGACTACTGTGAAGAGTGTAGCTGGACATGGGGCACACACACACCTTTAATCCCAGCGCTCAGAAGGCAGAGGCTGCCAATCTCTGGGAGTCTGAGGCCAGCCAGTCTACAGAGTCGCTCCAGATTAGTTGAGTCGAATAGAGAGACCCTGCCTCAAAACATATAACCAAAAAGGTACACATATATCTCAATATCTCTACTTTTTTGTTTGTTTGTTCTGAGACAGAGTCTCTGTGTAGCTCAGGCTGGTATGAACCTCCCCCATATATATATATATATATACATACATATATGTTTCTTTCTCTTTCTCTCTCTCTCTCTCTCTCTCTCTCTATCTCTCTCTCTCTCTCTCTCTCTCTCTCTCTCTCTCTCTTTT
>NW_026067972.1:6685882-6704697 GCF_014885135.2 Alexandromys fortis
AAAAAAAACTACAGAGAAACCCTGTCTCGAAAATAAAAAAAAAAAAAAAAGATGGCTGTGATTCCTAACAGCGTGGGATGGGAGGTCTACCAGTGAGAGACTGACCAAAGGACGCCTGCTCTGTGACGGGGACATGGGAAAGATGAGAAAGACTACAGTGGCTTTGAAAAAAAGAGAGGACACGAGCCAAGCAATGTCAGTGGACTTGAGAAGCTGGAAAGACAAGGAACAGGCACACCCCTGGAGTCTCCAGAGAGCTGTGCACCCCTGCAGATGGACACCTCAAAGCTAGCCTAGTGAGACTGTGGCCCATCACTGGCTACAAGAATGGGAAAGAGAATGGATTGTATTTTAAAGGGGAAATAATGACAGAGAAAAGGAAGAAAAGGGTGGAGCAGGAGAATGGAAGGAGAAAAGAGCTGCGCTCCCCACGACAGACCGAATCTTTTAGAACCACAGTGTTAAACAACATTTACTACTGCCCACCCCCTTTCTGAGACAAGGTCTTTCTGTGTAGGCCTGGCTGACCTGGGACTCCATGCTGGCCTTGACTTGAAGATATCCACCTGATTCTGCCTCGTGAGTCAGATTAAAGGTGTACACACCACCATGTGCCTTCCAAGTTATTAAAGCATTTTTTAAAAACAACGGTAAGAAGGGAGAAATAATTTCAATAGGAAACTACAAAAGAGCTTAATAGACAAACTATATAAAGTTTGATTTAAGTTTTTGAAATACAAAGATAAGAGCAATAGTTCCCAAACAGTGAATTAACTGGATTCAGAGGACAGGGAAAGTCTATGACAAAACTTCAGGAGTTAAATGAGTGGGCTGAAGTGCACAGCAAGTATAATATATACTTATATTTCTTTTTTTTAAATTTTTAATGATTTATTTAACTTTATTTTATGTGCATTGGTGTGAAGGTGTCAGATCTTGTGGAACTGCATTTTCAGACAGTTGTGAGCTGCCATGTGGGTGCTGGGAATTGAACCCGGGTCCTCTGGAAGAACAATCAGTGCTCTTAACCGCTGAGCCATATCTCCAGCCCCTATACTTATATTTCTAACAAATAGTTAAAAAGCCCATCCTTTCTTCGTTTTTAAAATTATTTATTTATTTTGTTTTCGTCAGTATAACAGATTGTAAAACACTAGAGCTTGGCAGTGCCCACCTGGCTGCTGGGGCTATAGGGAGTGCACAGCTCTCCAGACAGACAGGAGGAGCCTCTTTCTTAATCAGAAGACTTAGAGAGCAGCGATGAGACTTTTATGTTGATTAGAAGGCATGGGCTGAAACATAGCTGGAGACGTTTATCTGGGGATCCGGAACATACTAAAATCACTTTCCAGGATTGAGTCACCGGGAGAGCTGCAGTATGGGCATTTGGTGCTTTGGCTTTTTCTGACGACATAAAAAGGGATACTGAACATCACTCTGCAGGGCATTAGCGTCTGGAAACAGACACCTCCCAACACTGTAGCTCTTCCCACTGTCTGCTTCCACCCACTGACCCATGTCAGGAAACCACTTTCTCAGTCTGAAGATAGGAAGATAGCTCAGATGGCAATGAAGTCACTGCGATGGTTTCAAGAGTTTATTTTTGGGAGAACTTTTATGAAGACACAAGCTTACATGCACTAAGAAAATGATCAAGTATAAAAAGTAAGTAACATAATACCCTTGTCATCGTTTCTTTGAACATGGCTATTCTTTTCATTAAGGATGGTCCACTTTTCTAGATCACTGTATGCCTCTGAGGCAAAGAGTGTGAAGTGGAACCATTATTAGGAAGCCGTTAAGATCCAAACGAGACCTCGCGCCATTTTTTTGTTTGTTCATTTTTCTCATCATTTTGAAATGACGGCTATGATTTGATTATAAGCTGTGAGGACACAACAGAATTAAGCCCGAAGAACAAGGCGAAATCTCTTAATGTCTAATGAAGAGGACTGCGAAAGGCACCTTGATTAAAAGCGAGTGTGCTGGGATGGCTGAGACGCGCACCTGCGGTGTTGAAGAAATTAACACAATCAGCTCTAATTCCTGGAGAAACAAGTGGCACTGATTAGTGACGGGGAAAACGGATGCCTGGTGAGAAAGCCCGATCTCTCCTGTGCGGGAAGAAAGTCCTAGGAAGAAGAGCAGCTTAAAAGGAAGTAAAAGATCTCACAGATTATTCCTAATGACTACTTCTTTGGCTGGTGGGTGGACTCTCTCTCTCTCTCTCTCTCTCTCTCTCTCTCTCTCTCTCTCTCTATTCTGCTTCTTTAACAAGAATGAAAAGGGGATAAGAAGATGTTGTCTCTCAGGAATGAGGTGACTATGTGCCTATCAAGGCTTTGTGGTGTCCAGGAAAAAGAAAAACCCTTAGGGGCAGGGGCAGGCGGAGGGAGGTAGTAGGGTAGGCAAGTGGGGTTATCTGACTGTGGAACAGGAGGAAAAGAGAACGGCGAAGATCAGAACCTTTCATTCAGCAGAGAAGGCTGTTTAGATGCATTTGTCAGGCAGAGCGAATATGTGGGCAGCTTAGTGTGCAAGACACACCCGTTCCTAGCAGAGCGCCTGCTTAGAATGCAACGGGATTATTTATAAGGGCGAGGTTGTGGGAGTGGAGGGGGTTTTGCTCCACAGCAGGGGCTGGGGAAAAAATAAGGAAGGGAAGGCAAGCAAGGGAACCTCTCTTGCCAGGCACTCTGGCTGTGGAGAGGCTGAGGGACAACCCTCCCAATAGGCAGGAGTTTCCTTATTCAGCATGCTACCGTAAAGTACGCTTACCCACTTGAGCCTGATCCTTTGTATAGGAATGAATGCTGTTTGGAGGGCCCAGGAGCAATTAAAAGGGGTTTTCTGGAGCTTATGAGGGCTTTCCTAAGCAGGAACAGGCAATGCGAACCCCTCAGTGCGAAGAAGCAGGCTGAGGAGTACTGAAAGTTGAGTGTGGTGACACACACCTGTAATCCCAGCATTTGAGTGGCTGAGGCAGGAGCGTCACTGTGAATCTGAGGAGAGCCTGGTCTACAGAGGGAGAGAAGGAAGGAGACAGAGGATAGATGGATGGTGGATGATGGGTGGATGGATGATAGATGATAGATAGATAGATAGATAGATAGATAGATAGATAGATAGATAGATGAATGAGAGGAGGGTTGAGCTTATGGAAAAAGAAATGAAAACAAGGTAGAAAAAAATTTAGATGGCTCCTCTGCCTTTCACAGAACATGAATGTTGCAGAGATGACTGGGCAAAATAAGTTTATTTCAGACATGATGTCAGTATCATTTCTTTTTTTCGAGACAGGGTTTATGCATCAGCTCTGACTATCCTTGTTGGCCTCGAACTCTCAGAGATCCACCTCTGCCCCCTGAGTGCTGGTATTAGGCATGTGCCACCGGCGCCTTGCTCCAATACCTTCCTATTCATCAGTGTTGGCCAGAAGCTGGGCTTGTTTATGCAGGCCTGTAATCCCAGCTGCTCAGGATTCTGAGGCAGGGAATCACAAGTTCAAGGCCAGCCTGGACTGTGAAGTGAAATCAAGGCCAGCCTGGCAAATTAAGCAACACTCAGTCTCGAAAACCGCAAAGAGGGCTAGGGATGTGGTTGAGCAGTGATGAACGTGTCTAAGACAAGGGATCCTAGATTTCATTCCCAGTATTAAAAACTAAAGAAAACAAAGGCAAATCTGGCTGAAACCTGGATCAGAACACGTCTCTGGAACTATGCTCAGTGCCTCACATCAACGCTGCCCCCTCCGGGGTGGAGCCCGAGCGAGCAAACGGTGAGTCAGGGTTCTGCGGTAAGAACACCCACCCACCACACAGCAACTATGAGTGGTTTTCTGGCCGCAGAGGGCAGTTTCTGCTACTATCTGTCTACAAAGGGGAGGGATGAAATTCTGGAACTTAGCCAGTTTCCACCACCACCATGGTGAGACCGGGAAACCACCACTTCCAAGTCTGTGTCCTGTAGATTACAGCTTGGCCCACGGGAGGGCAGCTTGCTAGGGGCATAAGAAGGAAGCTTAGGAAACGCATCTCCTTGGTCCTGGATCTGAGCGGAGAGCAGGAGCAGGAGCAGGAGCAGTAGCAGCAGCTGTGCATGAGTGTGTGGAATTTTAATTGGTTGATTAGTTCCTGGAAGCATGTCTCAGAAGGACTGACCCAAGAACCTCAGGGAAAGCGCCACAAATAACATAGAAGGGAAAACCAACAGAACCGTGCTATGTAAACATCAACCTAGAGCAGCGGTTCCCAGCCTCCCTAAAGCTGTGACCCTTTAATACGGTTCCTCATGTGGTGCTGACCTCACCCCCACCCCACCATACAATTGTTTTACTGCTACTACATAACTGTAATTCTGTGTGTGTTAGGAATCATAACGTAAATATCTGATATGCAGGAGATCTGATATGTGGCCCGGTGAAAGGTTGCAACCCCCAAAGAGGTATTGCCCACGGGTGGAGAACCGCCGATTTAGAGAGCACAGCACAGACCCTGAGCTCACCACACACACCAGCATCAGCCTGCAGAACTCAAACAGAGCTACAACAAAGAATTCCCTTACCCTCTGTAAGGCTCTGAGGTGACCCAAGCCGCAAATGGTCCAGGTCTTCTCTGCTGCCTGTTGCTTTAGGGAATCCAGCCTCTCAATTCAGTGTCCTCGGAGTCCGGAGTCCGTCTCTAGTTGTCGGTCCCTGGCCGGAGCCTACAGACAGGGTTCAGTTTTCATTGTCTGCAGACCTTGAAGGTTTCCCTCCCCATCTCCTGCCGTCCACGTCTGCCTATTTGGGAAGACACAGTCACCCACACTACAGAAGGATGTTCAGGACTTTCTAAGAAGCAGACAGGCTAAAGACTGAGTGAAACTGTCTTCCTGGCCTCGGCGCAAGGCTGTGAGGCAGGAGGGACGTCCTGCTGCTGCTTAATATTTACTGAAAGCTCACAGAGCTTTAATATACACGAGAACAAAATGATGGCATGATCTTTAGCCTCTGGGGGATTGGGCTGTCTTCATTAAAAGCTACAGCTCTGACTTCCCACAGAAGCCGAGCAACAGTTAAGAAACATCACACTGGCAGTGATTGGCTGGTGTGATTGCACTCAGCAAGTGAATTTTTCCAGCAAGATGGAGAGGCACTCCCTGTTTTCTGCTTAGATACCCAAAGCACAGATTCAGCTCCACTTATGCAGTTATTACACCTTAATTATTACCATTTGCTTGCTTTTTGAGGCTGTAAATGTGTGTGTGTGTGTGTGTGCAGCCTACTATGTGTTTGGCACAAATAAGTGCTAATAGCTGTTGGTAGGATGAACAAATGGGATCTTTGCCTGTGAGGATGCAGAGAGTATGTGCATGTATGTGTAGGGGCATGCGTGTAGGATGCAGAGAGTATGTGCATGTGCAGGGGCATATGTGTAGGATGCAGAGAGTATGTGCATGTGCAGGGGCATGCGTGTAGGATGCAGAGAGTATGTGCATGTGCAGGGGCATGCGTGTAGGATGCAGAGAGTATGTGCATGTGCAGGGGCATATGTGTAGGATGCAGAGAGTATGTGCATGTGCAGGGGCATGCGTGTAGGATGCAGAGAGTATGTGTAGGGGCATACGTGTAGGATTAAAATAAAAGGTGTTGCTGGAGCTAAATTTTGAAGATGAGTGGGAGTTAACCCAGTGGATGAGGGAAAAAAAAAGCATTCCAGGAAGAGGTAAGAACACATGCCAAGCATGGAGCTATAAGGGGACTCCATCATGACTTAGAGCTATGAAGCCAGCTTGGGTGCTGGATAGAAATAGGCAAGGAAATCTGCATTCACATATGAATTAGCATAAGCTCAAAGAACTGCTTTGATGTAGTATGCTTAAAATATTTGTTTAACAGAGCCTATTCATTTGAATCCAGTGACGGGGGAGTCTGGCCACGATGGTGAGGGGCAGCCCTGACAAACCCCAGGGCTGAGCAGTGAGTGCACCGTGACCTTTCTTTCCCAACTTCCTAACAGGAAACTCTTCCCCTCAGCCTAAGATCTGGCAGGTGTAGTAATCACTGGGGCTTTGTCTATGGGAGACATAAGCTTGAAAAACAAACACAAGCAAGAAGCGGATGCGCCAGCCATCTTGCTTAACGTCCGCGAGAAGACCACAGGGACAAGAAACGTTTTCAAGATCAGAGACTATGATATGTAAAGGGCCTTGTAACTTGTGATGCGCTACCCAAACATATGACAAGCACAGGAAGACAGGAGTGTGTGTGACCAGTTTGCTCAACACACACAGGCAAAAGCAACTTTGGAAGGGGGGTTGGACTGTGGCTGCCTGTAGAAACACATCTTAGCAGCGCGCTGTCAGCGACACCTGGGAAAAGGACACGCTCTATTCCGACTGCCATACCTAGCCCGTGAAGCTGTATTTTCCCCAGTCCTTTCCCTGCACTTTATATTAATAGTGAACGAGTGAAGAAATGCAGACAGAGTCTATGCAAACCCCTCCAGGACAAGAACTTTCCTATTTATACGGCACAGCGCCGGCAAGTCAGCAGCACTTAGGATGGTGCAGACCTCTGAGGGGATTGCTGGAAGGTGGGTGGAGAGCGGGCAAGATGCTGTAATGGAACCAGTAATCATGTCTCCAGACGGACACTGACAGTTCAAGCTTCCTGATCCAAAGGCGGCAGCGCAATTCCAGTCAGGACTTAGTCATTAAGACTGGCGGACAAGTAGATAATGATATTCCCATCAGATATGAATAAGTAAATTTGGGGGATGAAGAAGCATTGCTAGAGAGGCGTGTGGGACGAGGGTCACCGGGTGCTAGAGCTGAAGAGATGGGAGACATCAGCATAAATACGAGCCACTTAGGAACAGGTGTACGGGAGGAAACAAGGGGTGTGGGAAATGGACCTGCGGAGATTTTATTATCCATGTTCCAAGCAAAGGAAGCACTTAGAAAACACATGGGTAAAGACGGGTAAAGCTGGCAGAAGAAAGTGGTTAGAATGTGGTCAGGGAATTTGTGGAAGAGACAAGGCTGAGAAATTCATATCTATTTGTGCTTACTCAGGTGGGGAAGGGAACTTCTCCTTTCTTTTCCTTTGGAATGAAGCCTTTTCGAGAAGACTAAGGTTGTCCGGTAACACCCACCACACACATTCTGACTCAGGCTGTGCTTAGGTACTGTTCTGACAAGTTCTGAAACACAATGTTTACTCAATACTAGACATCAGGAGATGGTACTGAGAATCCAAGATTTGAGGAGCATTTGGATCAATCAAGTTATTTTCCCCTAAGATTACCAGGGAGTGTGATACTCAGAGCCCTTGATGAAATGACCAGTTTAGTAACAACAATAGCAACAATATCGTAACAACACTTCAACAAGAAATATCTGAGAGCCTTTGACCCAGCTCTCAGGGGGCAGAGACAGGCAGATCTCTGAGTTCGAGGCCAGCTTCGAACAATTTTCCAGGACAGCTAAACAGAGAAACTCTGTCTCAAAACAAAACAAAACAAAACAAAACCAAGCAAAGAACTATCTGAATTAAGACCAACTCCACCATATTTGCAGGCTTGCCTCCGTTCTCTCTTTAAACAATGGATGTGTTTGTTTTGGTCAGATGAGCTAATGACAGGGCTTTCAGCTGAAAGGGGATCAGATACCTTTATAACAGGGAGATGCCCACGGATAGGAACCTCTGTCAGAATTTGCTTGTTGAGCTATGCGTAAGGTACCACAGCCATTACATCCTTAAAGGAGCCAAGTGGTTAAGGAAAAGCAAGCTCAGCTAACAACTGGTGAGTTAGGTTACTCGGTTTCCTCACTAGCTTGGTCTCTCTTCTCACCACGTAACTGCAGAAGCCCAAAGAAGCATTTTTTTTCTTTTTATGTTTTCTTTTTGAGACAGAGCCTAGAACTTGCTATTTAGCCGGGCTGGCTTTGAACTTGAGATTCTTCTGCTTCCACCTCCCAAGTGCCAGGATAATAGGCATATGTTACCATAGCCAGTGCAGAAAAATAGTGTTTTCTTGTTTGTGTGGTTTTGGTTTTCTGAGACAGTTTTCCTTGTAGCCCAGGCTGGCATTCAACTTGTGGCGATCTCCCTGCCCCAGTCACCGAGTCGGTGTATATGTCTTCAAAGAAGCCCAGGACCAAGCTTGACTATAGGACGGACCTCTGCTCTGATTTGGCCATTGCTCTAGGAGGCTGGATTTATTCAACGAGGAGGGTGCTGCTAGGTTTGGCTGTGCAGGAGGACAGAGACGAACAGGAACACTCCAGAATGGCTCTCTGGTAAATTCCATTGCTTGGCCCTTTCAACACTCCACTTTTGGATAAGAAGCCAGAATCTATCTTTGGGTCCAAAGTTAAATCCTTAGGATTCCGTTGGAATGAAAGTGTTGAGGGGGTGAGACAGGGGCATTAGTGTATCAGACTCAGGCTTTCTCTCCCAGAAGCCTTTCTTGGCTCTCACCCTTCCCACTCTCCTGCTTCCCTCACACAGAAGAACTCTTCGGCAAAGTGTCCCGAGTGTATTTATGGATGAGTGTCCTCTGGTGTACGTGGAGGGCCACTAGGGAAGTGTGGGTGACTCAGAAGTGACAGTGTCTCCCTGTCTTTGTCACCAAGATCCTGCAGCAGGGAAGGTGGCCCCAGGAGACTCTGTTGGGAGCCCCTTTAGTTCTCTCAAGCAAGTCCTGACAACCTGGGGATGGAGTAGATAGCCGCTCCCATGGTTCCATGTTCAGTTAAACCGACCTTATCCGTTTAGGAATCACATTTGCTGAGCATCTGCTAAGGCAGAGCTCCATGCTTGACACTACACCACAACTGATTACCAGCATCCACTCTTTCTTCTGCCCCTATTAGATACTTTCCTCTGAGTTAAATTTGAAGAACAGACGCCATCCTCCTAACGTTTGTGATCTCTGCATCACAAATACCTAATGTTTAAATGGGGCAAGTTTATGAAACTGTTGTTATTATGTAAGATGTTCAAAAACCCTCTCCTCTTCCTTATTCCCTCCTCCAGAAACTTGGTCTTACTGCTCTCTGGATAGTCAAACTCAAGAGCTCAGATCTCCTATCTCTGATTTGGAGGCCTCACTGGTGCAGGTACCCCTTTGGCCCTGTGCTCTTAGAAGCAGTTTCTGTCCCCCCTAAAGTCCAGCTTGAAGCCAACCGGGCTATCATACGGAAAAGAAATTCTAATGGGGGCAGGGTGGGAATTGGAATGAAGAAAGGCCACAGTCCCACAGAGTCCCCACTCCTTTCCACTATGTTCAGGGGTACAAGTGAGGGCATGCTGAGCCCCATAGGAGGTCAATGCCAAAGTCCTTGGAGCTATGATGCTACAAACGGATCCAATTTTTCCAGGCAAGGGTTCCTTCTGGGCATCTCTGGGGCACAGGCTGAGATAACCTGGGGTTCACCAAAACCACCTGGAAGGTCTCTGGGGTCCCTAGATGGTCTTGCATGGAGCCAAGTCCAGAGACTACCTTGATGCTGCCACTCTTACACAGAAGGCCTCTCTGGGGGCCTGGGGAGGATGCCCTGCAGACTGGGGCTGTGCAAGGCAGAAAGTGCAGAGCGCCCTGGGCGTCTCCCTTCATGCCGCCCCACGGACTCCCTTAGGGGTACAGACGGCAGTCACTGGGGTGCATCCAATTGCACAGGGGCCCCCTGGGGGCGGCTCCCACACCAGCATCCAAGTCCGGGGAGGACTGTCCAGGACCGCAGACCCGCCCCTCAGGGTGACGGCCGGGTCCCACCGCCCCCGCCCTCGCTTACCGGGACAGTCCCCGTGCGGGACGCGGGTCCGAGGCCGGCGGACTCTAATGCCGCGGGCCCGCGCTGCCCACGGCCGCTCCGGAGCCGACGTGCTGGGTCGAGCGCCGGGAGCGGGCGGCGCGGGCGGCGCGACAGGCTGAGGCGGCGGCGCGCGCGCCCGGAGCACGCCCACCCGCTGCGCGTGCACCCGCGCCCGGCGCCTCCGGCCGGCCTGTGGGCGCGCGCCGCCCCACCCTCCCGAGCCGCGGGCGCGGGCCGCGCTGCTGGGCTAGCCGCGGGCGTGGCGCGCGTGGCGCGCGGTGGGAGCACGGGCGCGCTGCTGCGGCGGCGGCCGAGGAACGGGCGGTCAGGGTGCCAGGGGGCGCCCGCAGGAGCAGCCGGCACTGCGGCGCGGAGACTGCGCCAGCCCGGCCGCCCGCGGCAAGGTCAGCGCGCCCCGTAGCTGGCCCGGGTCTGGGCTGCAGGCGTTGTAGCGAGGCTCCCACCGACCCGCTCCCGGGGCAGAGCAGGGTACGTGCGGATGCTGCCACCAGCCAACACCTGCTCGGGCTGGGAAGAACGCACCTATCCGACTCTATCAGCGCACCCACCCAGGTCTCCCGGCTCAGCATGGGGTACTTACCGTCAGGTACCCACTGGGCTCGGGAGTGGCCAGAGGAACCTTCACAAAGACCGTAGCTGCTCCATTTCGCCCTGTGCGTTTGGTCGGAGGCTATTGGTCCTCCACCTCCAGCAACAGAGCTGTTCTGTCATGTAACCCACTTTTTGTTGCAGCAACCTCAGCCCTCAGACTAGCCAAACAGCCAGCTTGTCAGGCCGCTAGCGTTTCTGAGAACTGTAACGCGCATTGCAACAAACTCCACGCTTTGAAGAGGGCAAGAAAAAGACCAAGTCACAAAGCATCTAGCAACTAATTACAGGAAAATAATAGACGATGTGTACATATCCCCAGACCCCTCTTATCTAAATTACATTTTAGAGACGTCTTCATTTGTGTCTATCAAACACAACTCACGTTAATTTTTGAGCATTTAGTATCCCGCTCCCCCCCCCCCCGCCACACTTTGCAGTGTTATGGGGGGATACTTGTTCTTAATGTAGAATTTACGTAAATGTAGTAGTATATATTATTATCTGATTATAAAACTGATAATAAAAATGCCAAGTGCAAAGGTACTATTTTAAATACGTTAAATGCCACTCACTGTGTAGCTATGACTGCTCTGTAATAGAGCTCCGGGTGGCCTCAAACTCCAGGCAGCCATCCAGCCCTCCTGCCTTGGCCTCCCAGAGTGCTGGGGTTACAGGCATGAGCTCCCATGGTGGGTGACACTATGACTTGGAGAAATTGTACTGAGGCACAGAGATTAAACAACTTGCCCAAGGGAGCAGAGTTACTACGTGATGGAAATGAGATTGAAACCCAGGTGTTTTGATATCAGAACCCAAATTGCTGTTGAGGACTGAGAGGCAGCTAGGCATCACAACCCATAGCTACAGCATTAGTGTTAACAAGGGTCACTATCTTTCTTTTCCTGTGAAACTAACATTGAAGAGCAGGCTGCGCCGTCCATGTGGTGTGGGGTACTCATCTTTAGAATTACGTCAGACCAGCAATTTCAGACAGGGACCACAGAACTGTCGATAGTGTGCCATTCCTAGGCTACTTGATGGGCCTATATGGAAGAGAAGGCTGTTATAATGTCCTCATAGAAGTGTCCAAAAAGGAAAGAATTTCTTCTTTCCTTCAGAACTATGTCTTGTGCATCTGTAATATGCCATTCCTCGAAGAAACAGGAAACAAAAAGGCACCGTCCTCCTGCCAAGGAGCTGTGACATCAACCCTAAGGAATTCACCCTAATACCCAAGGCAACCATAATCACTTCCCTAAGCCCCTGCGATAGTTTGAATGTAACTGGCCCCCATAAGCTTATAGGGAGTGACACTATTAGGAGGTATGACTTTGTTGGAGTGGGTATGGCCTTGTAGGAAGTGAGTCACCATGGGGGACAGGCTTTGATGTTTCCTATGCTCAAGTAACTGCCCCGTGTCACAGTCCACTTCCTGTTGCCTTCTGGTCAAGATGTAGCCAGCACCATGTTTGCCTGCATGATGCTGTGCTCCCCACCATGACGATAATGGACTGAACTTCTGAACTGTAAGCTGCCACCTCAATTACATGTTTTCCTTCATAAGAGTTGCCCTAGTCGTGGTGTCTCTTCACAGCAATAGAAAACCTAAGATAGTCCTCATCTCCAAACACCCAAGTCAGCTTCAGTTTCTCCTTTTAATATCTCAGCATAGTAATGCAAGACCTGGCACCTTGGGTTTCATCTGGGTGTGGTGGAACATGCTTGTAATACCAGCAGCACTGGGGAGGTGGCGGCAGGAGCAGGACTTAGTCATTCTAAGATGCTGGTGTATTTAAGCCCAGCCTGAGCTACACGAGACTGTTTCAACCCCCCCCCCCCAAAGTGGGCTTCATTCTGGCATTTTCACGGTATAGCTACTGTGCCATGATTACTCCACCCTCATGTTCTCTGCGGACACCCTTCCCCTTCCCAAGTGCTCACTCCTCTACTTTCAGGGTTGTATTTTCCCAGAAGAATCTAGAGTCTATGTAGGAGAGAAAACATGATACTTGTTTTTCTGAGTCTTGTTATTTCGCTCAACACAATGATAACTAGTTCTAAGTCCATCTACCTGAAAATGACATAATTTCGTTTTTATAGCTAAATAAAGCCCCATTGTGTATATAAACTATATATTCTTTTCCATTTTCTTTTCTGTTGATGGACATTGTGCCTGCTAGTAGTAAACTTGACACAAACTAGAGTTGTCTGGAAGGAGGGAACCTCAGTTGAGAAAATGCCTCTGTAAGATCTGGCTGTAGGGCATTTTTTTTTTTTTTAAATAGTGACTTATGGGGTTGGACCCAGCCCATGGTGGGTGGTGCCATCCCTGGGCTAGGGTCTGGGTTTTATCAGAGAGAAGGCTGAGAAAGCTAGGGAAAGCTTACCAGTAAACAGGGCCCCTTCATGGCCTCTGTATCAGCTCCTGCCTCCAGGTTCCTGCCCTGTTTGAGTTCCTGTCCTGGCTTCCTTCAATAATGTATTGTCATTATTACAAGGACGTGTAAGCCAAATAAACCCGTTTCTCCCCAACTTGGTTTTGGTCAGTGTGCCGTCACAGCACGATAAGACAGGCACTAAGGTTGATTCTGTATCTTGGTTTCTGTGAACAGTACCACAATAAACATGCATGTACAGGAAAAGGATCCCTCAATACAACAGCCTATGCTCATTTGCCAAAGAAGCAGTGGGCTTTGTGCCTATTAGGACTGGTGTGCTGGTTTGAATGTAATTGGCCTGCATAATCTCATAGGGAGTGGCACTATTAGCAGGTGTGGCCTTGTTAAAGTAGGTGTGACCTTGTTGGAGAAGTGTGTCACTGTGGGGGTGGGCTTTGATGCTCAAGATACCACTTAGTGTCCCTGTTGCCTTCTGATCAAGATGTAGCCACTACCCTGTCTGCCTGCCTGCCGCTATGGTTCCCACCATGATGATAATGGACTGAACCTCTGAACTATAAGCCAGCCTCAATGAACTGTTCTCCTTATAAGAGTTGTTGTGGGGGGCTGGAGAGATGGCTCAGAGGTTAAGAGCACTGGCTGCTCTTCCAAAGGTCCTGAGTTCAATTCCCAGCAACCACATGGTGGCTCACAACCATCTGTAATGAGATCTGGCGCCCTCCTCTGGCGTGCGGGCATACATGGAGGCAGAATGTTGTATACATAATAAATAAAAACCTTAAAAAAAAAAAGAGTTGTTGTGGTCATGGCGTCTCATAGACACAGAGCATAGAAACCCTAACTAAGACAGCTGGTCTTTGAAAACCCTCATCTGAGACTGCTGTAGTAAAAATAACAGAATCAGAGCTTTCACGAAAGGGCTCGTGATTTCCAGTTTGGGAATCTTTATCCCAAGCATCAAAGGTGATGTAAAACATCCATATTTACTTAGCCTCTTTTCCTTTAGTTTCAGAAGGAGAGCCGCGTCCTTCTGCAGACTGTCAACTCACCCACCTGTGCCTTTGATCACGTTTCCCTTTGTTCCTTCTTTTGCTTGATCTACCGTCATTCTGAACCCCAGCTTTCTCCCTTATTGGCTCCCCCACCTTCAGCCTATAAACAGGACCAGGCTTAAGAAGCTTTTCTACTGACTCATTGTCTTATTCCAACTGCTGCCTGTTACTGGTTGAGATTTTATGTGTTGCAAATTTAATCCTCAATGCTACAGTGTTGGGAGTGAGGCCTGACTCAGCAGTCAGAAAGGTGCTGCCTTGGGATGGGTTAATGTTGCTAGAGTGGGCTCATCCCAGAAGCAAGTTCGCCCCCCCCACCCCCCCCCGCCCCTTGCCCTCCTGGCTTCCATCATGAGATGATGCGGTACAAAGACCACACTCCTGGGCACCCCAGCCTCCAGAACCATGAGCCAAATAAAGTTTTGCTTGTAAATCATCCGGTCTGTGGTAGTGTTCTAGCAGCCTGAAATGGATAAGACATTGCCTAGTCTGTTCCTAAGCTCAGGTTGCACAAGTTAGGTGCAAATAGTTCTTTTTTAAAAATATGTCAATTATACTTCAATAAAGCTGTTTTGCCCACTTTTGGGTGGGCCTTTTCTTTCTGGAATATGTATGTGAGAGCGTGCATGTATGTGTGCACTGAGCATAGCAGACAAAACACACTACCACTGACCACAATCCCAGTCCTATATTTTTGTTTTTGACCATGGATACTAGTTTATAACTCCTGTCTAAATGCGGGTTATAGAAACTCTTGTCTCCCCTTGCCTTTAGGTGGCTGTATAGAAATACTGACCTAATAAATCACAAGGTCTTCCTCATTTAGAAGGACCCTGCCCCATTCATTGGAGGAGGAATCTGAACAGAAAGGCCGTTCTTGGGGTTCCCTGCCCAGTTTATTAGAGCTCATACCTATTCAATAAAGCCTACACAAACACCCTGAAGGACAGAATTTGGACAGCTTTTTGAAGCAGAACATACAGAGACTTGCAGGGAGGAGATCATAGACTGTTTGGCATGCTGAGAAGGTAGAGACTCCCGTGTTTGAGATGTTTTCAGGTGAAGACCTATGTTTCTCTTTATCTGGGTTCTTTAAGGTCTTGTTTATGGCTCCATGAAGGATCGTGTTTCCCTGAGTTCTATGAGTGACCTGCTGAACAAATCAAACCTGAAGAGGACATCATGAGAAGTCCAGTTTGTAGTGCATTGGTCAGATGTTCTGGAGTCCTAGACCCACAACTAGGTCTGAACAGGGCAGTCTTGGGGCCCAAGCTACTAACCAGTCTGTGAGACCCGATACCACTTCAAGGCCATGTTGGCAAAGTGGACAAGTTTTCCTTCCTCCCTTTCCCGTTTTCTTTCCTTCTGTCCCTCCATTTCTCCTTCCATCTTTCTTCCTTTCCTTCTTCATTGTGTGCCAGGGGTTGAACCCAGGACGTTGCAAGTGCACTGAGCTTGTCCTGGACGATAGTGTCAGAGTGGACAGGACTGGAGGATGTCCAGCTATGCGGAGTCACTGTCCTGCACAATAGTGTCAGAGTGGACAGGATTGGAGGATGTCCAGCTATGCGGAGTCACTGTCCTGCACAATAGTGTCAGAGTGGACAGGATTGGAGGATGTCCAGCTATGCGGAGTCACTGTCCTGCACGATAGTGTCAGAGTGGACAGGACTGGAGGATGTCCAGCTATGAGGAGACATTGCATGCTAGTGTAAAGACCCCACACATCTGAGGTCACAGAAGACTTGTTTAGATGGTGGTGTGAGAACAGAGGAAGAGACGTTCTGCTTTTCCCAACACGTGGAGTCGACTCGGTTCTACTGCTCAGTGTCTGTATTCACTCACTGTGCACTGTTATCTTTACGAGGATGCTTGTTCTTGTCCTGGCGCGGAGGTAGTACGACTCTTCTTCATTCTTTTAAAAACATTTTTGGGTATTCTAACTCTTTTATCTTTCCGTGGCAATTCTAGAAGAAGCTTATTTATTGTGTAAAAAAATTATGTTGGTATTTTAAATGGAATTAGGTTAAATCTTTAGATTAACCTGGGAAACATTTTCATTCCAAGATTAACTGTTTCAGCCCTTAAAAAGGACATCTTCACTTATTTAGTTCTCTTATCTTTTTCTTTTTTTTTTTTTGGGCAGGGTTTCTCTATGCAGCCCTTGCTGTCCTGGAACTCTCTTTGTAGACACGGTTGGCTTTGACTCACAGAGATACACTTGCCTCTGCCTCCCAAGTGCTGGGATTAAAGGCGCGCGCCACCACACCTGGCAGCATTTCACATACCACACAGTTTCACGATTTTGATTCCCAGTTGTTCGCTGTAAACACGACTATCTTTTTGCTCTGGGGATTGAGCCCAAGGCCTGAGCATGCCGAGCGTGTGCTTTACTACTGAGCTCCATCTGCAGTACACAAGACTGACTTTGCACCGCTCTTGTGTTCAGTGAAGTCCCATGCTGCGTTTAAGAGCTCTTATTATAGCTTCTATGGGAAAGAAAGCTAGCCAGCAGGAAGAAAGCTTCTGTATCAATACTAGCATGATTTCTCTATATCCTGTCCCTACATGAGAGCTACGGCATGTGCACATCATCACACACACACACACACACACACACACACACACAATATTCACAAACACATGCTCCCAACCTATATTGGAGAAGACTGATCCTAAATCAATAATATAAGATTTAAAGCTATCAGGCAACATAAGCAAATAATGCAAAGCAAGTAAAGAAAATACCAAGGAACTGAGTAAAACTCACTGGTCAGTGCATAACATGTATACAGTGCCGTTTCTAACTGTATAGAAGTCCATGGAATTTTATTGACTTGCATCTAATTAGATGCAATTTTGTTGTGTGATATTTTAAGTTATTTGCAAGTCTCCCTCTCCCAGCCACCAAAACAGGGTTTCTCTGTGTAACAGCTTTGGCTGTCCTGGAACTCTGTAGACCAGGCTGGCTTCGAACTCACAGAGATCCACCTGTCTTTGCCTCCCGATGCTGGGATTAAAGGTATGCATCACCATTACCCAGATATTTGCAAGTTTTTAATAATAAAGTTTATAAAATTAAAAAATATTGAAATGCAAAATAATCAAGCTGGGCGGTGGTGGCACACTCCTTTAATCCCAGCACTCGGGTGGGAGAGGCAGGTGGATCTCTGTGAGTGTGAGGCCAGCCTGGTCTACAGAGCAAGGTCCAGGATAGGCTCCAAAGCTACACAGAAACCCTGTCTCAAACAAACAACAACAACAACAACAAAAAAAAAACCCAGAAAATAATCAAGTCAATAAAACTCAAAATTATGTTTTTAAAGATAACAAAATTTACAAACCTGTGGCTAGACTCACCAAGAAATAAAGCAAAAAGAGGAAAATTACTGAACTAGGGTCTGGGAAGATGGCTCATTGGATAAGCTGTTGCCAATCAGGTATGAGGACCAGAGTTTCGAACCCTAGAACTCAGAAAAGTGTTGGGTGGCTGTGAAGCCACACCTCTAATTCCAGCTGTCAGAGTACAAAGACCAGGGATCCTAGCATATATGAATGAGCTCTGGATTCAATGAGAGACTCTGCCTCAAAGAATAAGAGTGAGCAAGGAAGGCTCCGGATGTACTCCGGATGTACATCTTGGATATCCACATCTGCACACACGTACGTGCACCACAAACGCATATGTGTGCTAAACATTAAAAGTTAGTGAACTAGAAATAGAAGGGAAGAATTGACTGCCAACAATAGAGAAATTATAGGATTAGAAGAGGTTCCAGGTACTTTTGAGGCTGAGTCCAAAGAACAGCTTGCGCCCAGGAGTTCTAGAGCATTCTGGGAAGCATAAAGACCCTGTCTAGGGTGGTTCAGTCTTTATCAGCAGATTTCCTCAAGTCGTACAGCGGGACTAAGTGGGATTCTTCTCTGTTGTTTGCCGGAGAAATTACTGTTTCATTTAAACCCACAATGGATTTGAGGCTTGTGAGGGCTGTGGGCATGCCTTGAGGGTAGGACTGCTTCCTGGAGCAGCTTCTGCCGCCCCTCCCTGGCCAGGGATCTGTGGACAGGGCAGTTTCCACCTTTCTTCTAGGCGTCAGGAACCTTTGGTGCTGCCCTCTCCAGGAACTTCCTTTTCCTTCATGGGTCTCCAGAGCTTTTTCTCTCCATCTCTCAATTTAGGGTAAAGTTTTAATTTTTCTTATTCAGACACTCTTTTATCACTTTTTTTTTTTTTATTTAAAGAGAAAGGAGCAGACAGAGAGAACGGGGGAAAAGAGGGAAGGATTTGAATAATGCACAGGCAGAACAATTTTTTTTAATAATTTATTTTTATTTTATGGTCATTGGTGTTTTGCCTACAACTCTGTCTGTGTTAGAGTGTCAGATCCCCTGGAAATGGTGTTATGGCAGGTATGAGGTGCCATGTGGGTGCTGGGATTAAACCCTGGTCCTCTGGAAGAGCAGTTAGTGCTGCTAACCACTGAGCCATCTCTCCAGCCCCCTTGTGCTTTGTTTTTTAAAGAAATATTTATTTATTTATTATGTACACAATATTCTGTCTGTGTGTATGTCTGCAGGCCAGAAGAGGGCACCAGATCTCATTACAGATGGTTGTGGGCCATCATGTGGTTGCTGGGAATTGAACTCAGGACCTTTGGAAGAGCAGGCAATGCTCTTAACCGCTGAGCCATCTCTCCAGCCCCTGTGCTTTGTTTTTTAAGTCAGGGTTTTGCTGTGCTGCCTGGGATGCTCTAGAACTCCTGGGGTCAAGCTGTCCTTCAGACTCAGCTTGTCCTCAGACTCAAAAGGACCTGGAAGCTCTTTGGATCCTTTTGATTTTTCTGGAGTTGGGCAGTTAAATTTCTCTTTTATTTCTATTCAGTGGCTCTTTAAAAAGTGTATGTATGTGTGTTGTGTGCTGCATGGGTGTGCATCTTTGCACGTGGGTGGG
>NW_026067972.1:6705640-6739843 GCF_014885135.2 Alexandromys fortis
TCCCTCCCTCCCTCCTTCTCTCTCTCTGTAAGTGTGCAGAGAGCGTGGCACAAGTGTGAAAGCCAGAGGACAGTTTTCTCTCTGCCGTACTCTACAGAGATCAAAGTCACCCACCAAACTTGAGCAGCAAGTGTTACTACGACTTTGCCAGCCTGTTTGGGTTTTCTTAAGCAAGACATTGCCGTGTAGCTTAGAATGGGAATGAGTTTGTATTTTTGCCTCAGTTTCTCATCTGTTGGGAGTATAAGCATGCCCAACTTTTGCCCATCTATTTTATGGGTGTCCCCTTTTTATCTGTTAGCATTGAAACAGCTTCCTATAAAATTCAGGAATTGTCCATTCTGTGGTTGCCAATGGGATGGTGGGGCTTTGCTCTAGGGATCTACTCTTAGATGCCAGCATCCAGGATCTAGTGCCAGGTCTATTGTCAGTATCACCAAAAGTCTAAGGACACATTACCTTCACCTCCACCAACAGCAACTCCTCCTCCTCCTCCAATGCTGCTGCTGCCATCAGCAGCAACAACAGCAGCAGCACCAGCAGCAACAGCAACAGCAACAGCAGCACCAGCAGAAGCAGTTTCATTGGCCTGGTTCTTTGGAATTATTTTGACTATATTTATCCAAAGCAGCACCTCTTTGTTCCTGCTTGTACGTCTTTTAGTCCCCCATCTTCATCTTTCTCAGACATCTGGATTATATAGCAGCTTTTCAAAAACTTCCTGTGCTAAGGCGATGATTGAGTGGGTAAGAATGCTTGCTGTGCAAACATTAAAGACCCGAGTTCAAATTCCAGCATTCACATAAAAATCTGGTGTGGGGCTGGAGAGATGGCTCAGTGGTTAAGAGCACTGGCTGCTCTATCAGAGGACCTGGATTTGATTCTCCCACATGGTGGTCACAGCTGTCTGTAATTCTCTCTAGTTCTAGGGGATCCAGCTTTCTCTTCTGATCTCTAGAGATAGCAGGCACACATGTGGTGCCCCAACACATATGCAGGTAAACCACTCATGCACATAAAATAAAATTAAAACGTGAAAATAGAAATCTGGGCGTGACTGTACCAGTAACCCTCCAGCATTGTGGCACTGAGACAGGAGGATCGCTGCGGTTTACAGACCAGCAGCCTGGCTTCGGGTTCAGTGAGAGACCCTGGCTCAAAGGACAGAGTTAGAATGGGATGCTGGATACCCTCTTCTTGCCTCATGTGCAAACCACTGCCCCCAAATACTCTTATTCCACAACCCCTGAAATAAAAATTAATAAATAAAAAGAGGGGAAAAAGAAAACAAAACAAAACAACAACAACAACAACAACAAAAACCCAACCAACCAATCAACCAAACAAACAAAACCCCCAACCCAACCAAAGCTGCTCCTTGTTAATGAAGTCAGCAGGTTGATGTCTGACTGCACATTCACGGCTCTGCTCGGCTCTCCAGTTTGGCTGGCTAAACCTTTCTGTATAAGTCGGATCAGATATCACCTCCCACGGTAGCTTGGCCCTCACCTCGCCTAAACCAGCGCAGCAACTGGTGCTCCCTTCCATCATCGTATCTGCTGGTTTGCAACATCGTGTGTTATTGCTTCAGTCTGGCAGGCAAGACTCTAAGAGCAGGAACCGTGCTTTCTTTCCAGCACCTGATTTGCAGTGGGGACTCAGAGACACAAACACAGGTGTTCTGTGGATGCTATCTTTTATGACCTTAAATTCTTTATTTGCCTCAAAACAACGATTTTCAGTGTGGAACTTCACAACGATGCAGGCGCTCCCAGGGCCTAAGGCCTTGGTTGTTCCTTTGAGCTCAGCTGCTCATTTTCCAGTTAATAAAATTTAGCAGATTCCAGAACGTGTTGCCTCGCATTAATATATTAAAAGGCAAGAAAGAGATATTAAAAAGGCAGTTTTCTCTGCGTCCGTTTACTGCATCCAGAGAAGAGTTAATAATGAGGCTGCTTTGTCTGGAAGCGTTCCCCTGACAGCACATGTGGCTAGTTAATGGAATTGGCTTCAACTCAGAGACTCACAGCTGAGACGTGAAGGAAAGATCGTAAGCTAGGTAAGAAAAATGTGCTCATAGCAAGATCTGGACTTTCCCTGTCTCTCTGAGACTTAGATTCTTTGAAGCCTCTCAGGGTCTCCACCATAATAGACACATCAAGGGCCTGGACGGCTCTGCCTGCTCTAAGCGATTTTGATCCTTTGATTTTGGGCAGCTTAGGAAAAAGACGAATATAATATGTACTTCCAGAGAAGCCAGACAAAAGGATCTTAGACCAAGGGAACTACAGATTTAGTTAGCACGAGAGACTTACGTAGACTTAGGGAGGAATCCAGAGAGAATTTTTATAAGTCTAGATTCTTTGTAGGCCCTTTGTACAACAGTCCAAATTATACTTAGCTTCGAAATCCCTTGGTAAGTACGGAATACTTTAACACATGTTCTTAATCAGCTTTGATGGGTACTGTGCCTTATGGGAACAGACTGAGAACAGCCTCAGTGTCCTGGAATCAGTGAGCAGTCCTCTGAAGATTGTTGTTGTTGTTGTGTGTGTACATGATTGCAGAGGCTGGATGAAGGGTGTCAGGTCCCCTGGAGCTGGAGTTAGAGGTAGCTGTGAGCCACCTGATGTGGGTGCCTGGAGCCAAGCTTAGGTCTTCTGCTAGAGCGGCAGGTGCTCTTCACTGCCAGGTCATCTCGCCAGCCCCAGATTTCGACTTCTAATAAAAGCTGCAGGAATTGAAAGGAAGTGTTAGGATGAGCGTTCCTCTAGGTCACAAGCAAGCTGCGGGGCATTGTTACCCTGAAAAAGAAATGCAGACGAACTCCTGGGTACTGCTCTGGTCCTGCAGTGACCTTTGTGGGCAAGTACAAGCAGAGATCACGGGCCTGGGAAGAAGAACTCTGAGCTGGCACGGAGGACAGCTGGAGTGGGAGTTCATGGTTTAGTGAGAGATACAGTACACACGCGTGATTTACCATGAAGTGACTTCTACAGGCTTAGAAATATTATATTTTCTCTCAAGGAAGCCCCGCCTCTCACATGTATAACCAAATGCTCGTAAACCTAGACCAACATGGCTAACAGGTTCAAAGGATGGTTATAAAGAATCATGAAGTTGTTTTTTGGTTTGTTTGTTTTTTATTTTTTGAGACAGGGTTTCTCTATCCTGGAACTAGCTCTGTAGACCAGGCTGGCCTCAAACTCCCAGAGTTCCACCTGCCTCTGCCTCCCAAGTGCTGAGATTACAGCCATGCGCCACCACTGCCTGGCTGGAATTCTTACAGTTCTACAGAAGAGACACTGAACAAAGGGTTCCTGCTCAAGGCGGCAGGTGAGGATGATGACAATGTGTCCCAGAATGGTAGGGGGGTTTAAACATGGCATATCCCCTCATCTTGGTGATCTGGGGTGTTTTCACTGGCTCCCATCGAGCAGCCATTAGATATTTTGCTGGACAAATAAGAGTGTATGTATGAAGGAACTACTGACACGGTGGAGTCACTGGTGGTGGATGGTGTGGCTAGAGCGGGGACAGGCAGGGAGCAGGGACCGTGTGTGTGTGTGTGTGTGTGTGTGTGTGTGTGTGTGTGTGTGTGTGTGTTACGCTGTTCTCAGGCTTTGAACTGCCCTGGAGGCTCTAGCTAATCCACTGGAACCTTTCAGTCAGGAGCACTGTAACCTAATTTGGCTTTAGAAAGATCATCCTAGAAACTGCATGACATTTGAGTTAGGGAAATAGCACAGTAGCCAAGAAATGATTTGGAGTCATTTGGAGCAGAGCAGATGAGGCACAGCAAGCATGTCTGGCACTGGGCCCAGGTAAAGCCTTAGGAATTCATTTGTTCGTTCCTTGAGTACCTATCATGCTTCAGGATTTGGGTTAGCCCCTAAGCTTAGAACAGTGAGTAGAGAGAGCACTTACTGCTCTTGTAGAGGACCTAGACTCAGTTCCCAGCTCCCGTACCTATCAGGCAGCTCATGGCTGCTTGTAACTCTAGTTCCAAGGAATCCAGTGCCCTTTGGGCTCCACAAGCACCTCAAATAGGTCTACACACACACACACACACACACACACACACACACACAAATAGAAATAGAAATAATAAATATTAAAATCAATAAACAAAGCCCCACTTGAAACCTATCAAAGGTATAGACGAGAAAGCTGGAAATGGCAACCCCGTATTGCGGTGAGTGGTGTGAGCGAAGAGGTTTTACAGGGATGCAGAGGAGAGGGTGTGTAGAGGTGAAGTGAGAGGAACAAAAGCTAGACAAGTGAAGTACTGGTGGGGCAGGGGAGGGGATGGAAGAGAGTGCTAGCTGCTCAAGGCCAAGGACCACAGACTGTGAACCACACAGACATTATTGGAGCCGTGGCCTGATAGAGAAGGTCCAGGTACTCATGGGAGACGGCGTTCGATCTGAGAAGCCAACGGCACACCTAGGTGGAGAGGAAAGGTACATGGACAGGAAGTGCACAAGACAGGCCAGGGCTGAGGACACGGATTTGGGAGCACCAGTGTAGTTCTTGAGGCCGTGGCTGCGCTAGCGATCACTCAGGCGGTATAGAGAACAAGCACACGGAAAGAGATGGAGGACACATTCTCCTAAGGAGCTAGGGGAAGCTGTAAAGTCTTCCAGGAGACCGAGGGGGGACTGCATGGGCAGGGGAAGAACTAGGAGAACATGAAGCAGAAAACGACCAGAAGCAGAAAGAAGGCATCTGGCAGAGGGAGGCAGAAACAGCAGAGGGGCCACAAGGTTGAGCTCCTGCTGAGTGTCAGCAACAGTCTTCTTTTGGGGAGTGGGCGGGCAGTGGATGGGTAGAGGGTATGCTGGAGACGACACCAGTTATACGTGCTAAGCAAGTGTTCTACCACAGAACTACATAGCGAGTACCCCCGACCCCCCCCCCCCCCCCCCCCCCCCCCGGAAGAGAGCACCCCCCCCCCCCCCCCCCCCCCCCCCCCCCCCCCCCCCCCCCCCCACCCCCCCCCCCCCCCCCCCCCCCCCCCCCCCCCGCCACGTCCTGCCCGCTGTGGTTTTTCTGAGACAATTTTGGCTAAGTAGCCTAGGCTGGCTTAAACTCATGATGGAACTTTTTGGTCCTCTAGTCTCTGCCTCCCAAGTGCCATGGTTATAGGCATATGCCACCAGGCTCGGTCAGTTTTAAAAGTTTTAATGACAGATTTCAATGGTGTGTATTAAGCCCACTCAGTGCATCAAACAATGTGGATGTTCCTGGGGATGTCTCCAAAGCAATTTCAGAGATGAGCTTGAAGGTGGGAACCAGACTGGACAGGCTATGGAAGATAATGGGGAGTTCTAAGATGTGTCTAAGATGTGGACATTGTGATAAATGTCCACATTAGTGGGCTTTGGTGAGCATATCACACTTAACGCGGTTCCCCACGTGCCTAATGGACTTCCGTGTGGGAAATGTCTCTCACTGAGACCATAAATGACAGTGAAGACTTAAACTCAGCGGGCTGGGTAGAGGAAAGAGAGTTGTAGCTGTCTGCTGAGGATTTATTTTATGTCCCTCGGTCTTCCTTTTACATCCTGGACCACGGACCATGAAGAGCAGAAAAGGAGGACTTTGAACTTTTCAGGCCTGTCTGTGGGGATTCTGTGAAAGAGAAGAGACAGTTCAAGACCTCAGAGTTCAGTATATTTGAGTATCTGAAAACAAAGACCATTCAATAGTCTTAAAGCACTCCAGCGAGCAGAGACTTAGGAGTCTTAGAAAATGACGCCTATGGATTTTGAAAGCATTTTAGCTTCACATCATAGATACAGACAGACCACAAGAGAGGCTGTGCAGGGGCCGGTGCAGAGCCGGGGTCTGGAGTGAGAGACCTGAGCTCAGACTGCAAAACCACACGTGGTAGGCGCATGTCGTTGGGGATGGGTTCGTATGGTCCTGATTCTGTCTCCTTAAGTGTGAAATGATCAAAGTGATGCATGTAAAGTTCTTTGCATCATGATTGGCATAAAGTACGTGCTAGTACATGTCAGTCATTACAGTGTACAAGATGGCAAAGTTGTCAGATCAGTGCTGCGGTCTAAACTTCATAAACAACACCATGTCCGTCGCATAGCTCTCGCCAAGCTTTCGGCCATGTGAATGCTGAGATAGTGCATAGTTTTCTGTATTATTTAAGATCACTGTAGTTTGTAAATATAGTTCCTTTGTCTTGCCGTTGGCTCCTTTTTTTTTTTTTTTTGTTTTTTTTTGTTTTTGAGATAGTGTTTCTCTGTGGGACAGCCCTGGCTGTCCTGGAACTCACTTTGTAGTGTCTGAGCTCCACTTTCAAAGGAAAGAAATCCAATTCAAGTGAAAGAAAATATGTTGAAGAAATGGTTTATACAATTGGGATCTTAAAGGCTACAGAGAGATGGTCAACCGTTAAGAGTTTTGTTGCTACTCATGGGAGACCTGCCCTTTCCTAAACAGAACTGGAGGAGGCGTGGATTGGTGGGTGGAAACAGAGGAGTGGGTGGCTCACAACTGCCTGTAACTCCAGCTCCAGGGGATCTGATGACTCGGGCCTCTGAGAGCACACGCATGTGCATACCCACACATAACTCACACAGATTTTTAAAGGTGAAATTGAGCGTTGATTCTCAAGAAATATCATGCCTTTGGTCTGTTTTTTTTTCCTCTCTAAATTTATTTTAATTTTTAACAATTTTGTTTGTGTGGGTCTTTGAGGGGGCTGCTGTTAGAAGAAGAGCAAGTGATTGATGGGCATATTAAAACCAAACCAAAGCAGACACAGCGCCTGGCTTTTAATACTCCCAGTTGGTCCATTTTCTTTCTCAGGACCTGGGAGTTTTTATTTTTTTAATTTCTTTTCCTTACCCACTAGAATAAATTAACGACTAACTTTAGATTATTTTTTCCATTCTGGAAGTTTCTTATTCTTTTTGTTTCCATTGCAAATGCTAGTGCAGCTCCTCCTGGCCCCACATTACTTGTGGCAATAAGTTCCTACTCCCCAGACTCACGGAGATCCACCTGCTTCCGCCTCTGCATACTGGGATTAAAGGCGTGGCTCATCACTGCTTGGTGTACAGTTGCCCTTTAAAGACAGGGTTTTATATTTTAGCCTAGACTAGCTCGGAAGTTACTATAGCCCAGGCTGGCCTTGAATGCAGCAATCCTTCTTTCTCAGCCCCTTAATGCTGAGGATGCAGCGTAAGTCACCAAGCCTGGCTCTCCCGAAAGCACCTTCTTAAACCACCGCTATGTTCCCATTGTCATAAAGTGATACTGTCGGCGTTCATTGAATTCCAGTATGCTTCTTAAGGTGCTCTCACACGTGGTCAGAGGTGCTCCATTAGAAATCTAGTTTTTGGTATGTAGTAAAATGTTTTTTTCTAGATTAATATAAAATTGTTCACATAAACCTGTAAAACAGCAAATGCATATCTTTGAATGAATATGGAAATTAGCTTATAGACTCTTACTAGATAAACAGTGTCATTTAGAAAGTAAGCCAGCGGGGCATGATGGCACACACCTTTAATCCCTGCACCCAGGAGGCAGAAACAAGTAGATATCTGTGAGTTCAAAGCCAACCTGGCCTATGGGGTGAGTTCCAGGCCAGCCCACTCTAAAAAGTGAGACTCTGTCTCACAAAAACAAAAATAACAATGATAAACCAGAGAGAGAGAGAGAGAGAGAGAGAGAGAGAGAGAGAGAGAGAGAGAGAATGTCAAAAGTTAAAATTCTTGGTGGACAACATAGAAATTAAGGTGCCAGGATGTTATGGTATAACATCTAAACAGTTGGGACCATGAGATAATACCTTCTCAATGGAACAGGCACTGACTATTAATAAAAATTATAATTCCACCAACCAACAAAATCTGTGTGGTTTCTACATCCTCGATAAAACTAAACA
Organism: Alexandromys fortis; assembly: GCF_014885135.2. Taxonomy (NCBI): domain Eukaryota; kingdom Metazoa; phylum Chordata; class Mammalia; order Rodentia; family Cricetidae; genus Alexandromys; species Alexandromys fortis. Next base: position 6,713,556 of record NW_026067972.1, read on the forward strand.
TTCTGTGTATGTTATTTAATATTCAAAAGAATTCTGTGAAGCCTTGTGGTAGCCATGAAAAGGCACACATATCGCATAGTATATGATTCATTGAAAGCTTGAGTGTGACACGTTCTGAATTCACTGTTTACACAAAGGCCATGCTCAGCAAGAGAGAGCTTCAAGCGGGGATGCTAGGGCAGGACTATTCCTTAGAAACATTAGTTTTTCAAGGCAGGGTTTCTCTGTGTAGCTTTGGAGTCTGTCCTGGAACTCACTCTGTAGACCAGGCTGGCCTCGAACTCACAGAGATCCACCTGCCTCTGCCTCCTGAGTGCTGGGATTAAAGGTGTGAGCCATCACTACCCAGCGTTAGATGCATATTTGACTAGCACTTTGGCATGAGGATTTCCCATGGTCGTGTTGAATTTTTATTAGAACTACATGCGGTCTGATATTTATCCTTCCTTTCTGTGTCTGTCTGTTTGTCTGTCTGCCTCTCCCTCTCTCTCTGAGGTCTCTCTCTATGTATCTTATTTCGTTTTGATATCTTCTTGGTCTACATGGTCCAAGAAAATGTATTCTATGAACAAATTCTGGGTATGGTTCACCTATTGCCTGATGGGCAAAGATTGCTCCCTCTTGGGTGGCATACAATGGAGGTGCCGTTTCTGAAGGAGATCAGGAGAAACTTCATGGTTAGAAGGATTGCCTTTTGGTGCAATGATTCATTTGCCTGGAACATATGGTGTGGGGGAGCAATGCATACAAAGGCAGCAGAGCTTGCTAGTTCTGGCTAAGCTGACTGACGCTGTGCAGAGAGATAACGGGACTCGGGGGGCTGCTAACGGAGAACCAGAACCCACTGACGCTGTGCAGAGAGATAACGGGACTCGGGGGGCCGCTAACGGAGAACCAGAACCCAAGCAGGAGAACCCTTACACATGGCAGTAAAGAGAGCCCAGACAAGCAGCCCAGAGAAGATCTGGGAGTTAGAGCGGCTCCAGAGACCAAAGTCATCAGTCAAAGCAAATCCGATGTGCTGAGTTCAGGGTCCTGCTTGGAGACACCTTGGACCCTGACATATGGGAAGAGACATCTGGAGGGATGCTCCCGGGGTTTCTGGTTCTGAAGCCCATCTGAATGCCAAGACTGCAGGCCTGGCCTGCTCTTCTTTAGTAAGCCCCTGGTACTTGACATCTTAATAGATGTTTCAGATTCTGCCCTTTTCCCATTGTACAGCTCCCCCTCAGGAGCCCTACCCACCTCCTGCTAGGCCAATGATGTAAGGTTAAACATCAGCATAACCTAGAAAGGGAGGCCTGTTACCTGGTAAGGGAGCAAAGATATTGTATTTGCTAAGATGTAAAAACCTTGACTATCACACATTGATGGAAGCAAGACAGTGTATCCAAGATTGAGTTTTCAGGATGATTACTTTTTAGATGTATTTTATTTTAAGTGTATGTGTGTGAGTGTTTTCCAGCATGCATATGTGCCTTCCTGGTGGTTGCAAAGATCAGCAGAGGCCAGAAGAAGGCATTAGATCTCCTAAATCCGGAGTTACAGAAGGTTGTGAGCCACCAGGTCAGCGCTAGGAACTGAACCTGGATCCTCCAGAAGACTAACCAGATGATTTTAACCAGTGAGACATCTCTCCAGCCCTTGAAGGGGTTTTCATATTGGATAAACAAGAATTGCTTGACTTGTGGGTAGTTGTATGTATGTGTGCATACATGTGTTTGCTGACACAGGATTTAATGCCCGACTAAGAACCCAAGAGAATGGAGTGTTTTTTAGAGGCTTAAGAAGGTAACGGCCAATGCTGAGGAAAAGAGGTGTGCCTGGGGTATCCTAGAAGATGGTGGAAAGAATGAAGAAACTGAGGAAAATGGGCAAGCAGAATGACTACATTATGTGAAATCATAGTAACACAGTTGATCGTGTTCCATAGGAGAGCCCAGGGACACACCATCTACCAGGCCACTGCAGAAACACTGGAAAACACGGTCTGACACCATGGCACATACATGCTGTGAGGATTGCTCGGGTCTTTCTCCAAAGGGGTCTGTGAAGGGAAAAGTTCTAAAAAAATACTAACTTAGGCTCTTTGGGGGCCAGGTAATAAGTCCTGGATCAGAGTGGGCAGCTGGGTTGGTAGATGTTCCCTGTGGTCATCCCCTCTGTTCCTGATTGCACTCAGTACTTGAATGATCTTAGCATAACTCTCACCCTGGGCTCATGGCCCCTGGGGTAAAAGATATTACAGTAAGGAAGGCCAAATAGAAAGCTCTCAAACTGACCTTTCCTCCAATCCCAATCAAGACTGCAAACAGAAGTCACATTACATCTCGGGATGGATGCTGGAGAGTGACAGAAGACTGCCCAGGTGCTGGGAATGTTAGTGCTGAGAAAATACAGTGTGGAGCTTATCATGGTGGGAATCCTAGAGAAGACTTCTGCAGTCCTGGCTACTGCTGCCTCTGAATAAGTGACCACGCTCACTCCCATGATTCCCAGGCTCTGCTTTCGGCCGGTGATGGAACGCATCAGGGTGGCGCAGGCGCAGTGGCTGTTCTTCAGCCTGCCAGCAATAGAAACCGGTGCCGGGCCTCTCCTACGGCATCGTTTCTTCCTTCGTGGTTCTGGGTTCCGTTCTCCTTTTGCGGGAGCGTTTGTGTGTTTGACACAGGGATCGGGGATTGCTTCACTTTCACAGCTGCGGCTCTGTTCTTTACCAGTGCAGCCCAGGGTAGAAGTGTGTTGTCTGCTTAATCTCTTCCTTCTTTTGTCCTCTTCTAGCCTTAATTTCATTATCGTTATATCTATTGGATCATTTCCATAGTATCAGCACCAAAGATGTCATGAGACACCACCCTTCAAAAAAAAAAACAAACAAAAAAAAAAAAAAACAACCCCACAAAACAAACCTTATGTGACAGATTCCTTCTGGGTTAAGGCTCCCCTCCTTGGAAGGGTCCTCACCAGCCTGCAGAATCCAGCACGTGTTTCTCCATGCACGATTTCCCCCGAGCCACCATTATTGCAGATGATCTCTTGCTCTTGCCACCCTTCTGACAGGAACAAAGATGTCCTAAAGAGACACTCATGCTCTTTTCTGTAGCTGTCAGACTGTTGAACTAATAGACCCCAAGAAATTAGATTTCCCCTGGAGTCTGCAGCTGGAGGCAGGAAAAGGAAAAGGCCTGGTGAGTCAGGGACAGGCATTACCCTTGTGACAACTTCCCAGCCGTTTCAGGAGGGATTGGAGCCAAGGTGAGGATGATGGGCTGAGCTTGAGCGGGACTACTTGGTTGACCAGAGAAGAGCTTCATAGTTTTCAAGCCCTATGATTGCAGCCGTTCGGGAAGCCGTAGACAGAACATACATGAATGTTGAATGTTGAGATGATCATTGTTAGGACCGCACCATTTATTCAGTGACCTACATTGTTAACCAAATAACCATCTGTCAGCCCAGTGTTTCATGATAGTTACCAGAAGCCAGCTTCCCACCACCGGGACAAAATGCCCGAAAGCATCTTAAAAGAAAGGTTTATGTTGGCTTACAGTTTTGAGAGATTTCAGTACGTGGTCACTTGGCGTTGTTGCTTTGGGCCTGTAGAGTCTCATTGTAGGAGCGTGTGGAGGGAGAGAGCTTTCACCTCATGATGTCCAGGAAACAAAGAAAGAAACAGGAGAAGGCAAGGGACCCCATAGCCCCTTCAACACAGTATTCTTCCAGTGGCTTAACTTCCTCCCACCAGCCCCCACCTCAGGAAGATCCCACCCGACAGTTCCAGTAATGCAGCAGACCCAAAACCAAGCCACTGACATGTGACCTTTGGGGGGCATTCAAGATCCACACTGTAAGCCAGGCTGGGTGGCACACGCCTTTAATCCCAGCACCTGGGAGGCAGAGGCAGGTGGGTCTTCACGTGTTCAAGGCAGCCTGGTCTACAGAATGAGCTCCAGGCCAGGCAGAGTGAATCGTGCGACTCTGACAAAACAAACACAAAAAACAAACAAAAAATCAAAACAAAATCTGTGATCGTGTAGAGCTTTGTAAGAGGAAGTTTTCCTTTCCTGTGTAAGGGGCGGGGGTAGGGAGTGGGTAGGGATGGGGGAGGTGGTTTAGTCTATCTGTGTCATCCTCACACCCACTTGTGTTTGAGGGATTTGAAGGGCTCAGGCAGACCCTCCGCATTAATATCAGTGTTTAGCCCTTGCTGACCATCAGGGAGGAGGAAAGGGGAACACAGAGGAGGAAAGCCAGTGGGGGGCAGAAGGAGCTGAGGACAGCTTGTTAGTCAGGTCTGGGAGGGAGGGAGGTGACTTTATTGATCGGGATGATTAAACTCTCCAAGTGGGTTCTGAGAGACAGCTGCACACAGAATAGAGGTGGTAATTAGAAGTAATTACTGTTGTTGTCCATGTTTTGCATTTCGATGGCACCCTGTATTTACAAAGAATTTTGTAATCACTTATTAATGCTCCCTCTCCATAGCCTTGTGACATGGGCAGCGTGACTGCATTGCTTTCCATCTGTCATCTGGGGAGAATCTGAGCAGTGGTGGTGCACACCAGGACTGAGGAACCCCAAGCCTCAGAGCAGCTGCGGTGCACACCAGGACTGAGGAACCCCAAACCTCAGAGCAGCTGCGGTGCACATCAGGACCGAGGAACCCCAAACCTCAGAGCAGCTGCGGTGCACATCAGGACCAAGGAACCCTAAACCTCAGAGCTGCTGCGGTGCACACCAGAATCGAGGAACCCCAAACCTCAGACCTGCTGCGGTGCACACCAGGACAGAGGAGCCCCAAACCTCAGACCTGCTGCGGTGCACACCAGGACTGAGGAGCCCCAAACCTCAGAGCAGCCCTTCTACTCGCTATTTTGAGAAGCCAGATCACAGGAGGTCCAGCATGCTCCTTTGTGATTTAGAACGTCAAGAACAACACATGAGGTTGACTCAGGCTTCACTAAACTGAAAATGAAATCATCTATGGCCAGCTAACAGCAGTGCTCACCTCTCTGTTTCTCCCAGGTTTTTAGAAGGAAAGCTCACCAGGGGGGGCGTATCACAAAGTATTTGTAAGTCAAGCGCTTAGTATAGAACCTAACCTATCTACTGTGAGTGTTTGTCATAAATTCTCCAAGAGGGCTGGAGAGCTGGCTTAGCAGTTGAGAGCACTGTAATTCCAGAGGACCCAAGTTTGAGTCCTAGCACTCACAGGGCAGTTTACAGCCACCCATTACCCCAGGCCCAGAGAAGTTAGCACCCTCTTCTGGCCTCCGCAGTCATGAATGTGGTACATGGACCTAAATGTAGATAGAACACCCTTGCATATAAAATAAAGTTTTAAAAATTCCTCCAGAAAATACGTGTAATAAGTTTATTTTCCTTGCTTCTGCTTAACTGCATTAGTATACCTGCCTTTGGATAAAGAGCAGGGCTGGAGAAATGGCTCCATGGTTAAGAGCTGCTCTTGCAGGGAACCTGGGCTTGATTCCCAGCACCCATTTTTGGGCGGCTTATACTACTGCCTGTGATTCCAGCTCTCGGGGATCCAGCTTGTCCTCCGTGGGTGCGGGCACTCACATGCTCGTACGGACACAGAGACTCACACAGGAAACATACCTGCAGATACTAAAAGACTTCCACAGACTTTCATTCATTAATTCTGAGATGGTTAGTGAGTGACTCACAGTTACCAAACATTGTTCTTGGAGCTAGGATACAGCAGCGAAGACCCAGGAATTCCTGCTCTCGTGGAGCCTGTCTGCTAGGGTGAGCGTGGGGGCTCATGTTATCATGGTGGAGGGCACCACATTTTAAAATGAGCCAGGCTGGGATAGCGAGCAGAGAAGTGATGACGAACGTACATTTAGGAAATTTTTCTGGAATATATAGAGCAGCATTTTGTTATAGAGATAGTCTAGTGTAGACCAGCTGTTTATACTTAAAATGAAAATTTTAACTATATTTACATATTTAATGTTAAAATATTGTGGTGGTTCGGATTATCATGGCCTACGCATAGAACCATATATTTGCATACTTAGTACCCAGTTGCTGGAACTGTTTGGGAAGGGTTAGGAGGCGTGGCCTTGTTGGAGGAGGCCTGTCGCTGAGGGTGGGCTCAAAGCCCATGCTGTTCCCAGTTAGCTCTCCTGCCCCCCACTTACAGATGAGGATGTGGGCTTTCAGCTACTGGTCCAGCATCGTGCTTGCCTCTTGGCTTCCATGTTCCCCACCATGACGATGGTCATGGACTTTCACCGCAAGCCGCAAATTGAATATTTTCTTTTATAAGTTGCTTTGGTCTTGATGTTTTGTCATGGAAATAGAAGAGTAACTAAGACAAACATATTCATTATATAAAACATTTGAAGAAAATATTTAGCTTATTATCGTATTAGTATTATTGTCTTTACTCTGCCACTACTTGGATCTGGAATTTCCCTAAAGGTCCCAGTCTTAAACACTTGGTCTCATCTGGGCACCATCTGAAGGGTGGAAACTTTTAAGAAGTGGACAAGCAGAAGGTTTTTAAGTTACTGGGGACACACCTATTATGGAGATTATGGGACCCCGGCATCTTCTTTTTTCCCCTTGTTTCCTAGTGCTGAGATGAGTGGTTTTGTTCTGCCATGCAATCCTCCCCGACGGTGATGTGCTGCCTTGACAAGGACCCAAAGGCAACGAGGCTGATTGAATACAGACCATATCCTGTGAAGCTGGGAGACAAAATAAACCTCCTGTCTCTCGAAGTCGATAATTTCAGTAATAGAAACCCGAGTAATGCAGCCACTGTAGTGAAACTTGTAAACCTAGAGAAACCACCCAAAATTTCATTGCTATTGTTATTCCTTTAAATTGTTTGTTTAGTCTTATTTATTAAGCATCTTTTTGTGTGTGTGCCAAGTCTCTGCTCTATGTGAAATCGAACAGTGGTTAGGTTAGGATATGGAAAAGATGGGTAAGCTTAACTGAGAAATTATAACCATCTTCCTGATATCATAGAAAGCTACAGTTACTGGAAGTCTGCCATTTGCCCTCTACAGATCCTCAGGGTCACAAGAAATCGAAGCCTAACCTCTTCTCCTTGCTTGAACTTCTAACATTTGTGAGCTCTTGCTGCTTTGGCGTGGGGAAATTTGGGTTCATTTCCCAATGGAGAGCATCTTGGACAGCAGCCATCTCTGAAGGATGGATACAACAGGAGACGGGATCCCATAAACACACTCCGAGCTTTCTTAGGCCAGGGCTTGGTTTGAAACCTTGAGATAGGGAAGGGTGGGAGGGAGAGTGGCCACACAGATCAAAGCGGGCACAGACGTGGAGACTGAATCTGGTTCAACCCTCAGACGTGACAGGTGGCTGGAGATCAGAGAGAGGAGCACTGAAGGGTTCCACTGCCGACTTCTGGACTTCTAGGGAGCTGGTTGCCTATATGTGACAGTATAAAACTTACACTGTTTGTTCCTTGAGTATCGGAGTGTGGGATCAGATGAGGGTTCGAGTCTCCTCAACTCCAACCTGAAGAAGTCAGTACTACAGGTTGATGGCTCAGTTTCTTCCTCTGGTTCAGCTTCTGTCAACTCCTCCCAGGCTGGGTTCTTGCCTAGATATATTTCCAGGGGGAATACAGTCTCTCAATTTAATCTCATCCTTGACACTGAAGTATGTTTAGAACCATTTTTTTTAGTGTTAGCATTAAAATTGTTAGCTTGAAAAATATACCGTCTTTTACTTCAGTTCTCCATCTCCCTTCCCTGCCTCAGGACTTCTTTAGTTTTTCTGTACAGCTTAAATGGTCTGCTCCCTGATGGTCAGTTCTGAAAAACCACAGTGACATAATTACCCTGAATCTTCTTAAATACCATGAGTAAAATGTCCCTGATTCTCATGGCACTACATCCAGGCTCTTTTGTTTCCTTTAATACCTTCTGATTTGCTCTGGTGGTGGGAACTAGCCACCACACCCTCAGCACTCTTTGGTAATCAGGCCTGTAGGATTCTGGGTATGACTTTTAATAAGGGAAGTCTTGCGCCTGCCCTTCGAACAAGAGCTGTTAAACATTTTGAGTGACAACTCCCAAATGGCACTTCAGATGTCAGGTTCCTTCTATTCTAGCAGAGGACAGTTGGCCAGGTCGGCCTCTGACCAGAAACTCAAGGTATACGCCTGCACTGGGAAACCTGTGCAAGCAGGTGGCCCCTTCCTGACGCAGGAGACTTCGACTCCAGGCATGGCTCAGTCCCTGAGATTTTAGGGAGACAACTGACATTTTTTTCTCACCCATTTTACGTGGAAATGGTATTTAACACATGGAAGTGATGTTCTATAATAGTACTCTTTACCCTTCCGATGTAGAAGTGCAGGGATACTGGGCTTGTAACATTACAGACGATCTTTGCAGGGGATGGAGTTAGCTAGACCAGAACCGAGATTCTTGGAAAAGGTTTACAAGATGCTAGGTCACTGGATGGACTAAAGAGCCCTAATTTCGAGGGGAGAGGCAAGATATCATGATTAAGAGGATGGAGCGGAGAGGCTGGCTGTCTTAGGTTGTGATGTCTGTTCAGCTCTCCTCAGGAGGCTAGTTTATAAACTTGAATATTTACAGTGGTGGATTCTACTGCACAGCATGCAGCTGAGACCCAATTTAATAGCTCTTACCAAGGGTGGGGATGATGCAGGCTGCTGCTTCCCATGATTACAATCACAGTGCCCGGAGACACTGAACCACCTGCCAATCCCATCCTTTAAGACTTTGCTTAGAGTCCCAGTGCCAGTAAAATAAACATCGTTCCCCGATTTTCGGTTTTCTCTCTCACTCCTTCATTCTTTGTATCTGTTGGTTACAGGCCTCGTGCTATAGATAGAAGACACAGCAGTAAGGAAACCAGATAAGGGAATAGCATCCACCTGAGGCTCGTATCCTGTGGCGGAAATAACAATAAACAGGGGGCTTAATTGGAACTAATATTTGGACGACAAACCAAGGAAGACCCAAATCATATATTGACACTCAATCCTACCTATCAATAGTATTTCCATGAACCCAGTAAAAGCAGGGGCTCCTGAGAAAAGAGAAACTCCGTTCAGAGGAGAGGGGAATGAGGAGGAGCAGGTGCTGCTGAGGGAGGGAGCATGAAGGCAAGAGAAGGCCAAGTAACAGAGTGCCATCCTAGCAGAAGCTTCCTGATATACAAAGGCTTGTGCGTAGTTAGGACTCCCCAATAGTCCCGGGTTCCCAGTGATGCGCAGCTGGAATGCAGAGGTTCCAAGGTTGCTGGGCAACCCCAGAGCACTGAGAGGATGGCAAGATCAGCGGGCATCTGCACCAATGGATGGTAGCAGAAAGGCAAGTTGTTGCCCCAGAGTTCTGGTAGTGGCATTTTACATCGCAAGGATGATGAAGGTTGTGTTGAGAGGGATAAATTAGGAATGAGCAGGATGAGACAGAGCCATTGGAGTCAGCAGAAGGACAGCACAAGTCCCCTCCTATTTGCCTATCTTTTTGTTTGGTTGCTTTCTTTTTCTTTTTTCTTTTTTTTGACCAGGTGGTGGTGGCGCATGCCTTTAATCCCAGCACTCGGGAGGCAGAGGCAGGTGGATCTCTGTGAGTTTAAGGTCAGCCCGGACTACTGAGCTAGTTCCAGGACAACCAAGGCTGTTACAAAGTCGAACCCTGTCTCGAAAAACTATCCTGTTTATTTTGTTGTGTGGCATGTGTGGGTGGGCATGTGCCATGTGTGGTGGTAAGAGGACAATTGTACAATTGGTTCTCTCTTCCCATCTTTACAGGGTTGTTTGGGTTTTACCTGTTCTTTGTTTTGGTTGATTTTTGATTTTAGACATTTTGATTTTCATTCAATGATGGACAGAAAGGTCATGGACCTTTGACAATCCGTATTAGAAGAGCTGAAGGCCTGGGAAGGCTCGGCATTGCGACGCTGAGGCGCATGTTGCCGAAGCATGTCTGCCGGTGTTTTCAATAAAGTGCAAGTGCAGACAGACAAACAGATGCTTAGAATCCGGTGACGGACCAGAAACTCAAGTGTCATGGGGACAAAGTTGAAAAGGGTGTTAGGAGAGAGAGACTATAACACAACAAAATATTATAGCTATCACATAATAAGCTTAGCTGGAACTGCAAAGCCCAGATTCCTGGGGCTGGAGAGCAGGCTCAGTGGTTAAGATGCTGATGCTGCAGAGGCCCGGGGTTCCATTCCCAGCACCGACATGGTGGCTCACCACTGTCTGTAACTCCAGCCCCAGGGGACTTGGCATTCTTCTGACTTCCGTGGGCACCAGTCATGCACATGGTGCATAGAAATATTTGAAGGCAAAAACACCTGCGCACATAAAATAATAAACTTAAGAAGGAGATTCCTAGCATGTAAACTGAGCTTTTGAGCTTCCTTTAGGCCGTACAAACAAAACTGCATTGCGTAGATGTGAAGCACAGGCGTAGAGCCCAAGGTAGAAATCAAGGCACAAGAGAAGAAAACTCTCCTGAGTGGAAAGAACTCAAACTGTGTGCTGAAAGCCCTCATTATCTCCTGCTGACAGAGTGGAACTTAACCTACATCCTGGTGGGACTCAGGTTTTTAGTCAAATTTTAATCATATTCATTTACCTCTAAACCTTCCCACTATCAACACACACACACACACACACACACACTCACACACACAGAGGCACAGATACACATACACACACAGACACACAGAAACCCACCTTCCCCCCACATACACAGAACCGCACACACGCGGGGGAGGGTTCTAAAAGGAATAAGCTCATAATCTAAGAAAATAAAGAGAGGAGCAGATGGAGAGACAGTGAGATGAAAGGTGAGAAAGACTTTCAAAAATTGAGAGCTGAAAACCAGATGGACTGGTGGGGACTGGTTTGGGAGCCCACAGAAAGGGACTGGAGTGGGGTACAAGAAAAAGACAATCTCTGGAAGGGCCCAGGATTCGTGGATTCATGCCCCAACTATCTCAGAAAGTGTGTGCGTGTGCGTGCGTGTGTGTGTGTGTGTGTGTGTGTGTGTGTGTGTGTGAAGAGTGGTATTTTGAACATATGAAGACAGATCCCCAAGTCTCCTCTCCCACGCCTCACACACTTGCATTATCTCCTCTCCCAGGCAGCATTTAAAGGTTTGCTTCAGAGAAACTAATGAAGCCTGGGCCCCCAAACACATGGCACAGGCGAGGGGCCCTTTGAGAGCTCACAGACAGCACCTTGCCCGCACTGCCTTCTGGGAAGGAAACTGGAGGAGGGATTTGCAAAGCCTAAATGAATAATTTACTATCTGGCCCTTTCTTAGAGCATTATCTACAAAGCCTACATTATTTATTATCTGTTTATTATCTGATTCTTCACAGAAAAACTCGCTGACCGCTGCACTAGGTCGTAAAGATCCAAGCGCTTCTGAAGCCTAAACTGTGCAAAGTTTAATTTTAGAATTCCGTTAATATCCCTAACATTTCCCAGATAACAAAGATAATGGAATCATGGGGAGAAAGAATTTTACAGAATTCTTTTTTTTTAAATTTTGTTTTATGTGTTCGAGTGTTTTCCTTAAGTGTATATTTGTATATCATGTGTGTGCCTAGTTCCTGAAGAGCCAAAGAATCTCCTGGAACTCGAGTTACAAATGGCTGTGTGGGTGCTGGGAACTAAACCAGAGTCTTCTGGAAGAGCAACCACGTCTCTAGCACTTTTACAGGTTTTTTTTTTTTAAGTTTATTTATTTTATGTATATGGGTGCTCTATCTGCATGTACGCCTTTATGCCAGAAGAGGGCATCAAACCCCACTATAGATGCTTGTGAGCCACCATGTGGTTGCTTGGATTGAACCTCCTGAAGAGCAATCAGTGCTCCTAACCACCGAGCCATCTCTCCAGCCCAGCAGTAGCCTGTAGGAATGAATTATATGACTTATTTCTCTATCACAAGAATTGAATTGAATTTTTCAGGTTAGGAAAATAAACCAATCGCCACCATCCCACTCCCCCAAGGGTTAAGGCATGGTTTTCCTGCATTTCCCTCCCTCTGTTGTCTCTTACCCCTGTGGTCCTGGGACTTGAACCTAGGTCATTATCATACAAGGTAAGCTATTGAGCTATATGCCTTGAGTACTCTTCCCTTGAAACAATGTTATTTTGAGACAGGGCCTTGTCAGGTTGCCCCAGGTGGCCTTGAACTGTTTGCAGCACAGGAAGGTTTTGGAGGTGTGGTCCTCCAGCCTCAGCCTCTCCTGGGATGCTGGGAGCAGGGATGACATTCTTACATCAACAGGCACGGATGTCTTACGTTGGTTGAGAATCACCAAGGTTTTCAAATCTGTAAATGTAGAATTTTCATTAAATTTGGGCAGTTTGGGGGCATTATACAATTTCTGTCCCAGTCTACTTTTGCCCTGTAATCCTTCTGACATTAATTCAATACTTCTGATACTGTTCCAAAGGTCTTTGTGGTGGTATTGATTATTTTCGATTTTTTCCTTTTCTCGGATATCTTGTTTACCGCTCTAGCTGGCAGTATGAATCTGGGAGAGTGGGGTCTAAAAATGAGGTGGATTAAAGTCTCATGCAATATCCAACTTTATTCAGAGCATCAGAAGGTTAAATCCTTCTTGTAGGTCTCCCTAGTAACCCCAAATAATCCCCCATTTTTATATTACACATATTCCAACAGTTGGTGCATATATATTTATAATTGTTAAATCTTCTTGTGAATTGTTCCCTTTATTATTATGTGGTGATCCTTTTAATCCTAATTTTTTTAAACATGTATTTATTTGTTTTATGTATATAAGTGCTCTATCTGCATGTACACCTTTATGCCAGAAGAGGGCACCAGGTCCCACTATAGATGGCTGTGAGCCACCATGTGCTTGCTGGGAATTGAACTTAGCCAGTGCTCTTTACTGCTGAGCCATCTCTCCAGCACCTTAAAAATTTTAAATTTAATTTAATTTTATGTGTGCTGGTGTTTTGCATACACATTTATGTCTGTGTACCACATGCATGACTGATGTCTGAAGAAGTCAGATAGGGCCACTGGATCTCTCCTGTGAGCAGAGTTACAGCCAGTACTGGCCTTCATGTGCATACTGGGAATCAAACCTGGGTCCTCTGGAGGAGCAGCCTGCCAAGTCACCTTTCCATCCCCACATGCTGACCCTCTTTATCCTTGCAGACTAGCTTTGGTTACCCTACCAGACATCACAGTAGCTACACCAGCTTGTTTTTTGTTTCTTTTCACGTGTTAGAGCCTTTTCTCTCCGTTGGCTCTCACTCTGTTGGTGTCTTTGCCAGTGAGGTGTGTTTCTTGAGCTCCTTAGTCTGTTTTTTTTTCCCCCCAATTCAGTCAGCAGTCTCTATCCCTTAATTTGTGATTTGAGGACATTTACATTTAAGGTTATTATTGGGGGATTTTTACTAATTACTGTTCATTTATTTAGTTGTTTTTCTGGTTGGATCGTTGTTTATTCTTTTCTCTCTCCCCTTTAGTTCCCAGGTTTTGATTGATTACTCCGTTGGACATAGTGAGGTCCCTCTTAGGTCTTTGTTCATTGATTCCCTTTTATAACATTAACCTTCCTCCTGTGCCTTCCTGGTTGAGACTGTCTTTCTCCTTCTGTATTTAGTACTACTGTAAGTATCCTCCATGGTGGCTGAGCTTTTGGGTTGGGTTTTCTATCAGGGATCAATCTGCCTTCCCCCACACTGCTTCTTTGAACCCTCTCTCATCCAGAGGCCATGACAGGCCAGACCGAGGCTCCCTACCTGTGGGTGCTTCCTGATCTCAAGCTCCCAGAGTAGTTTGGTTTTTAACAATAGATCTGGGTTTTGGTTTTTTGAGACAGGCTGTCTTTATTATATAGCTCTCGCTGTCCTGGAACTCGCTATGTAGACCAGACTGGTCTCGAACTCACAGAAATCTACCTGACAATACCTCCCAAATGCTGGGATTAAAGGGCTGCGCCACCAGAAGCCCAGCCCATCAGTAGACTTTTAAGATGGTGTTCAGCCACTTCCTTCTAAGTCTCACAGTGTGGCAGCCACTTCCTTCTAAGTCACACAGTGTGGCAGCCACTTCCTTCTAAGTCACACAGTGTGGCAGCCACTTCCTTCTAAGTCACACAGTGTGGCACATTGGTATTTGTCTACTGCTGTCCTCACCATGGGAGGAGAGGAGTCACTGTGGTACCAAACCCTGTCTCATTTGCAGTTTGGAAGGCTGTGAGCTTGTCCTAGGGGTGGGACTGCCTGACTTTTCTGTTACCCTGTAAAGTGGTCTCTGTCCCACCCCCTTGCCAGAGGACTGAACCGTTTGAAGCTGTGTTACGCCTGATTTCTGAGTGGCACCATCTCTCCTCCCTCGCATGCTCTTTTCCGGGATCTTTTCACTTTTGTGGGTCTCCATGTTCTCCTATTTCACTATTGCGGCAAAGTCTACTTTTTCTTAATCTGACTCTTTCCCGTTGGTGCTCTGAGCTATGCGGGTCAGTCAAAGAAAGAGAGACACTGCAGAATGAATTTAGGCTCGGCAAAAGCAGCAGGAGGAATCAGTCTCAAGGACCTACTGACCAGAGCTCTGCAGAAGCTTTGTTTCTTGATACACAAGAATCCATTTAGCAAGTCATTTCCCGAGGACCAATAGCTCTTACCTGAACCATTACCTAAGCAATCACAGTCATTATAAGAATTCCAGGTCTAATGACTGAGGTTATGCTAAGACTCTGAAATTCCCAAGAAAGAGCAACTGCATAAATCTCAGATAACAACCACTGATACTTACGGAGGTAATTCCAAGGACTAAGTGACTGCCACTCCAGAGTAAATGCCAGGTGCGGTGGCCCTGCTAATGTTCCACTGTGCTTGCCTTCACGCCTTCACGTAACCACACAGAGACAGCGATAGAGACACCCTCCAGCCCATCGTTTTACCCAGGAGCTCCTACTTTTCACATGGAAAATTTCTATTATTCTTAAACTTATTGGTTCATTGCTCTTAATGTCTCACAAAGTGGATTGAACTCCAGCTTGGAAGGATATTTTCGCATGGGAGAAGGCGGTAAATCATAGTAACTATCACTTGCATTCCATTTTCTCTATGATGTATCTCTAAGATATATATATATATCTTATATATTCAATCAATTATATTATCATCTTTAACTAAAATAAGAAACTGAGGACGAAGAGAAACGAGAAGACACAAAACCACAAGCTATTAAGCTGGTTTGTTTCGTGAGCATCCCCCGAAGACCATACCAGCAAATCTAAGATAGCAGAGGACCCTCTGATACATTTGTGCATGTATTGCTATTCTAGGAAAGAAAGGTGCAAATCAAAATTATATTTAGTGAGCTGTGATTTTTGTGTTTCTTGGAAAGATTTCATGCATCCAAAACTTATCTATAATTTATTTAAACTCTTACGGTTAGTTGAGGATCTGAAAATGACAGTTAGGTTTTGGTTTAATTTTCTCACCCTGCTGTGGAGAGAACCCAGAGTCTTGTACATGCTAGGCTCACATTCCACCAGTGAGCTACAGCCCAGTATGAAAGTCACAATTATTTTAACACGCTTATGATTTCCACAGTTACAACAATTGCATAAAATTAGACCCCTTCAAAATATATCTATGACCGTCAATGCATCTAGACGTACATATGCTTGCATTTTTAAATTTAGAGGAAGTTTTGGTAGAAGAGAGATAATTTACTAAACCCAGAAAACTAAGGTAGAAAAATTAGGGAATTTGGGTCACAGGAAATTATTCACTTCCTTTATAAAAAAAAAAAAAAAACAAAATCTTGTGTGTTGGTGGTTTTGTAAGGTAAGCTAGATTTTAGAGACCCAGAATTGTACCCAAAACTTCCTACACTGGCTTTGAACTAATTCTGTCTCTTGTCAGCACATAGCTGTAGTATAGAGACCACTATGCAACTGTATGCTTAGAATTCACGAGAAGAAACATGAGCTGTCTGGTCACTAGTTCTTTTCCTTTGGACGCCAAACATGTTTGTTACTTGGATTGACCATGTATTTATCATGTAAACATGTTTTAAAACAAGTAAAAAATGAAGACTAGCTAATGAAAGCTAATTATGTGTTTAGTTGCTGGGAACACTGAGGGCTCCTGTTCATGGTGTGGGTACACATGTATGTTCATGTGTGTGACAGACAGAGGACAATTAGGTTCCTTACTCAGATGCTCTCTACCTTTTTAAAATTTTTATTATTTTTTATAAATATTTATTTATTTATTATGTGTTGAAATAAGGAGCGGCGGGGCTGCATCCCCAGCACCCCAGCCGCCTGCTAGCTTATGCCCGAAATAACAACACACAAACTGTATTCATTTAAGGACCGCTTGGCCCATTTCTATCTAGCCTCTTCTCGGCTAACTCTCACACTTGGACTAGCCCATTTCTAATAATGTGTGTAAGCCCCCAAGGTGCGCTTACCGGGAAGATTCTAGCCTACGTCCATCCTGGGTCTGAGCTTCATGCGTCTGCCTCAGAGCAGAGTGCAGAGCGCAGAGCTATCGCGTCTACCCGGAAGAGCTGAGCATGGCGTCTCTGCTCCAAAGAGCAGAGCTGTTGGGTCTGAGCTCACTTCCTCTTCCTCCCAGCATCCTATTCTGTTTACTCCTCCCACCTATGTTTTAACCTATCAGGGCCAAGGAGTTTCTTTATTGCTTAACCAATGAAATCAACAGATTGATATATGACACTCCCACATCAATTATGTATATAATATTCTGTCTGTGTGTATGCCTGCAGGCCAGAAGAGAGCACCAGACCTCATTACAGATGGTTGTGAGCCACCATGTGGTTGCTGGGAATTGAACTCAGGACCTTTGGAAGAGCAGGCAATGCTCTTACCACTGAGCCATCTCTCCAGCCCCTTTATGTTTTATTTTTAACTTGAGACTGGGTCTCTCACTGGCCTGGAACTTGCCAAGTGGGTTAGGCTGACAGGCCAGCGAGTCCAGGAATATGCTGATCTCCACCTCCCCAGCTCTGGGGTTTTAAGCTCCAGCCACGACAGTAGACTCCTTTTCAGGTATTGATTACATGAAGTGTTGCTGGAGCCCACAAGACTATACAGTAAATGAACAGCGACAGACCAGTAGGGATCCACGGGAAGTATATACATACACGTTCACATGGAATAACACGTTTTGAGGAGCTGCGGGAAGTCTTGTCTTTTGGAAAAGTCACTGTGGACACCTCATGAGGTCATGATTCTCCCTTCAAAATGGGATTCATTCCCAGAACACCTCAGCAGTGTAACTTCTCCAGCGAAGCAACGGGGTGACCTTGCTCCATTCCCCCACACAGTGAGGCCTTACAGTGACAACATTCACACTTTGTTCTAACAGTCAGATTTACATAGAGTCAGTCCCACAAAATTACCTGCTAACAGACCACATAGAAATATCTAAAGAAGACAGGCACTGAGCAGGAAGGTAGCATGCCCCACCTTTGCTAACAAACAAATCTGGGTGTCCCCAAAGCTTGTTATCACCAAAGAGATTGGATGAGGGGAATGGGTGAACCCAAGATTCAGGGACGTTTAGTAACCTTATCTAATGGTTTAGAATGTCAGGCTCATTCCTGGGTCAGGTCACCTGCTCCGGAGTACTGCTTTGTCGGGTTCTACCTGACATTTTGTGATTTTGATATGCATATTATCATTGTCCTTGCCTATGAAATTTTCCAACTATGTCTGTGAAAACTAGAATCCTGGTGGAGATCACCCCTTATTTTCCATATTCGTCCCCTTACTCTCCATCTTTGCGCCCCCTCACTTCACTTCCTCCCCTCCCCTGAAAAATAAAGAAGATGCAGAGGTAATGTACTTGGGTTAATCTTCTTACCTTCAGATCCTTGCCTGCCATAAACTCCAGTTCTGAGCTCTGAGGGATACTGAGGCTGGTACTCAAGGACCCCAGGAAAATGTAATGTGTGAAAGCCCTCAGGCTTCTGAGCAGGGGCTCCCCTCCATAAACTCTCAGTCCCTCTAGACCTTTTCTCTGTTCTTCTCATCCCCGTAGGACTGCATGTGCACACACCCACAAAGACCAAAAATTCTGTGGAGAAATGCACCCACACAGATGTCTATACCTAGAAACACATATGGTCAGGTTCGGAAGACCCATCCCCACAGTTTCTGTTCATGTGAGGCAGAAGAAATATGCCCACAGGGAGACATCCGCAACCCCAGTTTCCACACAGAGACAAAATGAAGCCCCAGATTCACCGAATTCAGATGAGTTATATACAAAATAAAATGCTCTCAGAGCAGTGGTATCCTGTGAACCCCACACAGCATCACAGATATTCCAGCAGGTTCCATGTGCTGACGGCTACATTCAAATCACCCGGAGGAAAAAAAAACCCCTCTTCCCCAGCACTAGCTTAAATACCCATGTCTACAGGAAGGGTTCCCAGACTGCTTCAGTCCAAACAACCTTTCTCTTTGTAGCTCTACAGCGGCTCTTCTACCAGGCACACCCCAGATATTTTGATTACTATTGTATGGACAGATACCTCGTAATCCCTACTATTCAGAAAGCGTGTAACTCTGTGTGGGTACAGGTCCTGGAACACATGCACATGTGTGTTCACG
Source organism: Alexandromys fortis (assembly GCF_014885135.2). NCBI lineage: Eukaryota > Metazoa > Chordata > Mammalia > Rodentia > Cricetidae > Alexandromys > Alexandromys fortis. Next base: position 6,732,207 of record NW_026067972.1, read on the forward strand.
CACATGGAGGTTAGAGGACAACTTCAAGTATCATTCCTAAGGCATCATTCATTTAAAAAAAAAGTCACCTGGAGCTTGCCAAGCGGGCCGGGCTAGTTGGCTAGTGAGTCCCAGGGTCCTTCTGTCTCAGTCTTCCCAGCACTAGGACTTCAGGAGTATACCACTACATCTGATTAAAAAAAAAAAAAAAACAACAACAACAACCCAAAAACCTAGGTTCTGAAGAGCTATAGGTACTGATTGAGCTATCTCCACAGCTTCAAAACATCGATTTTTGTTTTATATTTTTGAGATACAGGGTCTCACTCTGTATCTTGGGTTGGACCGGAACTTGCCTTGTAGATCAGGCTGACCTTGAACGTCCAAGTCCTGGGATCAAAGATGTGTGACACAGTGGTTCATGTGTAAGATTTATGTTAGCAAGACAGATTTAATTTATATCCCCCACAATACTGTAGTCAAAAAGCTTTAGTGGGCAATGCTTTCATCTCAGAGGGAGAAGACTCAGAAGAGATCACCTCAGAGGAGAAACGATGGCAATCGTGTTCTTTGGTTAGAAGGTTGGGGGTTGTGGTCACTTCCGCCCTGATGCTCAGAACCATCTCCCTGCCTCTGCCCTGGGCCAGCAGGGTGAGAACTGGGAGACACGGTCAGTGGGGAGAACCAGGTGTCAGCCTTCCTCGGCTTTGCAGCCACGTGGCTCTGATTTTGTTGATGAGCTTTGAGCCATTGAAATTAAACCAGAACGAGAGGGAAGGATACATCAGAATGCTAATATCCCAGTTTACAGTGAGACACGTCCCCACCTCCAGGGACCTGGCATGCTGCCACCCTGCTGGGCAGGACACTCTCTTCTTGTAGCTCTAGTTACAGAAAGTGATTGATGAACTTGCGATCAAGTCAGAAGCATGAATGTTGCTAGTGCTTCTATCACCGGGCTGGGTGTCTCTGTTAATACTTGGGGTGAACACTTAGTCTGAAGAGCCAGTGGTGCACCTATAGGACACTGTAGGATTTTAGTCCAGATTTTCTCCTTTCTCTTTCGTTTCCTATTTTCAGAATCTATTAAAAGTGGTTCTCTCTCTCTCTCTCTCTCTCTCTCTCTCTCTCTCTCTCTCAAAAAAGAAAAGAAAATCTAATATCCCTGAGAGTGCAGGGTGCAGTAGTGACGTGCATACCTTTGCGGTAACCAGCAGGTCTCTAACTGCTCTAGTTGAACTTCCAACCATCTGAACAAGAGAGATGCCTGGCCTGGAAACCTAGCCAACTACCCGGGGCTAGTGAAGTCCTTGAACCTACAACCACCACTTTACTAAACCAGCGGGATCGCTAAAACACAGACAAAACAACAAACCTCCATTTTATGCTAGGCATCCATCTTGGTACCTCTAGCAGTTTGCCTCTGACTCTTGTCTATAGTGCGAATTCTAATCGGTTTTAATAATAAAAACCCAGAGTCAGATGTTAGGGGGCGAAAGATCCCAGTAACCTGACTTAGTTAACCCTACCCAGAATGTACGTTATGATCACCTACTTGTTATGTTATGATAAACCGCTTTTGGTTTCTGTAACCTGCTTATGCAGACATTCAGGTTGCCTTGACTACCTAATCTTAGCAGAGCAAACCAATTCTTGGCTTGTTTGTGCAGATATTCAAGGTCTTCTTGTGGATTTCTTCTTTAAAAACCCTTCCCTTGCTGGGTGTGGGGGTGCACACCTTCAGTCCCAGCACTCTGGAGGGAGGCGGAGGCAGGCAAATCTCGTAGTTCAAGTTCAGCCTGGTCTACAGAGTAAGTTCCAGGACACCCAGGGCTACACAGAGAAACCTTGTCTTGAAAAACCAAAATGAATAAAAAAATAAGTAAATAAATAAAACAAAATCCTTGCGTCTATATTCCCACAGCATTTCTACTCAAGCAATTTAAGGTAAGTTCTAAATATCAGCTATAACATTGAAAGACCCTACAGACCCCCCCACCTTCAAGACCTGCAGCTAGCCACTCTCATGAGAACATCCTGTTTGCTTGAGACCCTCAGGACCCTCTCAGGACCTGCAGCTAGCCACTCTCATGAGAACATCCTGTTTGCTTGAGACCCTCAGGACCCTCTCAGGACCTGCAGCTAGCCACTCTCATGAGAACATCCCGGTCGCGTAGGAAAACAGGATGCCTATAGTCAGCACATGTGCCAAACTTAAAATATCAGCAGTTTACAAAAGAAACAATTCCCCCTATATAGGACCCCAACTTAACTGCTGTAACATCATTTTACAAGGCTCTTGACAAACAAATGTAAGTGCAGAGTGAGGTCAGGGCCTCTGGCTGCAAAGCAGGATATTTATGAGGTCAGGGCCTCTGGCTGCAAAGCAGGATATTTATGACAGGATGTCTGTCGCCATACCATTTATGCCCCCTGCCCCATTCTAATCAGACCAATAACCATGCATCTGCTTCTGTAATTTCTTGGCCGCCCTCTTTCCTATAAAAAGACCTNGCTTCTGTAATTTGCTTTTTGGCCGCCCTCTTTCCTATAAAAAGACCTTCCCCCAGTCTGCAGGTGCGCAAGTCCTCCGAAAGACTTTGTCGCCCGCAGGTACCTGTGTTTACCCAATAAACCTCTTGCTATTTGCATCCGTGTGGTCTCGGCCTGTTCCTTGGCTTCGGGGGAGTCTCCTTTCGAGGGAAGTCTTTCAACATGAAATATTTCAGTGTTTATCAGAAAATAGACAATTTTTTTTTTTGAAATGAGGTCTTACTATATAGCCTCGCATGGCCTGGAACTCACTAGCGCAGCCTGGCCTTGCACACATAGATATCTGTCTGCCTGTGCCTCCCAAGTACTGGGATTAAAAGCATTTACCGCTGTGCCTGGCTGGGAAACACAAAACCATAAAGTGACTAAGCTGCCATGATTAACCTGGGAGGTCTCATTCTCTTTCTTTTTTGAGACAGGCTCTCATGTAGCCCCGGGTGGCTTTGGATTTGCTATGGAGCTGAGGACACCCTCGAATATCTGATTTTCCAATTTCCATCTCCTAAATACTAGGATTACAGGTGTACGGCACCATGCTTGGCTTATAATAAATTTTTAATATTAAATATCCAATGTGTCTAAAATCTTACTTGGCTTATTTATTCTTTCATAATTCATATATATATACATTTAATATACTTTGATCATATTCCAACCCCCCCCCAATCATCCTCTTATTTCTGTCCCCCTTCCATAAAACCCTTTCTTTCTGCCAATGTGTCCTCCTCTAACTCTCATGCTTTGGTGTGTGTGTGGCATTTCACTAGGGTTGACTGTATGAGCAAGGGTGGCTGATGCTTTCCTTGGGCAAGGGCAAGTTACTAATGGTTATACCATGGAGGAATCAGCTCTTCCATTCTTATAGCCGTTAACTGCCTTGGCTCCTCAGGGCGGGGGAGGGTCCTCATGAGCCCCTCCCTCATCCAGGATGGCATATAGGTGGGCCTTGTGAGGGACTGGTGCAGGTAGCCACTGATGCTGTGAGCTCATGGCATGCCCAGCCATGAGACAGTGCTTCACGTCACTGCTTCCAAAGCTGGCTTTAACTTTCTTTTTGCTTCCTCTTCTGAGTGCCCACTGTGCCTCGGAGGTTATAAAGATGCCCCATAACAGCCACGTTGTCCCAGCATTTTGGCCAGTTGTAAGCCTCTGCATCAACGGTTGCACACGGCGAACAGGAGCTTCTCGGAAGAAGGCATGAGAGCGGTACTAATATATGGATATAAACATAAATATTTAGAAGGCGGTTTGAAATCCTTGTCCATTTAGCAAAACAACAGTAGCTTCCCCCACAGGGCTATGACCTCCCCAGACAAGGCTTCTAACCCGTTGTGTAGTATGAATTTCTCCAGTGGAGCTGGCCAGAATTCAGTCAGAAAGTCATTGTCTGCCTCCGTAACAGTTGCAGTAGTGGGCACATCTCGCCTGCAACCTGAGGTGTCAGCTCATAGGGTTCACAGCCAACTACTACTGATGGCTTTTCTTCCTCAGTAGCCTGCATAGCTCTTCCCAGCCTCCTGAAAGCTGGAAGGAAACTTCCCAGCCTCCTGAAAGCCTGAAGGAAGCTTCGGGTTCAGCTTCAGTTCGAGTCCTTTGCGTGTCTTCAGTAACCGGGTTCTATCATCTAGTTCTGGCAGGCACCCAGGAGCAATAATAATACCTTGTATTGTTTTGTGGGGCTTCTGAGTTTTCTTTGACCAGCGACTCAAAAGGGGATGCACACACCCAACACTGGGGTTTTTGCTTAATAACCTATGGCTTCTGGGAGCTGTTATCCACCCATGCAAGGCCCCTCCCTTCAAACTCTTTTTTTTTTCTCTGAAAAAGTATACTTTAAAATTAGCTTGCAAAATAGGCTTCCATATGGCTCTTACATTCTTCCTTTCGGTTAATCCTCCACCCGCCCCCTGTAAATACCTATTAATACATAGGTTCTGCTCAATTGATCTCATTTCCCCCCTAATCTTGTTTTAAGTAAACTAGGTCATTTGACTATGGTCTTGGTTTTGCTAATTACATCCCTGTGGTTTGGGCATGTCCATTTTCCCTCTACTTTTTCCTTCTCCCGAATGGTAGTTAGATTCAAAGACTTAAAGAAATTTAAGTTGGATTCTTTTTAGCAACGATGCCTTATAAGTGGTATTAAACACTTTCTTCAGAATAAGCAAAATACCTGGATATTTATTATTAATTAATATATTACATTGGTGATGTTTGATTATTAATGGCTATATCCATAAATTCGTTATAATGTCCAAAGTCTGATGTTGAAGGTTTTTAGTGTTTTTCTTCTCTTTAGCTCAGTAGCTAGTTTCATGTCAACTTGACACAAGCTAGAGTTGTTGGAAAGGAGGAGACCTCAACTGAGAAAACGCCTCCATAAGATCCAGATGGAGGGCATTTTCCGAATCAGTGATGGATGTGGGAGGACCCAGACTATTGTGGGCGGAACCATCCCTGAGCTGGTGGTCCTAGGTTCTAAGAGAAAGCAGGCTGAGCAGGTCACGATGAGTAAGTCAGTAAGCAGCTCCCCTCCACAGCCTCTGCATCAGCTCCTGCCTCCAGGTTCCCGCCCTGTTTGACTTGGTGTCCTGACTTCCTTCAGTGACAGATTATGTATGATGTCGAAGTGTAAGTCAAGCAAACTCCTTGCTCCCTAGCTTGCTTTTAGTGTTGGTGTTTTCTCATAGCGGTAGAAACCCTAACCAGGACTTCCAGGTGGGCCTAGAAGTCTCTGTGTATCTCAAGCTGGCCTTGAATTCATGATGTAATTCCTCAACCTGGCTGTACAGATGCCACCACCACACCTGATCAGATTTTAGGTCCAAAGGAACAAAGCTTGCTAATTTGTCATTCTATGGGTCATACTTTTGATGGAAAATCTGAATTTTTTTTGCATAATCCAAGATCACAAAGGTTTTCTCCAGAAAAATTTCATTTTAGGTTATATATTCAGTTCCTTAATTCTTAAAAATTTTGTCCCTTTACTAGGAGCACGGATCCTAATAAAATCCTTTTACCATGACAGATGTTGATTTTTATCTAGTCTATTAGTAATAAAAAATCTTGATTATAAACATGGGTGACATTAGATGAATAATTCCGCAAAAGGACGAGACTACATGTTTTACTCTTAAATGGAATTTATACAGACTTCTTTATTTAAATATTTAATGCTGCTTTTAAAAAAGGAAATATCCGATATTTCCTAAGAACAAGCTGTGTAGACACAAAACAAAACAAGACTATTTGTGGATGAACTGTAAATACTGACTTTTTCTGCTACATTATGTAATAATCATAAGAACAGCCACAAATATGTTCATCCCACATCAACTGTCTACCAAAATTTTCAGTGTGATAAAATAGGTATTATATAAAATTTATGATTTGAATCGTTTTAGCTGTACAGCTCAGTAGCATTAAGTACTTTTATAGCATTGTATTCCTGGTTCATTCTTTTGCCATAATTTTGTATAGTGAGAGGAATCAATTAAAACAAATTGCTTTTACATACCAATATCAATCATTCCACAGTCGTTTATTGAAAAGATTCTCCTTTGCTGCTGAATTGCTTTGGCATTATTGTCAAAAATAATGTGTCTATTATGTGTGGCTCCATTCATAGATCCCCTGTTTTGTTCTGTCCGCATGTGGCCAATAAAAATCACGAGCCTGCAAGAACTCGCTCTTCTTGTGTTGTCTGGCTTAGGCCCTTGAGTGCCAAAGGCTTCTGGGCTGGGCTGGCTCGCTCAGACTTCAGGATCAACCCCTAAGAACTAGGGGATTACAGATCTAGGCTCTGGATGTCAAAGACTGACTGATAGAGGTGCTCAGGCTTTGATTGCCCACGGCTTGGCTCTTGGCAGGTACCATAATCCTCTTAGCATCCACAGCAGCAGTCAGCACTGGCTGCTCTTAGCGAAAGTTAGTTCCATACTTCTTGAGGGTTAGCACTTATAATGACTGGCGTTGGACTTCTTAGAACTAGACCTTTGACCCCAAGGGTTTGTAGCCCCCTGGAACTCTTTCAGGGACAGTCTTCTCCATCTATTCACACCTTTCTCCAATACTCTCACCGCTGTTTGTGATCTGGGCCCCAAGTCACTCTCTGGAACTCTCCAGGCACCTTCTCGTCACTACTATTACCAGCATGTATTTGAGACTGTATGTAGATTCTTGTCACTACTATTACCAGCATGTATTTGAGACTGTATGTAGATTCTTGTGTCCTAGGGCACATGGGCTGAAATAGAAATAGAAGCAGCTTCTTAAGAAAGGGAGAGAATGCACCTGAACAGGGGGTTGGCTGGTGAGCTGCAGGAAAGCACGCTTTCCCAAAGCAGTGAATTGCATGACCCTTTATGGGTCATCTCCACACGACCCATCCCTGCCGCGGGTGTGTACCGCAAGCTCTTCTTGAGCACCTTCCATGCTTTGGGTGAACCCAGCCGGGGAAGAGCTTCTGGCCTTTCTCTGGCTTCATACAAATGCTAGTCTTGATATTGCTATGTTTTTCGTCCTCCACACTCCTTGCACACTCCTGCTGCTATTGCTGCCACCATCTCTATGTTACCAGCTCAGCCTGCTCCACCCATGATGAATATTAAAATGGGCCAGAAAAGACTTAGCAGAGAAACCCTTTGGGGGCCTCATGTTGCAACACCATCGGTAGCGTAAGTCAGTGTCTACAAGCTGACCGAGAGGGACCACCTGCTTACGTATCCAGGAGGGGCATGAGGTGGGTATGACCTATAGACAAAGAATTGTGTTTGCGAGAATCACAGCACAGACTCCAGTTCTACCAGCAAGAAACCCTGAGTAGGGATCACACAGGCCCTGCCTAAGAATCAATTGTACTTCCTGAATCACACTGTTGTGTGACCGGTTTTTCTGGGAAGATGCAACACACGCACGCGCGCACACACACCACGTATGTCCCCTCACCCCATACAGGGGAGCCTATGACAGACATAAGCACCGATACCACCGAAGTTCAACTTGGTGAACCAATGGATTTTATTGGGGTTACTTATAGGACCATAGGTGAAAGGCTTAGAGGAGTAGAAATGACTCAGAGACAGCTTCATCACCACCGATACCAC